>NC_047676.1:4905193-5205193 GCF_011762505.2 Arvicanthis niloticus | reverse complement strand
GAGGAGCTAAGGTGGGAGGAGTACGGAGAGGAAGAGGAGGAGTAAGCAGAGGAGAAGGAGAAAGAGGAGGAGCTAGGTGATGAAAGAGAGGAAGAGAGAGAAGGGGGGACGTGGAGCCGGATGTTCACAGGTCTCCGCCAGTCAAAGATAGTTGATATATCTAGGTTGGGTATTGGGTTACACTTCTGATTCATATTGAGCACTACCAAACTTATAAAGCCTTTGGTTAATATTAAAAAAAATTGTATAAAAGCAAAAAGGAGAAGGGGGCATGGGATAGGGGTTTTCTAGGGCGGGGAAATGGGGAAAGGGGATGGCATCTGAAATGTAAATAAAATATCCAATAAAAAATAAATTAAAAAAAAATAAAAGAAATCTTCCTTGGGCAGCCTAGAGGGTTTTTCTTCTCTTCTCTTTCTCTTCTCTTCTCTTCTCTTCTCTTCTCTTCTCTTCTCTTCTCTTCTCTTCTCTTCTCTTCTCTTCTCTTCTCTTCTCTTCTCTCTCCCTCCCTCCCCCTCCCTCCCGCGCGCTCTCCCTCCCTCCCTCCCTCTCTCTCTCTCTCTCTCTCTCTCTCTCTCTCTCTCTCTCTCTCTCTCTCTCTCTTTCTCTTTCTTTCTTTTCCACAGCTGTGACTGTCCTGATGGCAGCTTGTGGAACAGCTGAAGGAATGGCTGCTTGATTGACAACTCCCGTGGTGAGAGCGATGCTGTTGAAGCTGAGAGTGCATCCTCTGCGAATCCTCCAGGAGTGGCAGGATATTGTTCACAGTCTTGGCGGACTCAGGAACCGCAAAGTCAGTAACAGCAGCTTTTGTCTCTTCTGATCCGAGGTAGTTACTAAGTTTCATCCCTGGAAACTGCTGCTAATGATACACTATAACCTGGCCAGCCAAGCAGGAAGGGTTCACAGCCTACAATCAAGGAGCCGTACAGCCCCCTAACAGACAGTTTACAAAGGAACTGCGTTAAGAAACATTTACAATAGAGATTTAAGGTGCAGTGAGCTTTTTATAATACTTAACCTCTAGCCAAATAGCCCTATCGTGGTTCAGGTCCTTGTGTTTAGCACCTTGAGGAGGTGAAGCCCAGTGAAAGGAAATAAGATCACTAGGGGGTACTCTGCACCCCCTCTCTTTTCCTTCCTGCCTGCCATGATGAATTTTTTTTTTGCCTCCCATGAGCTCAAAAAGCATAGGGTGGCCGAGAGCACAGACATAAGCATCTGGAAAAGTTAAAAAAGCTACTTACCCTCTTTCTGCCATCTTTGTACACCGCCACCATGGTGCACACGGATGTCTTGGAAGATGCTGTCAAGATCATCAATGCTTGAGAAGAGAAGTCCTCATCAGGCCGTATGCCAAAGTCGTCATTGGGTTCCTAACTGTGATATGAAGCAAGGTTTCATGGGTGAGTTTGAAATCATTGATGATCACAGAGCTGGGGAAATTGTGCACTTCACAGAAAGGCTGAGCAAGTAAGGAGCCAACAGCCCTATGTTTGACGTGCAGCTCAAAGATCTACAAAGATGGTAGGACAACCTGCTGCCACCCTGCCAGCTTGGTTCATTGTCCTGACAACCTCAGCTAGCTTCACAGACCATGAAGAAGCAAGACAAAAGCACACAGGACGGAAAATCCCGGGATTCTTTTTCTAGTGACGTAAAACACATACACAGAAAGCTTCAGTGGACTGTGCAGGAGTCAGGGTTGGGGGAGCTAGTTACCTTGGGCATTTTGTTACAGTGACATAAAAGCCGGATAACACATCCCATAAAACTGTGTCCCAGCACACCAATAAGACATTTCTAGTCATAGAATGTTTGAAGCATCTGCTTTAAAATCAGCAACAAGGTAAGATGACCTGTTTTATTCTTGCCACTTTCCCAAACCAGTGTAATCTCTGACTGTGTTCTTAAAGCTTATCCTCATATCCGCGGATAAGTGTAGATCTCACGGCTCACCAAAGAAACTTCTTCTTGCAGCAGACAGAAACCATCACCGAAATCTACAACCAGTCAGAATACAGAGAACATAACTGAGGGGTGATCATTCCCAATTGATACAATGCAATCCATATACCTATGGTGAAGAAGAGGGGGCAGAAAGAGTGTGAGAGCCAAAAGACCAGGACGCCTGCTGTGAGATTATGTCTTCTATACATGACAGGGAAGCTGCACCCATGAAATATGCTCAACATGCCTGCCTAAACGAGACAGTGTAAGCTGACCTGCCAATGGGGTTGAGGGAAATCTCACAAGACCTCCACCCCTAGATGAGGCCCTAGATGAAGAACAATTACTGACTGCTGAGCAGAAGAGTCAGTCTCTTTCAGGAATGAGCTTCCTGATAGGTCATTAAGTTTCAAGTGCTCAGCCCTAAAGACACATGTGTAGGAGCAGCACTAAATGGATCAGATGGATCAGTTAAGTTGTAGGTGCTCTTGCTCTCTCTCTCTCTCTCTCTCTCTCTCTCTCTCTCTCTCTCTCTCTCTCTCTCTCTGTGTGTGTGTGTGTGTGTGTCTCTCTGTCTCTTTCTCTCTCTGTGTGTGTAATACAACAATAAAGGAGATTATGGATTTGAAAGATACGGAGGGCTTTAGAGGGAGAGAAGGCAATAAAAATGATATAAATACAGTACTCATGTATGAAATTCTTTAAAAAAACTTTAAGGAGAAATTAGTAGAATGTGATTTAAAAGAGAATTAATTTGTATATAATGAGGAGGATAACACTTAACATATAAATTATGAGAAACATGTTTAGTAAGATGGTTATATATAAAGTTAAATATAAAAGTCAATGTGATAATATAAAAGTCAAAAGTGATAACATTAAAAACATCCCATTTAAATGACCTTAGAATAAGTCTAAAAGATCATTTTTGAAACCTGTACATACAAAACCTATACACATAAAGAAAATGTAAAGGATGCTCCAAAGGATGACTAGGTGGCACAGTGTCACACAGAGAGACATTCTCTCCAAATACATCCAAAGTTAACACAGCCCTAAACAGAATTGCAGTGATTCTATGAATTCGATGCCTGGATTATCATACATAAAAAGAGACAATTCTAGGAATAGCCAGGCAACTTCTAAGACAGACAGACAGACAGACACACACACACACACACACACACACACACACACACACACACACACAAAGTCTTGCCTGTGGTACAGTCTTACTATGAAGATGCAGTATTGGTGTAATCTCATAGAACAATCCCATACACTACAGCCATGGCCTTGTCGGAAGGACAGTTGGGGAGACAGTTTATTGAAGGGAGTTGGAAAGATGGGTTTGCCAGCACCCACAGAGAAATTATGAAACTGGATCTGCACCTCTCAGCATGCGCACAAGTTAACTTTATTTTAAATGAAAACAGAATCACCCAAAACAAAGCATAATGTTCTAAGAAGAACTTCCAGGGGATGAGTTTTTCTAGTTCTTTGAACAGAAAAAGGCTCCCCTTTCCAAGACACCATAGCCTGAGTTGTTTGTTTTGTATTTTAAGATAAAGCTTCCTTATTTAAAAAAAAATTCCTGGTGCCACTACCACAATTTACAAGGCAATATACCTGATGTGATGAAAACAGAAAGAAACCACACAGATAAAAGACCTCAGGAATCTAAAGGACAGCACATAGCATTTCTCAATCAATAGCTACACATTTTACAAATGGCAGCTATGACAGCCCTGAACAGAGGGTTTCCTGTCTAAGCTGCAGTAATGTTTTACAGTGTCTCTAGTGCATTTGGGTCGACTGTCTCAGAGTAAGCAACCTACAGCTTTCTTGATGATTTCCTCTCTCCCCCTTCTGCTATTTCTTAACCCTTCTGCTACTGGATTTGGATCCACCATCAGATCCATAGCCACCTCCATAGGGACCCCCTGAGCTTCCACCAACACTGCTGCCTGCATGGGTCTGAAATTTGATTGCTGTTGTCCCCTATATTTCCCCAAAGTCATTATAGTTTCCACCACCACTATAGTTATGGTCTCCAAATATCTTTCTTTGTCGAACAATTATATTCTTCTCACTCACTACCATGGTTTCTAATCTTGGTCAACTATCACCATAACCTCCTCTGTTACTAAAGCCAAGAGCACCATCGTAGCTGCCAACATCAGGAGCACTATCATAGCTGCCAGCATCAAGACCACTATCATAGCTGCCAGCATCAGGACCACTATCATAACTGCCAGCATCAGGACCACTATCATAGTTGCCAACATCAGGACCACTATCATAGCTGCCAGCATCAGGACCATTATCATAGCTGCCAGCATCAGGACCACTATCATAGCTGCCAGCATCAGGACCACTATCATAGCTGCCAGCATCAGGACCACTATCATAGTTGCCAACATCAGGACCACTATCATAGCTGCCAGCATCAGGATGGCTATCATAGCTGCCAGCATCAGGACCACTATCATAGCTGCCAACAATAGCTCCAAATTCACTATCCTCTGTCTCTATAACTACTATTATTTCCACCATCACTGTCTCCATAGCTACCTCTGCTGTCACCAACTCCATACCATATATAACCTTCCATTCCACCATGACCAAAACTTCCTCCACCACCTCCAAAGTTTCTGTCATGATCCACAAAGTTGACACATCCACCTCAATGAGATCTCCACGATCCAGCAGGCTGTACCTCTTATTTAGAAGGGGCCTGTCTTAGGTAGGGTTTCCATTGCTGTGAAGAGATGCCATGACTAAGGCAACTCTTATAAAGGACAACATTTAATTGGGGCTGGCTTACAGGTTCAGAGATTCAGTCCATCATCATCAAGGATCATGGCAGTGTTCAGGCAGACGTGGTGCAGGAGGAGCTGAGAGTTCTACATCTTCATCTGAAGGCTGCTAGGAGAAGACTGGCTTCCAGGCAGCTAGGATGAGGGTCTCAAAGCCCACATCCACAGTGAGTCATTCCCTGGGCCAAACATACCTTTCACTTCATAATTATGCCCACTAATGGTGTGGTATTTCTGAGCAATTCTATTAACTCTGCCATGGTCATCAAAACTTACAAACCCTTACAAAAAGAAGGGTTCTTCTTTCTACTCTGCCTGTCTTGCAAACTTGGATGGTTTCAATCTTGCCACATTTTCTGAAGTATTCCCTCAGATCATAGTCTTCTGTGTCTTCTTTAATACCACCAACAAAAGCTTTCCTCACTACTGAAAGGAATCCAGGCTCTACAGAATCCTCTCTAGGAATAGTTCTGTTTGGTACCACTGCGTGCCATCAGCCATGGGTGGTCCAGCACACATTGCTGTGTCTACCTCTTCAACACAAGAGTAGGTCACAAAACCAAAGCCTCTGGAACATTCTGTCTGGGGGGTGGGAGGTTGCCCATCACCATACAGTCTCTCAGTTTTCCTCATTTTTCAGGATGTGTTCTTAAATTATCACTTGTGGTTTCAAAGTTCAGACCACTGAGTTTCGCTGCATCCTCACGAATACTTCTCTTTCGTAACATTGATAGTGCGAGAGGGATTCCAGTCCATGTGAGCTGACAGCTCACCATGGTGCTGAGCTATGTATGTCTGCCGAGACCCTGGCCAACTTTACTTTCTTTTAGCCACTGATATACTCCGTTGTGGAGAAGAATCTATCCGTCCTCAGAAATCTCATCATTGGTGCATAACACTGCTGACTTTGTACGGTGCTTATTATACCCTGAAAGTTAACTGAATTGTTTTGAGAGTTCTAACAGTTTGCGTATGTATATTTTTAAAAGATTTTTTAAACATAAAAACTATCTATAGCACGCCTTTAATCCCAGCACTTGGGAGGCAGAGGCAGGCGGATTTCTGAGTTCGAGGCCAGCCTGGTCTACAGAGTTCCAGGACAGCCAGGGCTATACAGAGAAACCCTGTCTCAAAAACAAAACAAAACAAAACAAAAACTATCTATAAAAAGAAATGATGTTATTTCTTTCTGATTCAGATGCCCTTGTTTCTCTGTCTTGCTAAGATACAAATTGTTTAACAATGCCACTTCGCTTAGACTTATGTGTCATATGGTTTTTTTGTTTTTAGAGAACATAAACATTAATTGTAATTCTGTCTTTAGTACATAAAATATAAATAAATTATAAGTTATACAGTGGTATTTATATAAAATATATTTTCATCCTATTTGTGTAAAATTAAATGATAGTAAATGCAAGCAATGCTTTATGAATATAGAAATATCCTTTTTTTCCTAAGGGCCTAAGTTTCACAAAATCAGAAATAAAATAAGAATTTCCTGAACAAGGGAAACAGAGGGATTAATGGTAGATGCCTTGGCAACTTGATGGCTGTAATTTCAGCCTGGTCAGCTGATTTTATAAATAGGCATTAGACATGGAATTATGCTTTTCTTTCTCTTTATTTATTAACCCGTAATTACGAAGATTTCCCTGTTAGGCATGTCTCAGCATCATAACCACAACCCCACATTATGTTTATTATGTTGATAATCCCATATTAGTTCTGTTCTCAATTTCACACACTTGTTCGTGACGAAGGTCATCTATGGAAAAATTCCTGTGTCTTTACAAACAAAACAAAACAAAAAACAACAACAACAAAAAAAACCCAAAACCATTCTGTGTGGCTCTGATGCTTTGATTTAATCAGGAATTATGTTTACCGATGCTGAAGACTCTTGCCACCAATTGGTTTTTGAGCTATCAATAAAGAAGCCAATAGCCAATGGCTGAGCATGGGGCGGGACACTGAGCGTTAGGACGGGTAGGATGCAGAAAGGAAAAAGGCCAACCAGCCTTGTGAGTTTTTGGAAAGTGACCATTTGGGCCTGGAGTAGCAGGGGAAGATTTAGGAGTGCCCAGTCATTGAGTTAGCCAAGGCATTTTAAGAGTAACCAGTGTGTGTGTGTGTGTGTGTGTGTGTGTGTGTGTGTGTGTGTGTGTTTTCTATTCACGGATCCGAGATAGCTCCTGGGTGGGTTTGCACCTGCGACTCACCAGGAACTCAAAGCGGTGTAGCAAAAACTACACGCTACAATTCTGTACCAAGAGACTCTGGAAACAGCTATGATCAAGGAAATGTATACACTTCCTTCTTTTGAAGCATCCAAACGAACCACATTCCCTTTGCTGAGCATGGTTGGAGAATCTGTTACAGTATCCTGGCCTCACCTGGCAACTCGGCATCACAACAAGCCCTGCTGAACTTGAGATGCTGCAGGCGTTTCCTTCTGGGACTCTTTAGTTAGAACGTTAAGAACACTTTCAGTATTTTCGCAGACCAATGAGACTGATTGGTGACATCTGTTCCCTGGTGAAGTGTCTTCTCTACTTTTAGTCATATCTGTCACAGCTTATTCAGTCAGCTGTTTTTAGAATCTCCAACTTGGTTTGAACTTGAGTCTTTGTGATGTCTTCTGGCTTTAGAGTTCAGGTGACCTTGAGCTGGTTCAGATCCATCCTTGTCTCCTCGGGTGACAGGATTTATTTCTCCAAGGAAATAAATTCCACGATCTTCTCATTGGAATGGGAAGCAGCTGACTTGGATGTGGGACGTTTAATACCTGAGTAGGGCTGAGTTCTGGAAGTGATTCTGCAGTCCGCTTCCATGTCGGCCCCTTTGCATCACGGCTAAACCTGGGCGGGCACTTCCCTGTTTTAGAACTTCCAGGATGTTTCTCATGCTCTGAACATCCAAGAGTTATTTCCTCATTTCTGAAAATGTTTTTTCCTTGTGTTTCGTTCTTTTTTGTCTTTACCAATGTTAGCAGGTTTCAGGGTTGCAGGAGGTGGGAGGGTCTGCTCAGCGACCTTCCAGAAGAAGTCCATACAATGTCCCTCTGTCAATGTCATCTGGAGGCACGCTCCCATCCCTTCTCACTTTTAAACACCTGCAGGCTCACAGGACCATGCTGGGCAACTGGGTTTCGCTGCGCCTGCTGGTTACACTTGGATAGCAGATTGCATTGTAAATGCCAGTAGGGATTAGTCTGCAATCTTTTATGTTCATATCAAGTCCACATTCCATATCTTGACAAGGCACTTTTGGGGGTGGGGCATTTTTTGCTGTCAGTTGGAGGCATGCACTATTTTTCTTTTATGTCTATGGTGCAATCAGAACAGTCACATGAATCAAAAAAAAAAAAAAAGAGAGAGAAAAGTTTAGATAACATGCTTGGGGCCATGTGATCTTTCTGTACATAAACGGTGGAAGTTTCCTATAATGCTATTTATAAGGCTATTTATGGAAAGACACTGGCACTGGTTGCAGTCCATGGAGACATTCACAACAGGAACAACTTAGTCTTGCTTTGGGAAGTTCTGAGTCAGAAAAGTTGCCTATGCATGAAGAGCTACATTGTATCAAGCAGGTAACAGACTCCATGATTTGCATGGTTTGCTTCCACATGGAGAGCAGAGGATTGAGAGCTTGACTTTGCTCGTCATCTTTGGAAGTGACATCTGATTGCTGGCTGCAGACCATTTTCTCCCTACAAGGTGAGTGTCATTTACATTAGACCAGCACCTGAGATAAACTTTTCCTTCTCCCTCAAGTCTGCACCTTTATTTTTCAGAGGGAGGGCTTCCCTTCCTTGCAGGTCCTTTGCAGTGATGAACCGTTATAGTTGCTTTGTTCACTAGAGCCATGACTTGGATGTGCTCTCTCTCTCTCTGTGGCAGATCCATGCTTTATCTTCTGCTTCAGTGACCGTAGCACATGTTGTGACATTTTTCAGCCACAATGCTTATTTTGCCATCATCTTGTAGCTCCATTCAGAACATCTTTGTATCAATCACTACTCTTTCTCCCATCTTTTGGTGGTGTTTATACAAATTTCTTTAAAATTAAGTTAACAGAAAAATTTATCATGAACCATTTTGAATGGAGAATATAACTGGAGTATAACTTTAGGCTCTGTAAAACCTGTAAAATTCCTCAAAGAGAATACATCATTATGAATTACTGTTTTAGTTAGGGTTTCTATTGCTGTGAAGAGACACCATGACCATGGAAACTTTTATAAAGAAAAACATTTACTTGGGGCTGGCTTACAGTTCAGATGTTCAGTCTGTTATCATCATGGCAGGAAGCAGGCAGACATGGTGCTGGAGAAGGAGCTGAGAGTTCTACATCCAGATCCACAGGCAGCAAAGAGAGAGAGAGACCGGGCCTGGCTTGAGCTTCTAAAATCTCAAAGCCCACCCCCCAGTGACATACTTCTTCCAATAAGTCCACACCTTCTCCAACAAGGCCACATGTTCTAATCTTTCAAATGATGCCACACCCCCATGAACCTATGTGGCCCATTTTCATTCAAACTGCCACAGTCACCTAATCTTCCTTGATGTTTGAGTTTTCAAATAGAAATTGTGCTTGTGGAGACTTTGAGAATGATTACCAGGCCAAGTGAAATAGGTGCACACATCGTCACTGGTATGTAGCTATAGTGAAAGCTGTCAGGACCACTGACAGTGTTCTTTTAAATATAAAAGTTAATTTGGTGCTTTGGTCCACAAATACGAGAAGCATTCTGTGGAATGGGCCAGTGGTTAAGCCTTCAGTGTTCTGCTCCAGCATTACATGCTGTCCTATGTCCTGTGGAAGTTGCTCAGGTGCTGGACAATCACCTTCAGCATCCATTGCCTGCATTGCTTCAGCCAATCCTTCATCATCCCTTACACTTGGCCTTTCTTGTTCTCCTTTCTTTGTGTTATACTGTACTCACATGTGCACTAGTGTATAGATACATTTATTACACTGTATCCACGTGTGCACTGTTTATATATACTCATATTACACTGTATCCACGTGTGCACTGTTTATATGTACATGTATTGCATTGTGTCCATGTGTGTACTTGTTTATATATACATATATTACACTGTACCCACAAGTGCATCTGTTTATAATACATACATTACTGGCTAGATCCTGCATATGGAAGAGAATATGTGGGGTCTTCTGAGACCCTTGTGTGAGGTGTAGAGATAGGACGCTCTGAGTTCTTTAGACAGTCCTGACTACTCCTCTCCACAGTGGAGGCATCTTTGTTCTCGGCCACTACTGAACTCATAGTCTAGCTGGGGCCTTAATGTAGCTGTGAAACTTCCACAGAAAAGACCACACTTGTTTAATGTCCTCCTGGGAGCAGGAAGGATGCTAGCCTTCCCAAGGTCGAGTTTACACTCCATCAACCCTCAGCTGGAGGAAGACATTGCTGTCTAGCAAAGAGCTTTCTTCCTACATAGTCAAACAGATTCTTGCTTGCTCTCAGGTTTTGGCTAGAACATTCTGACCCTTTAATGGAGACAGAGGCTTGGGTAGTCTGGGCTGGCTTCTATAGTCTGTGAACTGGTATTACCGATGCTTGTCACCACATTCTGACTCTAGTGAGTTTTGAAGCGACCGGAATTCTTGTCACACAAACATTAGTCTGTTTGACATTAGGGGTTTACCATAGTGGTACTATTGACCCAGTTATATTTATTCATATGATAATCTTGGGTTTTGCTTGGACTCATAGTCTACATTGAAGCTTTTTAATGATCAATTATTTAAAAACCTTGCTCATGCTCAAATATTGGGTCTTTGGGCAAACAGTTTTACGTCTACAGAGAAAGAGCCTGGGAGAAAACATGACATGAACGAGCGAGCATACTGCATGGGCTCAGGCTGCAGCGTGAGTGGCCTTGGGGACTGTCTTAGTTCCTTTTCTGTTGCTGTGATAAAATTCCCTAATGAGCAGCTCAGGAATGAAGGTCTATTTCCTTACAGCTATCCATCATACAGTGCAAATGACAACACAGAAGATCGGGGCAGCTGCTCACATCACATTCACAGTCAAGAGGCAAGGAGAGGAGACTGTTAATGTTCAACTCAATTTTTCCACTTTGAAAAAAAAAAAAAACAGTTCAGGATCTCAGTCTGGGGAGTGGCGCCGCCCACAGTGGGCAGATCTTCTGAATTAGCCTAATCAAGAAAATCCACCACAGGCACGCCCTTCTTCCAGGTGCTTCTAGATCTCACCAAGTGGACAGTAGAAATGCCTTGCAAGTGTGCATTTTAAAGACCTAAATGACACATCCTCTTCTTTCTCTGGCATATGATGCTGATGGTGCCTAGTGACATCTGACTCTCCAAGGACTCTAGTGATGTAAAAGAGTGGTATGGCTCTGCCAAGCGGAGGCTCATTTGTACTAATGTGGAGTGGGAGGCTTGTTGGTAGGTGCCCAGCTGCTATCTCTGTTTGAACAACTACTTTCTGTCCCATTATTTTTGTTGAGTATTTGTTCACTTCAACTTAGCGACTTAAGGCAAAAATAATCATTTTAAAAATCGTACAGTATCTCCCACCATCCATCCCCCCCCCACTCCCATAGGTGTTTATTGGGCTCAGTTGGGTGGTTTGGGCTTGGGATCTTTTGCAGTCTTTGTGGTCCAATGGTGAGGGTGGTGTCCTCGCTCACAAACCTCCGCGGTGATGCTACTGCCTAGAAGAACCTTATTTAGGATTTGGGTAAGACCCTATCCATGTGGATTATGGGTCTTTGATGCATGGCATTTGAGTGAGAGCAGACCCCAAGAGACTGGAAGTGAAACGTCTTTCTTCTCTAGACCTGTTGTGCTCCAGGGACACTACATAAACTCAGAGGAAAGGAAGCAGGCACACCCAAGGGAAAAAGACATTTTCACTGGGTCTGGGTTTGAAGGTGAAGACCTTCTGCTCCTGTTAGCTGAGCAACTTCAGGCCTGGTGCTTGGGCTGCGGGAGACGTGAGCAGTAGAGCAGTTGGTAATTCCTTAGCTCTCTAGAGGCCTGAGGGTCCATTCACTCACCCATCCCTTCACCCATTCCGAGAATTTGCCATGGGTCCATGTTCTGCTGGATAATTTTCATGTCAACTTGACATAAGCTTGGATTACCTGGGATGAAGAAATCTTAATTGAGAAAATGCCTCCGTAGAACTGGCCTGTGGAAAAGATGGTGGTGGCATTTTCTTGCCTGGTGTGGGAGCACCCAGATCACTGTGGTCAGTGCCAGCCCTGGGAACTAGGAACTATAAGACAGCAAGATGAGCAAGCAAACCAGTGAGCAGCACTCCCTTGTGGCATTGACCTCAGCTCCTGGCCCCACTGCCTGCCCTGCTTGAGTTCCTGCTCTGACTTCCTTTAGTGACAGACTGTGATATGGAACTGTAAGCTGAAAGACCCTTTCCTTCCCCCTGGCTGTTTTTGGTCATGATATTTTACCACAGCAATAGACACTGAAACTGAGACACAGATGCTGGACTTACAGGTGCTCACGTGATTTAGAATAAAGCTGGTCCGTGTGATCTCAGCAGCTTAGAGTGTTGTGTGGGAAGAAAGACATACTGGCTGCCAGCAGGCATGAAAAACTGTGCCCACGAGACATGAGCCACACAGGTGAGGCCAGCAGCAACTGTTTTCAAAGCTCTAGCCTAGCCTTTAGTGGGCTTGGAAGGCTTCACTGAGGCTCTTCCTGGGGGAAAGTTACTGCAATATGCCTGCCTCTTTGGGAGCTGGTTGCTAGTGAATTCTTTCCAGCTGCCTCTCCTCCTCTCCCAGAGGATTTTACAGTTAAGGGCACTAGAACAATCAAGATAGAGGGAGGTGATTTTAGGGCATGTGCCAAACTGAGAGCGTCTGTCTGTCCTTCAGTCACTTACTTTGCAGGCACGGGCTTCCAGTGTGACATTTTCTTCTCATGGAGCAGCACCAGGCAAGGACAAATGGAGCATCATCTCAGAGTTCAGGAGAACCACAGACTCTTAGAGAATCCTGTCTCCCAGAGAAGAGGAGTGAGCACGTACAGTCCGTGTGGAGGAAGGACTTCAGTTGTGTTCATGATGACGTGGGAGGTGCCAGAGCTGGGAGAGCAAGTATGTAGATGATCTCATACCAGGGTGAGGCTGGGAAATCGGATACACAGATGGCCACATCTGCCCAGCCCTTCTCAGTGAAGTTCCTTCCAGAGATAGCAGCGTGTGAGGCAATCCCAGAATGTATCTTGGAGGATCTCTCACCAGGCAGTTGTTCACAGTTGGGCCTGAGAGATCATATGTAAGGTTTTGGGTCAAAACTAGACTTCTCAGGACCAAAACATGGCCCTAAACTAGGGCTGCAGAGGACAGAACCGGAGTGGGGTTCAGCTTCAGGGAAGGCACCGCACACATGCCCCGAACCTAGGCAGAAAGTACAGGCTGATGGGCAATCCTCCTTGACAGTCCCAGTTGCTCATCATCAAGAGATCCACCATCTTTCCCTTCCCTTGGGTGTGGCATCCACAGCTTTCTGGATCTGGGTGTGTACTGAGCCTCTTGGTCCTCTGCAGTCCTTACTATCCCTAAGTTCTGACTCTTGTCTGACTCTTGGTCACCCTTCAGGGCAAGAATCTGTGTCTGACCCATTTGCTCTTCCTCCACCTCCCCATGCCATCTGAGGCCATCTGAACCCTACTGGTTTACCTGCTCATTTTACTGTTTCTTAGCTCTTGGAAGCCTGGCTGCCCCGCCCCTCCTCTGTATGGTCCCTGACCACTGCTCACTTCTTATGGGCCTGCTTTTGGAAAAACCTTGTTGCTTGTCTGTCTAGCATCAACTTCCCCATCCTAACTAATAGACACTGTTTTTTCTAAGGCAAAGCCATGTCTTTTGAAATATAAATGTGTCCTGTTCCCCTCATAGCTAAGGTTCTAGTGGTGTTAGCTGCTCTACCCATGTCCTGGGGAAAAGCAGGAGGTGCTGGCTTCCTGGTAAGTACCAGTGGAAGCTGGCTTAGTCCTGGCTGATTAGAAGCTTCACCCCACAGAGCCCGATGCAGCAGCCCATACTCCCTAGGAAGGTACTCACCCTCCATATGGCACATCACAGTGGCCGACCAAGGCTTGCCTTCTCCATTTGTGGCCACTAAGGACTGTGTGAGCTAAGGTGCAGTTTCAAAGTTCTGGGTGCTTAGCTGGAGGAAGGCCCTGACTGTGGAATCCTAATTTCAGTTGCTCTAAGGCATTATAGGCACATCCTCTCTGGCTGAGGCGAGACAAGGCAGCCCACATAGGACATATCTCATGTACAGGCAACAGCTTTTGGGATAGCCCCCGCTCCAGTTGTTCAGGGCCCACATGAAGACTAATCTGTATATCTGCTGTGTTCGGGAGTGAGGGGATACCCACGGGTACCCCCACCCGATCAGAGGAGAAGGGTAGGGAGATGGGGGCAAGGATTATGGGACGGGGGCAGTGAGCAGGATGTAAAGTGAATAAGTTAAAAAAAAAAATTACAGGCCAGGATGCAGAAAGTCTGTTCTAGTCCACCAAGAAAACCACCATCTCACTTGGAGAAAGTTTTCTAAACACGGGTCTTGGCCAGAGCTTGAGGTTCTAGACTAGATCAAGAGCCCATTTTAAGTGAAAAGAGGAGGTTGTGCTTGGGCCGCCGGCCATGGAGCTGGCCTAGGTACTGACTTCTGGCACTGGCCTAGGTACTGACTCCGACCTGCCGTCTGCATCCTGCAAAGGTCTCCATCCCAGAGAACTGTCACCTTCCATCCATCTGCCCTAGAAAGCAGCTCAGAGCTAAGGAGTCAGTCTCCTGAATGGCTCCGTGTGTGTTCAGCCATAGCAGGGGCCATCTGGCAACTTTTTTCCCCCCTGCTGCTAAATATTGGCTTCTTCAGAGGACGGGGGCTAGTCCAGCCTTCCCAGGTACCACTTTTCCATCTGATTCCTGATCCATGCCCACATGCTTGGTGTATGAGAGCTTTCACAGCAGGATGGGCTATCGCTCCACAATGCTTTTCCCAGGCTCTTTAACCCCTCCGTGCTTCTCAGGCCCTCATCTTCCTGCTCCTCAGAACCAATCCATGCAAAGTCCTGTTGGGACACTAACTGCAATTGGATAAAAATACCAATTTTGTGGAGGTGATATGAAGCCTTCCCATCAGAAACTACAGAATGCCTTTCTATTCTTTCTCATCTTGCTTTATAAGATAAATAAGTTTAATAAGATTTTATAATTTTCCTTACTATCTATGGTCCTTGGTTTATTTCTAGAAACATATTGTGGAGAAATGCGGTTGATAATTGCACTTTATTTTGTATGCATGTGTTCATATTAATTCTAAAGCCTCTTGGGCTTTCTAATACTTAATAATCTTAGCAAATAAAACGTGATTATGTCCCCTTTTCTTGGGGTTTGTACTGATTACTTTACTGTGCTTTAGAATTACCCAGACTATGTTAAACAAAAATTACAAAAGCAGTCAGTTCTATATATAACTCCTGACTTTAATTAAAATAGTGGTGGTATTTTGCCATTTTAAATGATAGTGAATTCTGTGGATAAGGATTTTTTTTTTTAAATAATCTTGGCTGAAAGACCTCATTAGGAATGACAGGCAAGCATGTCAGATGTGCTGAGTGTTTTTTGATTTATTATTAAAATTTCCTCCATAATGCATTGAAACAAGTTATACATTTTGACTGGCATCTAGGTCCTCGAACACTCCTGCTAGAAATTAGTTACATGATATATAGATAATAAGTAGTTAGATGATAGGTGGAGAAGGTGGAGAGATAACAAATAGGTAGATGGTAAGATGGATATAAAGACAGATGATAGATAATAGATACATGATAGATAGATGACAGATAGATGTTAGCTACATAGATGTTAGGGACATAGATATGTGAGGAGATTATAGATGTCCTGATACTATTGCATTAAAATAAGAATATTAAGATTTAACATAAATAGACAAAATATGCATCTTTACTATATGGTCCAGACAAAACTAGGGAACAGAGTAGCTTTCACAGGTTTTATAAATGTGGTTTGAATCCGGGAGGTCTCAGGGTCTTCGGCAGTTGTATTTCAATCCTGCCAGTGAGCTTCAGAGACTCGTGTTTTGTTTTTTTAGTCGTCCTCTGTCAGCTCTCAGAGCCGTTTCCTCAGCAGCCACATTCCCTGCCCCTTCTCCAGGACCACATGTGTGACTCATTGTGGGAATTATTCTTGTCCTCTGTCTCATTAATTTCATCCCTTGTTCATTTTTTCTCTCACCTCCTTTCCCTCATGCTGCTGTTTTGACCTGGGTGTTTTTCGTTCTCGGCACTCCTTCCTAGTTTTGTGACTGGCTGTATTTCCCCCTCCTATTTCCCTCATTGTCAACATCATTTCTGGGGTCTTGGCACAGTAAACACGTCTACTTTGGGTAAACAGCATAGCAGCCATTTCCAAACAAGGCTTTCTCAATTCTGTCCCCATCCTCTTAACTATAACTTTTAAATTAATTTCTCCTTATCCCCCAATGAGATTTGGAACACGTGTGTTTCTTCCTCTCTCCTCTCCCATTCATAATTCTTGCCATGATGTTGTAAGATTTGTAGAAATTCCCTTATAGTTATTTTTCATGGGTTCTCAATGAGCAAGGATATGATACATTCTCACACAGACATGAACAAACACCTGAGCTCAGCCCAGGCACTGTGATCTCCTGAGAGTCTCCTTCTGTAGGCATTTCCATGAGGAGCACTTGGCAGATACACCCTCAGAGCTCCCACCTGGTACTGCCTGTCTCTCATCTTATTTGGATGTTGGCCCAAATAGGACTGCAGACGTTGTCCTATCTCAGAGTTGCTACCCAACCTTCCAGCTCTTTAGAGCATGACAGGCCACTGCAGAGTTGACATTTAGGAATTTTAGGTTAGAATGAGAACTCTTTCCACTACAGGAGTCTTGTTCTTTTTGTCTATAAATCTCTCTCTCTCTCTCTCTCTCTCTCTCTCTCTCTCTCTCTCTCTCTCTGTCTGTCTCCGTCTGTCTGTCTGTCTCTCTGTTTCTCTCTCTCTGCCTATGTCTCTGTCTGTCTCTCACTATCTATGTATCTCTCTATGTATATATATGTGTCTGTCTGTCTGTCTAGCTATGATAGTTTATATATGCTTGCTCCGGGGAGTGGCACTATTGGGAGGTATGGCTCTGTTGGAGTAGGTGTGTCACTGTGGTTGTGAACTATGAGACTCTCATCCTAGATGCCTGGAAGCCAGTATTCTGCTAGCAGCCTTCAGATGAAGATGTAGAACTCTCAGCTCCTCCTGCACCATGTCTGCCTGAACACTGCCATGATCCTTGATGATGATGGACTGAACCTCTGAACCTGTAAGCCAGCCCCAATTAAATCTGTCCTTTATAAGACTTGCCTTGATCATGGTGTTTGTTCACATCAGTAAAACCCTAACTAAGAATCTATCTATCTATCTATCTATCTATCTATCTATCTATCTATCTATCTATCTTTGTAGTGAGAAGACTATTGGTTCCACAGAAGACATCTAAATCATCCAGACCCGTAAAAGTGGCTTTGTTGGAAAATGGATCTTTGTGGATGGCAGGACATTTAGGTCTCAAGATGACTGTGGACACGGTGTGGGCCTAAATCCAGTATCAAGTGTATTCAGGAGAAAGGAGAATAAGAATTGGGACCCACAGGGTGTTCTATTTTCATTTCTGCTCCTGTGGGAAATTACTCTGGTGAAAAGCAACTCAGAGAAGACGGGTTTATTTTAGCTCACAGTTCCAGGTTACATTTCACCACAGCAGGGATGTCAGGGCGGCAGGGATCTAAAACCACTGCAGCCAAGAGCAGGGAGAGTCAAGGTGTGAGTGCCTCACTCAGCTCAAATTCCCTGTTCTTACACAGCCAGGATACAAACCCAGAGAATGGTGTCACCCAGATGGTCAGCACTTCCCTCCCTAAGTAACGCAATCAAGACAACCTCCCATAGACATACTCACAGGCCAAATAGATACACACAGTCCTCCACGGAGACACTCTTCCTAGATGATTCTAGATAGTGTCAGGTTACCAAATAAAATTATCCACCACAGCAGAGGAGCCTGTGAAGAGGGAGACAGAGGCAAAGATTGGACCACTGATGCTGGGATGTACTAGAGCCCGTGGGGGAGACGACTGGCAGAGAACAAAGTCACATGACTTACCCATAAGACAAAAGCCAAGATTTAGTTGGGATAAAGACATACTAACAAGCACAGCCTTACAAAGAAATCTAACTTAGTTGTTTAAAATTAATCCACCAGTTATAGCAATTTGAATATCTATGCAGCACAACTGAAAAGGCCACCAACAGCATTCCGATGGTAGCTCTCTCACCAAACGTTTGTAAGAGAGATGGCAGAATGTTAATCTCTACAATCTGAAAGTTAAAAATAATCTAAAAATGAAAGATAAGACATACCTAATTGTTGCGACCTGCTCCGCTCTACCTGGCCTGAGACAAAAGACTTAACAATGCCTGAATAGTTACTATGTTGCGGCCTGCTCCGCTCTGCCTGGTTTGGCCTTTCAAAGACTGGGATTAAAGGTTTATGCCACCACTGCCCAGCGTCAAACTGCCGCTCAGGTCTTCGGGTCAGGGTGGAGAGAGAGAGAGAGAGAGAGAGAGAGAGAGAGAGAGAGAGAGAGAGAGAGGATAAGGGGAAGAGATGCAAGGAATGGAGATAAGACAGAGGTTCTGATCCAGTCTCTTTTATTGAAGGGAAATCTGGGGTATTTATACACTTTTGCCACGCCCCTTGTAGTTGTGTGGATATGACATAAGCCTTGGAGGCGTGGCTAGCATGTGGATAGCTGCTTTCTAGCCACTTTCTGTTAAAAGTCGGCTCCCAACACCTAATGTTTTAAATGGGCAAAGATGGGGCTGTCAAAATGAAACCCAAATGGGCAACAATTGTCTAAAAATTTTGCAACAGTAAGGGAAATTTAAATGAGAATGATAAAGGATGTGAGACAACACATCTTTCCCTTGCAGGACCAGGGTGTGCTGCTACATTGCCAAGGGAAAGTGAAAAATACTTATAGATTTTTTTTAAATCTGAAAAACTCCATTTGATGACTCTAAACACTGAAACAAAATAATTATTTAAACGTTATCTCATGTGCCTATGAGCTATGCAGCTCATTCATAAGAACTTCTACCCAGGGAATAGGTGAGATGGCTCCGTGGTTAAAAGCATTTGCTGTTATTGCAAAGGAGCCAGGTTCAGGTTCCAATGCCTACATAATGGTTCACAACTATTCAGGCACGCACAAGGTGCACATATATACAGATAGGCAAACCACTCGTTTAAAATAAAATAAATCGTAAAAAGTTAACGAAAAAAAAAATCTCTATCCGTGTCTCCCAGTGGATGTGTAGCTGATCCCTCTAAGTCAGGCAGCCCGTTCACGAGAATCCCTACCTGTGCCTGTCTGTGGTTGTGTGATGCCTCCAGCAAAGACTAGTCTACAGCCACGGAAAGCGGCTCTAGAACTAGGGATAATTGTTGGGATAACCATGTTTACATTGTATGAAAGTGTGTCTCAGTATTCTCAGTTGTTAGTTCTGTACCAGAACTAAATGCTGGCAGGATATGGGTACTGTCATTCCTGTGACCCATCACTGGCCTTATTATATTTGTAAATACTTGTCCTTCCCTATCTGCTCAGACACTTGAAGGTCAGAATCTCTCTACACC
Organism: Arvicanthis niloticus; assembly: GCF_011762505.2. Taxonomy (NCBI): domain Eukaryota; kingdom Metazoa; phylum Chordata; class Mammalia; order Rodentia; family Muridae; genus Arvicanthis; species Arvicanthis niloticus. Next base: position 5,185,648 of record NC_047676.1, on the reverse strand, counting down.
TCGAGGTGAACGAGAATTGCATCAGACTTTGTCTTAATGCTGATTGGTTGTAATAAAGATCTGATGACCAATGTCTGTGCAGGAAGTAGGGGGTGGGACTTCTGGGGGTCAGGTGGGGGAAAGAATGATGCAGAGGAAGAAAGCAGAAGATATGGGAGATTTGGGAGCAGACAGGGACCCAAGCGAAGCAGAACGGTCTAGAGCTAGCCATGTGGCAAGTCATAGGCCAGAAAAGTCAAGATGAGCTGGCTGGGAGTATGTCCAAGCAAAAGGTCTAAGCTTTAAACTATATAGAAGTCATTATTTATATTACATATTATATATGTCATTATTTATATTGCTGGTGGGTCTGGGAAAGTCCCATTGTTTGGTGACTGTGTTCCGTCAGGTGTGGAGTCTGCAGCAGAGTGTAGAGGGTTCTGTGCCCCTGACCTCGTTTCTGCCCCGCCTCTCACAGTCCTGGACTGCTTACTGTTGACAGATGGACACTGTTCCTTCTAAACCTGGTGACTCTAAAACTACTGGCTATTGGGAAAAAGTGAAAACCTCACCTCTTCCCTAGTGTGGCATGTTGACATGTACACATGCTTGTGTGAGCACACACTCACCTGTGCACGCTGCTCATGCGTGTCTGCACCCTCACAGAGCACACACACAGATGTGCACACAATGTTGCAACGTGAACTCCTTCCAGCCTCTGAATCTCACTCCCCTGCCTCCAAAGTCACCTCTGCAAAGCCTCTCTGGCTCCCCTGGAAGGATAAGGTCTACTTTCTGGTGCCACACTGTCCCTAGGTCATACCATTGTCACATTACTTGCCTACAGCTATGTGTGTGATGAGAGGACCTTGCAGCTAGCACCGTTACTTCTATCTCAGCTCCAGCAGTGTCCATAGTGTGGTGTCTTAGTCAGGGTTTCTATTCCTGCACAAAACATCATAGCCAAGAAGCAAGTTGGGGAGGAAGGGTTTATTCAGCTTACACTTCCACATTGCTGTTCGTCACCAAAGGAAGTCAGGACTGGAACTCAAGGGGCAGGAACTTGGAGGCAGGAGCTGATGCAGAGGCCTTGGATGGATGCTGCTTACTGGCTTGCTTCCCCTGGCTTGCACAGCTTGCTTTCTTATGGAACCCAAGACTACCAGCCCAGGGATGGCATCACCCAACAATGGGCCCTCTCCTTTTGATCACTAGTTGAGAAAATGCCTTACAGCTGGGTCTCATGGAGGCATTTCCTCAAGGGAGGTCTCTTTCTCTGTGATAGCTCCAGCTTGTGTCAAGTTGATACACAGAACCATCCAGCACATGCGGGGTTAATGGTTAAAGCACCGATGGAGAAACCTACGTGAAAGCTTGAGTGACTGCCTAAAGTCCCTCAGAAAGGCGGACCATTGTGAACAGGACCACGTCCTTGATTCCCTGGCTCATGCTGGCTCTCCTACCATGGCTATGTTTACTTCCTGTCATGAGACAGGAAGAGAAGCAGTGCAGGCTCAGCCCCGAGACACTTCCAGATACAGACCCTCTCCAGAGACAAACAGTCCAGAGTCTCTGAGTTCAGCTGCTTAGGTGCCATGTCCAGAAAACTCATCTGCAGAATAAAGTTGAAGTTGTAATAGAACCTACTGAATGACAACGTCCTCCATGAATGTTAGCTATCATCATCACCATCATCACCACCACCACCACCATCATCATCACCATCATCACCACCATCACCATCATCGACAGCAGCAGCCTTCGATCATATCACTAGTTTCCTCAGCTCCAATCTTCATCAGCATCTATGTTATCACATCAGCGACATCTTCACACCGTTGCCATCAGCTGCATCTTTGTGATCTGATCATCATCACATCAACAGCACCCTCACGGTCATTGTCATCCATGCAGCTGTGTCCTTATCATGTCATCATCACCATCATCATCATCATCGCCATCACCATCATCATCACCACCATCACCATCACCACCATCATCACCATCACCATCATCACCATCACCACCACCATCATCACGGTAAACAGCAACAGTAGCATTCTTGCCAAGTAAGGAATCCTGATGTATGTGCCCACCCTCATTGGAAAGTGGAGTGAGTTTAATCTTGTCTATGCTTGTGGCTCCCTGTCCCCATTGTGCTGCGGACATAGAAGTGACCTTGAGTTCTTCTCCCCTCACCAGTGCTTTCAGGAAAGTCAGAGGGTCTTGTACTGAAGGACAGACATTGTGCTGGGCCCGGGGGCTCTGGATAGGCTAGGGCTTCATCTTCCCATCCAGTGCTCAGCACGGGTCTCTGCATACAGCACCTGGCTCAGGAAAATCTGTGTAACAAATTAATGCCTTGGCCTTTCCCCTTGCCAGATAAGATTGACTATTTAGGGGGCATGTTTCCTTTCCTGGGAGGGAAATGCAGAGATGCATGCATTTGTGGAGCTGGAAGACATCAGAGCCCAGGTGCTTGTGACAGGCTGCAGAGCAGGGTTGGTCTGGTTTCTGAACAGCAGCTGCCAGCAGAGGGGGTGGTGAGTAAGGGTCAAGCCTGTGGTGGCCTGGGACAACAGGTGGATGCCAAGCTGGCTTTTATTACCCCAAACTGCAGCGTGTCTGTTACCACTGTTACTCCAGACCTGGAGAAGGATGCAGGGTTCTCAGTGTGAACTGGATGATGTTGACGGGGACCAAAATGAAAGCCAAGAATGGATTTGTGAGTCTTTGGGAAAAAAAAAAAAAAAACAAACAACTTTGTATGCCTTCACTGATTTCACAAGGAAGAGGATGATGCCAGATTAGTGGAGAGAGGGGACATGTCCTGGATGGAGGGAAAGGAATTAAAAGGATAAACAGACAGTACAACCCATTGATAATAACCTGGAGGAGGGCCTGCCAGGCTGGTGGATGGTAGCCAGCTGGGCTTCAGAGGAATCTCTGAGGAGGTGACCCTGGTGATAAGGACGATGGCCACTCTGAAGCCTTGGAGGACAGCACGCTCAGGCAGAGCACAGCCCATGCAAAGGTGACCATGTGGCACATTAGTGACTCACCAGGAGGTGAGCTGCCTGAAACAAGGAGTTAGTTGAGACTTTGAGCTATGTGAAAGCCAATGACTGGGGATAGCATTGTCTTCCAAGGGGCCTGCAAAAGAGCAGGCCATGAGTTACCAGTGCAGCGACCTTGTGACCTTGTCAAGCCTATGACCAAGCAGACATCAGTACCCATGATGTGAGAAGGCGAAGACCCATTTCCCCACTGTTTTGCAACTATCCCCATTCCAAAGGTTTTGTGTCAGCCTTAGACCTACTCGTTGAATTTCTGGGATTAAGTTGGAGTCTTCCCTGGTGCCAGAGTGTGTCCCAACCTGCACAGGATCTGTGCTTGCTTTTTGTACCATGGGAAAAGAGAAACTTCCACTAGAGGCAGCTGTTTGATTTTGAGATGTAGTCTCATGGATTCCAGACTCATCTGGAACTTGCTATAGAGGACGAGCAGAATTTCTCATCTTCCTATTCTTCCTTTCCAAGCTACTTTACAGGCGTGGTGGTTTGTATATGCTCTGCACAGGGGGTGGGACTATTATTCCCATGCCTGGTCACTCAGAGCCTGCCACGTGGGCACACACCATTGACACACATCAAATGGCCTGATTCTGCGTGGCAGTGAGTCTGCGCAGTAGTTCTGCAGACGTGGCTCTGACCGGGTTGCGTGAGGAAGTCAGGTGCCATTCGTAAGCTTAGGCGCCATTTTAGCTGGCTGCCACACCCACTCCCCATAGGCTCTTGCTCAGTCCTATTTGGGTCATGGTGGCTCTTGATTGGTAGGTCATCATTCTGCCTTTCAGAGTGTTCCTGAAAGGGCTGGGGAAGAGGGTGACAGAGTCCTTGATGTCAGAATGGCCTGGGGTATGTAATGGCTCTTCCTGGTTGTCAACTTGACTGGAATGTATCTGGAATGAATTACAATCCAGAATTGGAGGGCTCACCTGTGATCCAGGTCTTTAGGCTGGAAGACACAAGTTTCTGCCCTGGATCTTGGCATGGAGATTTTTTGTTTGTTTGTTTGTTTTTTTTTTTTTTTTGAGACAGGGGTTCTCTGTGTAGTCCTGGCTGTCCTGGACTCATTCTGTAGACCAGGCTGGCCTTGAACTCAGAAATCCACCTGCCTCTGCCTCCCAAGTGCTGGGATTAAAGGCGTGCGCCACCACTGCCCGGCTTGGCATGGGGATCTTGAGGCACAGTGACCATGAAAAGCTTAGGCCCAGGCAAGGTAGTACATGCCTTTAATCCCAGAAGACTAAGACAAGAAGATCTCTGAGTTCAATGTCATCCTGGGACAAAGCAAGTCCCAGATCCAGGCATGGTGGTGCATACTTTTAATCTGGGCCACACTATCTGCTGGAGGCCTACATAAGGACATTGAAAGAAGGAAGATTCGCTCTTCTCCTGCTTGCATTCACTTGCCAACACAACTGTCGGAACCTTCTTCTACAGAAGACCAGCTGAAACAAGTAGCCTCATGGGACTGAGCAACTGCTAGATTCTAGGATTCCCATTCACAGATGCCCATTGTTGGGGGTAGTTGGGCTTCAGACTAAGTCATCACAATAAATTCCCTTAATAGATAGAGACATTCCATATGTTCTGTGACTCTAGAGAACTCTGACTAATACAGGGTGGGGCGGACTATTGGGGAGTAATACAGTGTTCAGGAAGCAGAGCCTCACAGAGTGCATGGCCTGGATGACCTGGCTCTCAGCATTGCCAATGGGAAAAATCACGTGACAGACAAACCAGATCCTCCCTGCTGGTGGGAATAGAGCAACGGGTTGACAACTTAAAAAAAAAAAAACATTTCATAACGGCCCAGACAGCTATTTACAAACTTATCACCTCACCCCACCATGCCCCCCCCACCATGCCTCTCCCCCACCATGCTTCTCCCCCACCATGCCTCCCCCCCCCACGCCCCTCCTCCATGCTGGCTCAGGAGAAATGAAAACCGTCCATGAATGTTCACAGAGGCCTTCTTCACTGTCACCAGATGTGGGGACACTCCAGATGGTCATCCACTAGTGGGTGATGTGTAAACTAAAGTAGTCTGCGCAGGGACTGTGCCGGCTGTGGAAAGGAATGTTGCATTCATGCCTGCTCCAGCAGGGGTGAACAGGAGTGGGATGCTCCCTGGAAAAACCATTCGCAAGGGGCAGATGCTATGATTCATTTACAGGGAATGAATTCCCAAAGAGGGCTCTCTGTAGAAATGAAAGAAGATTCCAGAACACCAGGGGCACAGGAGAACTTGTTCACGGACAGAGGGATGTAAGAGAAATGGCTGAAGGCACAGGGTTTCCTTTTGGAAGCAGCAAAGGGTTCTGTCTTCCGGAGCACATTATCTGAACATACAAAAACAACCCCAGAATTATACACTTCCAAAGGGCAGAGTTGTGTGCCTGAGAGTTAACCTCTCAAAGATGTTTTGGAAAAGCCATTTCAAAAGCACAAGCCTGGGTGTGGGGGGGATGGAAAGGAAAGAATGAGAAAGCCACTGGGGTGTTGCTGCAGCAGTGTGGGAGCAGGAGCCCACAGATCTGCTACGCCCCCCCCCCAGCACAGCAGGAGGAACAGCCTGAGGGCACAGACAAAGAAAGGGAGGGGGACAGGAGTGGGAGGGGAGGGGGAGGGGAGGGGGAAGGGAAGGGGAGTGGGAGTGGGAGGGGCATCTGTGCTTCACTTGAAGACCAGGAGCAGATTCCCTCTCACCCAGTGCCTTCTCCTGAGGTCTGGGACAGCGCGGGTGGGGGGTGGGGTGGGGGTGTGGGGGGAGTGGGGGACTGTTGTGGGGGTGTGGGGGGCTGGGGAGTTGGGGTGGGGAGGGGGCAGGTTTGTGTTTTGAAAGCTGCAGCACATTGAAGAGCCGAAAGGAAACAGAGCTCAGTCCAGCATGTCTGCCTTGGGACAGAGACTCCCTTTTTTGCTCGCTGCTCTCAGCTGCACATCAGAGGTCACCAGCACCGTAGATTTCTTTAGAAACGTTTGTGCTTAGAAAGCAACACAATGAAATTACTGTAAAAAAAACCGTCGTGCCTGTCAAGCCCTTGGCAAAATTCTGGATGCTAAAGAAATGGCCGTGCCGAGGTCACAGAGGCTCCTGTCTCATGAGATACTTTATAGGAGAAGAAAATGTTAACAGAAAACCAACCCCATAAAGAGGACACTTGAAGGAGCAGGCAGGGACTCCCCTGGTGTTTCCTACTTGGCAAGTGTTTCTGTGGAGACATGGCGCTGTCCATCACGTGAGGAGCTCTCCTGGCAAAGCTGAGCTGGCTTCAGACCTGAGCCTCTTCATTCTGAAGATGCAGAATGAAGGAAGCATCAGGACACACAGGTAGACATGTCAGCAAGGGCAGACTGAAGCACCAAGGTGGACGCACACAGGCTCCTGTAGCTGAGAAGTGAGCCTCAGTCTCCTGGGGCAGGTGGAACTGTTCTTGAGTCTCAGGAGTTGAGGGCACAGAGAAGGAGCTGAGTTTTGGCTACATAGGGAGAATGAGAGAAGTCTCAGGTACCTATTGATGCCCTTGTAAAATGGGTAGGAGAGAACCAATATCCTTGGGGCCTAAACCTGTGAGAGAGGCTGGAAGAGCGGGGCACCAGGTGGCCTGGTGTGGGGAAGAGAGGACAAACCTTTAAGAGGCCTCGAAGGTCGTGTACCCATCGTTGTGGCGTGGAGAAGAGAGAAGCTTGTGCCTGCTACAGCTGCCATCTTCTGCAGGGAGTGAAACGAGGGGAAAGGGCGGGCTCTGGGCTTGGTGGTGGCAGCACTGAGCACCAGGAATGAGGCTAAAATCTCTCATCGGTAAATAAAGCCTGTCTCAGGTTTTCATTGATATGAAGAGACACCATGACCACAGATCCTCTTATAAAGGAAAACTTTTAACTGGGGCTGGCTTACAGTTTCAGAGGTTTAGTCCACTATCGTCATGGTGGGAAGCATCAGAGCATTCAAGTAGACATGGTGCTAGAGAGGTAGCTGAGAGTTCTACATCTTGGTCTGCAGGCAGCAAGGTGTTTGGATGCAGCTTGAACATAGGAGACCTTAAAGTCCACCCTCAGAGTGACATACCTCTTCCAACAAGGCCACACCTCCTCTTACAAGGCCACACCTCCTCAGCAAGGCCACACCTCCTCCAACAAGGCCACACCTCCTCCAACAAGGTCACACCTCCTCCAACAAGGCCACAACTCCCCTAGCAAGGCCACACCTCCTCCAACAAGGCCACACCTCCTCCAACAAGGCCACACCTCCTAAGAGTGCCAACCACACAAACACATGAGTCTATAAGAACCATATCGGTTCAAACCACCACAGAGCCCCAGCCTAACCCTGAGTCCTTGAAGTGAGATCTCTTGTAGATGCCTACCGACCTCACACTTGTAGTCGCTTCAGCTCATCCTGAGAGCGTTTGCATCTGCTTCCTTCCTTTATCCTCAGACCAAGACCAGCCTCAGGGAAAGCAGGTCACCCCATCCCTCCGGCTCTTTATTCTCCGGAAGCACCAGCTCCTTGGCTATTTTAGGCCTCCCACCACCCAGTCGCTTGACCACCTCTCTCCTTTTTATTTCTGTTTTCTCTTTGTCCCTTTACCCTTTTCTTTTTAAGTCAAAAAAATTACAGAAAATATCCTACTTTCCCCCCTACTGAAGTGGGAAGAAAAAAAGAACCCACACAAATAAGATGTTAGGAAGCTCAAGTGGGCAATTTGGGCCCATTTAGTGTGAACTCTCTCATTTTTGGGCCCACACAGCCCACTCCCTGCAAGGGCTTTTTTATTTCCGAGGTCCCTGCTGGGCCCCACATGAAATGCAGATGCAGGCTGAGCGACCCCAAAGCGGGATCAAACATCTTTTATCGGTGCATGCCTTATTTCAGCCCGCTGCTCACAATGACGAGAAAGAAAGGGAGCTTGGGAAAGACATAAAGAAACAAGAAAGAAAATAAATCACAGGGTGGGTACTAGGTCGATATTTTTACCCAAGTCTTGTTTGTGTGGCTAGCCTGGGATCTGCTTGTGATTGAGGATTCTGGGTCTTCTATGTGGACCCAGGGCTGGAAGGCACCAGAAATCTTATCTGGTCGTGAAGCTTTGGCACCCAATAACAAATCAAGTGTCACCTCACCTGGTCCCTCAAGACGAGTTCCCCAGCAGAAATGCGGGGATCGTTACTCTCAGAAGAGAATTGGCAATGCAACGCTTGATTGTTTCATGTATGGCCTGTGTCTCTTTTGCCTTGGCCTGTATGAACTTGGGAAACAGTGGCCTTTAACAGCCCCAAGCATGCTCATGCAGCCAGAGGCCGATGGCCACAAGGGGGCGGTGTCTGACTTCTCAGATTCTCGCCCTTGGTGATTGTCTCCAGCTTCCTTCAGGTAAATTGTCCCTTTGACTTTTGTCTAGCCCTTCAGCAAGCCTTACTGAATCCACCAATCAAGCTAAAGACGCAGCAGGGCTGCGTGCCCGCTGGATTCGAGCCGGTAGTTGAGAGAGAAACAACGACCCTGGGGCTGCTCAGGCCTGAGGCAAATCCTGTCAGTGCTGCAGACCTCGATGATATGTGCTGGGTGGAGTTTTAGCTCCTAGGGTTTGGAACATTAACCTGGAAAGACGAGGATCTTTTCTTTCTGGACTTTCAGAGTGTCAGTGTGCTTGATCCAGAGCCAGGGTGGGACAACAGGGAGGTGCCTTTCTCCCCTCCCCCAAGTACAAAAGCACAGGTTCCTGTGATTATTTCCGTTTTTTTTTTTTTTTTTTTTTTTTTTTTTTTTTTTTTTTTTTTTTTTTTGAGAACGTTGATCCTTTTACACCCAAATTACTTTTATTTTCTTTTCCTCTTCTGTTGATGCTATAATCACAACAGGATGATGTTCCCAGCCAGGAGACTAGGAATAGGCAGATGAGGCAGGACTCAGGAGCGTCTTCAACACAGTGGCAGGCCTGGGATCATCAGCTGGCGACTTGGCAAACATTTAATTACTTGGAGCAAACAAGATGGAAGAAAACCCAGTTATCAGAGGACGGTGCTCTTTAGCAGCTGGGAACTAAGTTCCCAAAGAGTCAACTGATTTCTCGCTGAAATGCTGGGAGTGGGCGTGTCCCAGACCAAGAGGCACCGTGGTGGTCCTGCTTGCTCTTCTTTCTCCCAGTAACAAGTCATACTGTTGCTGACCCACTGACAATACCTGGTACTCACAGGTTTGGGGACTGGCCATGAGAGCTATCCGAGGGCTTGCCTCCAGCACCCGACCTCTCCCAACACAGGCCTACTTGTAGGATGGAGCCAGATTAGGATCCTGGCGTGCAGGTGGGAGGCTGGTGGAGCACTGAGAATGGGCAGTGCTCCAATGAGGGGGTGATCTGCACCTCTCAGGGCAGAGGAGGGGAAGGGGAGGAGGGAGAGGGAGTGGGAGGAGGAAGGGGAAGGGGGAAGAGGGAAGGGGACGGGGAGGAGCTAGATGGAGGGGGAGGGAGAGAGGTAGGGAAGGGGAGGGAAAGAGGGGAGGGCTTTGCTCTACAGGTAAAGCCAGGACATAGTCATGGGAACAAATTTCCTTGCTGGCCACAAGGCCTAGAATGTGCTGGAACTGAGGAAGGTGGGAGGAGAGGCTGGTGAGGACCAGGCAGGTGTGGAAGTAATGCAGCCAGGGGCCAGGTGTCCTAGTTTCACTTCTGTTGCTGTGACAAGAAATCAATGCACTTCTGTTTTTGATTAGTTCACAAAAATCAGAGCAAGGAGGAAAGTCTTTAATTCCATGTTACATCCATCGTTGCGGGGAAGTCAAGGCAGGACTCGCCACAGCACACACACACACACACACACACACACACACACACACACACACACACGAGAACAAATGAGACCCAAAGAGAGCAAATGCATTTTTGCTTTGCGCTTAACCAGCTCTCTCATCCCTTATATTGCTCAGGACTCTGCTTAGGGAATGGCGCTGCCTACAGTGGGCTGTCTTCTACATCAGTTAACAACCAAGACAATTCCCCACAGACCAACCTGATCTAGATGATTCCTTTCAACCCTGGGGGAGGGGGAGTCTACTTTTGTTAATTCCTACCTTATTTTCTGAGACAGGGTATCTTATTAAACCTGGAGCTCACCCTTCTGTCTGGACTGACTGGCCAGCAAGCTTTAGGATCCTCCTCATCCCTCTACTCCAGTGCTGAGGTTTCAGGTGCACTGGCATAGCCAGCTTTTTACATGGGTGTTGGAGAACTCTTATTCTTTTTACTACTGCAGTAGACACTTTATCTACTAGGCACCTCCCCAGCCCTTAGATGTCTGCTTTCTTTGTGTGTGTGGGTTATGTTGGGTTATTCAACTTAAGTCTTGTCTGTGCTAGGCAATGTTTGTTCGACCGAGCCGTATACCAAGCCAGTTCCTGTTGTTTGGATTTAATCAGTTAGTGGTGTTTGTTAGAGCATCCTCAGGGAACTAGCAGTATACCGAGGGTACAGTGGGAACTATGACCAAGGCACTGTACACGAATCTGTATTTCCATTACTAAAATTCCTTACTGGTAAGATGGGTCCCCTGATACCCTCTGGCAGTTAGTGCCTAGAGCTGCTATGGGAATTGACATTATCTGACAAGATCCTGGTATGAGTGACAGTTCTAAAGTACTGTAGTAAGACGCAGAGGGAATTCCTCTGGGGAATAGAAAATTCCCTTCTTTTCTCCTCCCTTCCCTCCCCTCTCCTCTCTTTTCCTTCCTCCCTTTACTGAGGAAAGAGGTGCTATTCACCATATAAACACTGTGATAACACATTAATATGGACTTTGCAGTTTACAATAAGGGAATTTGTTATGTGAGTTCTCAGTGCCAGAAGTCTGAAGCTGAGATATCTTCAGAGCCAGTCTCTCCTGGATACACAAGGCAGCAGTCATGGATGCCTCTTTACCAACCTTCAGTACTCAGCCATCCTTGCAGCCCTTGGCTCCTGGACTTACCTTTTCAGTGCCTACAGGCTTCAAGGGCAGTTTACTCTGTGTGTCCACTTTTCAAACCTCACCTTGACTTTACCTTTGAAAGACATGAGCCACTGGACTGTGGGTCCAGCCTAAACCAACCATGATCTCATCATGAATTACTTAATGTATCTGTGAAAGTGAAATGGGTATTAATGTACATGCTGTGAGAGTTGGGACTTGGCTATGTCTTCTGTATAACCTATATATTACATATGTAATTATGTATGATGTACATACGAATTTTATTCATGTTTTAAGATCACACCCACCTTCTAGCTGCATCCCATGTATGTATTAACGTGGATATTTTCATAATTTACAATGGTGTGACCAGAGGAGTCAGCAGGCCCCCATTTCTGCTCCCAGCTTTACAGTGAGGACTGCAGAGTCTGAATTTAAAGTTCTACATTGTAATTCTCTTCTGAAATCGAGGCCTCAACTTTATTTTCCTTGTTGTAGAATCTCTTTTCCTTGATAGAGAATATCAGATTCAGCTTCTTTGAAAGTCTCTCTGAGCCAGAATGGAAGTGTATATAATCTGGCAGGGAGCTGAGGCCTTAGCTGAGAGCAGATGCAGTAACCAGTGACCGTCGACCAGGCCCATCCCAGTGACCTCCGAGACTCTTCCCAGTGTCTTCAGTAACGCACAACTGACAGGGAGATTAGAAGCCAAATGCTTGCTTCGCTTCCTATGACAGAATAAATTTTGACAAATTCGGTCTCCATTTCTGACATCCAGATATGGAGGTGTCTTGTTCTTGGATGCCAAAGTGTTCAGGGCTCTAGATGCAAGTGGCCCAGGACATAAGTCCCCCAGCAGGTGAGTTCTAAGGTCCCCAGGAGACTCTATGTCACAGAGAAGGAGGAGAGGGACCAGGAAGCAGCACAGGGAAGTGTGTGCTGTGTGGGAAAGTAATATTTTGTGGAGAAGCAACACTATGTAATTCAGACGCTAAATCCAGAAGACAGCCTCTGGAATGGGGGTGGTCCAGAGGAACAATATATAAGAATATACATTATGAAAATGCCATAATAAACCATTGCTTTGCTTGATAATGGAGACATTAATGGGAACCACACAAGTCATGTGTGCACCTGCGTATCACATAGTATTTGGTCAGAGTGGGGACTGCTAAATGGCTAGTCGCTGACACTATTTGAAAGGGTGAATAACTTTGTAAAGTTTTAGCTTGGCATGCCCCCTAAAGTTAGAGTCAGATACGGCTTCTGGATTGACACAATGTAACGTTTTAGTGACAAGGGAAAGTAATTGACCACCTTTAAGTAGAATCGGATTAGAAAAATCAATTACACTTAATATCTGCTCCTGTCTCCAACCCTGTGTGCTTCTGTGACCACAGTTCCCTCTCTGCGCTGTCCGTGGAGGACAAAAAGAAGTGCACACACTTGCTGCTTAGAATGTTTGAGTTTGATGCTCAAAATTATAGGAAGTAATCGCTCCAAACAACTCAAAAAGCCCTTTGTAAGTGACCAGAAACAAGTTTTAAAAGTTATTCTTTACCCAGGAGCCCACGGTAGGAGGATGCAGTAAGGTGATGGCCAGTTCAGTCTACAGTCAGTGAGCTTTAGACGGACTGAGGTCTGTCTCAGAACTAGACATTGTTTCAGAACTGTCTAGGTTGTCACCCTGTGGCCTCTGCCCAGGCCATCGATGCATGCCATACATCACCTGTTCCCGAGAACAAAGTAACAGCCACACAGTTCACCTCCACTTGGCAAAGAGCTTGAGTGTAGATTTGCCTTGATCTTCCTTCTACTTTTCCTGTTATTAATAAGATGCGGCGTGTGCTCTGATGTGAGAACAGACTTCTCTTATGCAGCACATCAGGGGCAGTCAAGGAAGGTTCTAGAACATCTATATTATATCATTTCAGTGCACCAAAATGACACCAAGCACACCTAAAATTGTTATCAGCATCCAGGTTCCATACATTTGCCTCAAAAAAAAAAAAAAAATGTCTCTGGGCACGGGGGTCCCAGCTACCAGCTGCCAACTTTCAGATACAACTACAGCTGGTTTGACTCTGTCTGACATGTGTGATACTGCGTGCTTATCCTCTGCCCATCCCCCGACCCACTAGGGATCTCTGCCCTCACTTGCTGTGTCTCTCATGTCTCAGACAGAGACTGAAGCAAGAGGAAAGAGTAGCCTGGCTCCAGCAGCCATCATGGGCACTTCCTTGGTTGGACCTGGTCCTTTCACACACGCCAGGCAATGAGCTCCCCTCTTCCCACAGACTGCTGGTTTTGTCACAGGAGTCCTCAAGAAAAGACGCTCATGCCAAATTTTCAGTTTGGAAAGCATAAACGTGAGTGTCAGGGCTCTGTTCCCCGACATCTGTGCAGAGCAGGGAAGGCAGGCGGTGCGACTCCACAGCGCATGTGCAGCTGATCCCAAACCCATGCTTTCAGAGCTTAAAAGAAAAAAAAAAGAGCCCATTATTAGGAAAAAAAAAAACCTACTATGAATATTGTTAAGGACTGAGAAACCCCTCCATTAAAGAGCTTAAAATAGAACCTGACTTGACTTACGTACCAATGTAATAAAATAAAATAAAATAAAATAAAATAAAATAAAATAAAAGAGCTGAAGTGCCTTTTAAATAAATTAAGCTTAAGATATTTTTAAACTGCCACTTTTGGAATTGCTGTGCCCTAGGTCTGTGTAATTCAGTGCTGTTGTAGGCTATGTCTAATGCTAAGCACAGTATTTCAATTATGTTGAGAAACTGTATGAAGTTCTTCAGCAAAAATGTCTACACATCTTTACAATGAGAACCGAAGCAGAAGGAAAAACCTCCCATCTCACATGTGTTCGCGATTAGATTTCGTTCAGTTACCTTGCATCGATTTGTAAGAAGCAGGCCCGTATGTGCTTGAGAGATTCCATTTAGCAAGCCACAGTGAAGTCAAAGCCCAGAAAATCCAAGGGCATGACACGGCAGAAAGCTGCTCCAGTGCATCTTAGAGACTGACACACAGGGAAACCCTGGAGATCCCAACTCTCACCAGGCAGAGAACACCAGGGGCGCAGCAGATCTTCCCGGCGAAGACATTTCATTTATTGGTTTCAAAAGCTTGCTTTCCAAAAATCGTTATTTTTTTCCATGAGGGTGGGGTAGCTTTACAGACCTGTGCACTTGTCACTTTCCAGTGACAAATACTTCCTTCCTCTGCATTGTACGGATGTGTACATTTTGTTTTTCTGAGGACTACTACAGGAGACATTTGAAAAGTGTAATCACTAAAATGCCAGAGTGAATTATGGGACTGGTTTAAAAGTTCACAGGAACCCATGACATTTTGCCGGCACCCCATCCTACCATTGTCCAAACGGCAACACTGTTTGTGACATAAGGTCATATAGTATCAAGCCAAGCAGCAAGGTTACAGCAGCTCTGAGCTCAGCCCAGCTCACGTCATTCTCAGCCATTGCCGGAGATCTAGAGACACAAAACGCTGCTGGTCTAACCAAGTGGAGCCACCCCACCTCTTCAGGAGAGTTGGCAAAGAGCTCTAACTGTGCATTCCTGGAGACCCATTAGGCTTGACCCCTGTGCTACTTAGGGTTACTACTGTTGTGGCAAAACAGGGGAGGAAAGGGCTTATTTGGCTTACACTTTTACATTGCAGTTCATCACCAAAGGAAGTCAGGACAGGAACTCAAGCAGGTCAGGAACCTGGAGGCAGGAGCTGATGCAGAGGCCATGGAGGATGCTGCTTACTGCCTTGCTCATCATGACTTATTCAGCCTGCTTCCTTTATAGAACTCAGGACCACTAAACCAGGGGTGACACTACCCACAATGGACCTGACTCTCACTTATCAGTCACTAATTAAAAAAATGTCTTACAGGCTGTGTACAGCCCGAGGGTATGGAGATATTTTCTAACTTGAGGTTCCCTCCTCTTCGATGACTTTGATGACTTCTTGTGTCAGGTTGACATAAAACTACTCAAAAAACCCCCTCGGTCCATTCTGCTTTTGAATAGATTGCTGCAATCCTGACTACAATCTTGCCTCCTCTTGGATCTTTGAAGGCTCCAGTTTCATCTGTTTGGCTTAGCTCCTATGTTTGCTCAAAAAGCAAGCAAACCTGGCTCACTGCTTCCCCAAGTGTCAATACCTCTTGGCTTTCCTAATTCATCAGTCACAGCCACTTGTCAGATGGGTCCTAGGGTTTAATGATAGTTAGTACTGTGCGAGCCAAAAGCTGTAAAAATAGAGGGGCAGAACATGGTAAAAACAAGTAGGTAAATCACTAGATAATAGTTAATAATAATAGATAATAGTAGTTAATAGATAATAATAGTCAATAGATGATAATAATAGATAATAGTAAATCTAGGTAATAAATCTCTAAATAATGTCTCTAGATCTTGGACAAGTAAGTAAGTAAATAAATGAATAAATAATAGATAAATAAATGAATAAATAAATAAATAAATAAATAAAGGACTGTGGCTATAAGCCTCTCACACCAGCTTCCCAAAGCTGCAGTTGCGGAGGCTCCATCCATGTACCTACTGCTTCAGAGTGGAGCAGATTGCCTGGGTATTTCCCAGACACCATGGAGGACTGGTGCTGAATTGATCTAATGTCAGGAGAAAAGTATGTGCTCGTGTGTGCCCATGTGAACTGTCTAGAGGTCTCATGAGACGCACCACGAAGTGGTGGAAAGCTGAGGCAGAATGGCTTCGGCTTTGACCCAGACTAAGCCACTGAATCTCTGGCCTTGACTCCTTCCTTGTCGACTGCATCAAGGCGACGCTGTGACCCCACTCACACAGTTCGCACATGACTTCTCCTTCCCCACAGAGCTAATTCCACTAAAATTCTTCACACTGTCAGAAGGGGTCTGCTAAAATGCTGACGTGTAATTTCTACACTCAGAGAGGCTTTTCATGCATGCTGGGCTGTGTCCTTCCTCTGAGATGAGGACGTGGGCCACACAGTCTTCTTCTCCTTATTACTCCACAGTGAATAAACCTCACTTTCTCAATCAAAGTCTCCTGTTGAGGAAGTGTCTGGCTTGGACAAATGGCCAGAACTTGAGTGATGTGATCGGTGACAGCTTTACCTCTTTCTATGAGTTATTCTCATTGCTGCCTCTCAAACTCTCATGTGTCCCATGTGTGAGAGGATACTGATGTTACGGAGAGGCACCAGGGCTGATTCAGTGCACAGGATTGGCTGCAAATGAAGGAATGGAGTTACAGGATAGTTACAATTTAATTACCGTGCTTGCTAACCATGTTCTGTTTACAGCATGTCACTGCGTGATAGCTTACCAAATGCAGTGAGCTGAGCCGTTCAAGTTCACATGCTAGTCTTTGGTCTCAAAGTGCTGTCTTTCCAACCCTTGCGTCAACGTGGCATGTATCTAATTAAGAGATTGCATCCGGTGAAAACCCAGGTTCAGGCTGGCAAATGGACCCATCAGAATTATATGAATATAGGGGGTTTTACATCTTGCAACCCAACATATTTTCACTGGTTTATAGAATTGTTTCTCCAATTTTAATAGATAGTGTCAGCACGGAAACTGAAAAACTGAGAGCTAAGTTTGGGTCATAAAATGATAAATGCTTATGAATGTGACTCTTACAGGAATATCACCTGTGTAGCTGGGGTGGTGGTGGGTTTAGTTACAGGGCTCACTCAGGGCTTTCCAAAATGCCAGTGACCCTTCATCTGCTACAAAGTTACCTGGTGGATTATTTGAGGTCCCAGCATGCCATCTGCAGGCTGTGTGTGTGGGAGGGGCATTTGGGATGCTCTGCTGCAGAAGGGGTTTGGTACCGTGAGGAAGCTCACTTGTCTGTGTTTTTTGTTCTCCTGGCTTTCTGACCTCTGGCTTGATTTGACTTCTAGCTGGTAAGGGAAGATGGTGGGGTGTTGAGTGTCTCTGCCCACTGTTCAGTTACCTCTGTTTTGCCTGAAGGGAGATACATTTCTTAGCTTTGTGGAAATGAGATTCGAGGAACACTCTGTGTCTGGAGTGAGATTTCTCTTCACACAGGGCTCCATAGCAGGCATGACCTTAAGAAGGGCCCCTCGAGGACAACCAGGGCAGAACAGTGTGGTCAGGATGTAGTGAGCGTGGTGCATCTACACTGGCCTGCTCTGGCACAGACCACAGGGAAGGTGGCTTCTGGTTGACAGAGTCATAGCGATATTTGTGTTTTAAGGGATCCCCTACTGCTTTTAAAATTTTTTAAATAAAAAAATACCCACCCATTTCAGTCTCTTAATTAAAAACTTCCTTTGGTGTGTGTGGTATAGTGCACTTGCGTGGAGTCCAGCGCTGTGTTTGGTGTCTGCCCTTGGTTGGTGTTTACCTTACTGTTTTCTGACAGGGTCTCTCAGTGAACCTAAAGCTCAGTGGTTAGCCAGCTACACTGGCTGGCCAGTGAGCTGTGGGCATCTCCTGTGTCATCCCCACTCCCTCCTAGGCTGTAGTTATAGGCACACACTACCACACATGGCCTTCACGTCGGCTCTGAGGATCTGGATGAGGTCTTCCAGCTTGTATGCACGCCAGGCAGGAGAGAGAACCATCTCCCTAGCTGAAAATCGCATTTCTTAAAGCAAATAACGGACTTGTTCCATAAATGTTTACAAAACGATACAAAGGCCATGCAACATAAACCAAACTCCAGGTATTAAAAGAAGTAAAATGGGGTGTATCGCCTTCCCACTTGGTGGATGGCAGTCACAGGGCCCGGTGGGGTGACAACAAGTCTTTTGGTGATATTTCTGGTAAAGCCCACCCTGGAATAATGAGAGAAGAGCTCTTGTCTCAGCCAGCAGATAAAATGCAGTGACCCAGATCTGCACCTGTGTCTTTTTTTTTCTCCTGAAGGTGTTGGTTGGTATAGGAGCTTGCCTACAGATTGGCCCCCTAAATATCTGAGGAACAGTTTGTGTCCTGAGGTCTCAAGGTCCCCAGCTGAAGACACACACTGTAACAACCAACAGCCACAGGTACACAGGTCAGCCAGCATTCAGGATGGAGGGCTGCACATGCTCACTGCCATCCAGTTTTGGTGACTGGTGACTGCTTTGGGGGGACTTGAACAGGCAAATCCCTTTTTGATATCCTGTCCTCTGAGCCCAGCAGCTGCTTTGTGTATCTGGGGAGAGTAAGAAAGTGGTCAGAAGGCTGGAAACGTAGCTGAGTTGAAAGAGTGCTTGCCTTAGCATCTGTGAAATGGTGCCCAAGCCTCAGCTCTGAATGCACTGGGTAAAGGGATGCCAGTCTACAGTCCTAGCACTTGGGAGTGAAGGCAGGAAGATTAGGAGATGGAGACTGGTCTCACCTACGTAATGAGACTGAGGCCAGCTAAGAACACACAAGACCCTATCTCAAAAGAAACAGTGACAGAAACAAAATGACAACACTGGGTATATTTGGTTGGCCTCCAGACACACTGGGAAGAGCCACTCCCTGTCCTTTGAGGTGAGTTTTTCTGGGTCCCTAAACATCTTTGACCAATGAGAAGCCCACACTGCCTGAGTAATTGCAGAGAGTCAGCCACGAGCTTGGTCTCCCTTCATAGCTGGAAACTAAAGTGGAAACATTTGAGCCTGGCCAGCGATGCACCATGCTTTCTGGTAGGAAGTCAGCTTCCTGGAACCATTTTAGTCCACCAGGTGTTTGCAAGAGTATCGGCTCCTTTAAGATGTGTCCTGCCTGTAAAATGCTGCTTGTGACATGCAGGTATTGGTATTGACCCTGCCTGAAATATTAACCCTTTAAATGCAGATGAAATACTTCCAGTGGGGCTGGAGAGTTAGTTATGTGGTTAACAGCACTGGATGCTCTTCCAAGGGATCTGTATTCGATTCTCAGCACCTACATGGTGGCTCATAACCATCAGTCCAGTTCCAGAAGATCTGATGCTCTCTAATGGTTTCTGAAGGCACTAGGCATTCATGTGGTCCACAGACATACATGCAAACAGAACATCTACATTTATTAAAAAAGAAAGGAAGGAAGATATATAGACAGACAGACAGACTGGAAGGAAGGAAAGAAGAAAGAGACAGACAGACAGACTTCCAGTGGAAGCCTGGTTCACCATGATTGATTCTCGAGGCTGGGTGTCAGGTATGCATGGTTTTATTTAAAATGTGTCCAATAAGATTTTCCACTTGGAATGAACATTTTGCCTCTGTCTGCATGTTGTCATAAACATTATCTCCTCGTTTTATGGAGTTTCTTCGAAGTTCTAGGTGATTTAACAGAAGAGTAAAATGAAAGTGTGGGGAGAATAAATAACGGGAGGTCACACCACAGCGAGGGTGCTCTTGCCTCAAGTCAGGGACACACAAGTGACTAGTGGGTGAAGTAACAGACCGGGTCATGCAAGTCCCCTTGTGTCACCTGGTGTCCTTTGGCAGTTCTGGTGTCTCCTGTCACTAGCACGGAAGACAAAGTGAGTCCGACGACATCAGCAAAGGGGAAATTGTCTTCTGGTGGCTGAGCGGAGACACACACAGAAGCACTGTTGCTGGAGCAATCCCTAACGTCTGAAGAGACTGTTCCCTCAGGCCATCAGCTGATCTGAGCACCCAGGGAGGGGCACCTCATGTCCTGAACCCCCCTGGTGGCCGCAGCGCCCCCTGCCTGTCATCAAATGGCACTGGTTTATCTTCCAACAGCAGCACAGCACAAGATAAGCATGGAGCACATTTTAATCAAGTGGGCAGTTGTAGTTTTAAGTCAGCACTAAAACCTGGCAATGTTAGATTGGTGTTTTCATGAGCCAAAGGTCATAGCATGAATGAGGTCTAAATGTCATCACAGAAGACCACAGGCCACAGAAAGAAAGATACGTCTTCAAGTTATGTTGACCTGCCAGGAAGAGAAGAAACAAACAGAGATCTCAGCAAACAGGGGCCGGCGGGCCCAGTGGTGTGCGGTGGCGTCCTGACCAGGGAACTGCCCCTTGTATATGGAAATGAAGTGGGCGGGGCATTGAGTTCCCTCGGGGCTGCTCACGGCTGCTGTCATGGAAAGAAGCTAAGGGCAATTCAACAGGTGGTCAGAGGGGGGCGGGCTGGGTAACGTCATCATCTCGGCGGCGTTTGTTCTAAAGTGACTTAGAGACGGTCATTTATTATGGAAACATAATCCCGAACAGTTTGCTCTTTCTCTCCGTAAACACGTCAGCTCATAAATAACTTAAGTGTGTCCTTTGCATTCAGAACACAGTTCTGGCTGGAGTAGAAAAGGGTAGAAGATGTGCAGCGGTGGAGGAGATGGCAGGGTGGAGTGTGGACGGGCGGCTCGAGTATCTGGGGCGCGTGCAGGCATCAGCCGTCAGACACGGGCGGGGTGACCCAGCCGTACTTCTCGTGTGTCTTCACCAAACTCTTGAAGGTTGCTTCAGCTTCCTTGCGGCTAAAGGACTTTTTTGACTTGCCGGCTTTTCTGCAGATCCGTCCCTGTGTGAGATGGAAAGAGACACCAGGTTAGAGGCTCAGCAGCAGACCTTTCTGTCTCCTGATAGGTTTGTCAAAGGCACATAAGGTGGTAGGCTATTTCTGATGCTCGAATCAAGATGTGTTGACCACAAGCAAGGGTGGGCACTCTCATGGGTCAGAGGTGGGCTGTCAACAGCTTTGATGGAGGGCACATTGTGGAGCCAGGGACTGTAAACCATTTAGGGTTCAGGACAGCCTCTGCTTTGTTCAAAACGGTTCCATTTGTAAGGCTGGAAGGCTGGCTCCCTGCATCCTTGAGATACAGCTTAAGGATCCCTTAGGAAAACAGCATCAGTTCAGACAGAAACAAACAGTGTTCTCATGGGAACTTCACGATTCAAGTATAACTTCTGGGTTTTCTGTGATCGGCATAGAAATACACACACACACACACACACACACACACACACACACACACACACAATGTGTTTAAGTCTGCTTGGGAACAATTACAGAAAAATCTGCTGTTCCATGCGTTATACAGCCTAGGAGGCAGGTGGGGGTCAGAGGTCAGGGCCACCTCCTCAGAAAGACTGTGTGTGTTCTGAACAACTAAAGACTGGGTCCTGCAGTGGACAAGAGGACCTGGTCCATCTTAAGGCGGCTGAGACAAGTCTGAGAAGAAGCGAGGGGTGTCCAAATCATTTGATATTGTGACAAGACATTCTCATCTACAAAGTTCACTCTTGAAAACCACATAACTAAATGAAAAAGAATGTTAAAAAAAAAAAAAGACCTTACAATATTTTCAGGAATTTTATGCTTTCATGTTGGGTCAAATGCATAGCTCTCCTCAGCCATGTGCAGCCTGAAGCCTCGGCGGTGGACATGCCTGCTAGGCCATCAAAAACAGAAAAGGAGATTTCATAATCAAGATGAACATATATCTAAGAGCCTATGGTTTGTCACCAGAAGTTGGGGTGACAGTGGGCTCTTATTGGACAGCCTGCTGAGGCTCTTAGGCTTCCAGCTTTGTAAAAGGCAACTCACCTGAGTTGTCCCCTTGACCTTGAAGACACTCATGCTCACTCCTAACCAGGCTCATGCTTTTCTGGGATGCACATCTGTCTCTCTTTGAGCAACTGTGCACACATGGGGCCCAAATACCCCCCCCCAATATGGCTGCCTTCCACCAGCCAGCCAGTACCTTCATTCAGGTGCCTGCTCGGCTCTTCTTGTGGTTTTAAGGTAATTGTCCAGGTTTGCTGCATTCCTGGGATGCTACGCTCATGTCACAGTGGGATTGTGCTGAGTCTTGAACTGGAATCAGGCCTCCAGACTACACCACAGTCCTGCTCTGCCACATATACACAGAGAGTGGTATCTACCGAGACTGTGGGGCCAGAGGCTGGCAGCTTGCAGCTTGCAGCTTGCAGCTTGCAGCTTGCAGCTTGCAGCTTGCAGCTTGCAGCTTGCAGCTTGCAGCATCCCTGGCTTTCTCTGGTAAACCAAGTGGGAGGCCCTGGACTTGCTTCTGAATCTACAGCCAGATCCCAGGAACCTGGGGCAGAAAAGCAGCTTGCATATATGAATCCAGAGCTTGCACTTCCTGTCCAGTGGGAGTCTTCTCATTCACAAGGGAGAAACTCAGGGAGGAATACTCTGTACTTCCAATGCCCCTCCTGGTCCACTTGTCTGTCTGCTATTCAGACATTTGACACCCTTTATAAAGGCTTCTAGTCAGACCCAACGAGCTTTCAAAGGCAGAAAGAATATGACAGGAGGAGAGGAAGTAGCTGCCTGATGACTGTAGCAACGTCCCCAAGTCTCACCAGGGTACAAGCCCCTTGCTTACTTATAGAGTTTCGTACTTTTATGAAGGGCGGTAGGGGCCACTGAGACTTAAAACTCACCCAGCCATGACTGAGGTCAAGGTTCAAAGCTTTGGTGTCAGACATAGTTGTTTGTGCAACCAGTTGATGTATATATGCAGTGAGAACACATAGTTTTGGACAAGGTGAATATTTTAGCCATCTCTTTAATCCCTTCTCACAGTATGGACAATTGATGCTCCGACAGAGACTTCTGAGTTAAAGGACCCAAACAGGCTTGCAGTAATTTTGGAATATTCTGTGGCTTTTTTTTTTTTTTTTTTTTTATGAACATAAATTTTGCCTAGTTGTGAAAGTCCCAACTGTTAGGAGATACAACCAACAAACCCTAGAGGAACAAGTGGCCCTTTGTTCTTTTTTTCTCCTTCCTGGGAGAATCGTGAACATAGAGTCCAGTGGGAAGTCAATTTGATGGTAGAAGAGAGGCTGCCAGGAGCCAGCATCTCAAGGCTGGCTCTTCAGTGAGAGCCAGTGAGAGACTCTCAGCCCCCAGCCGTCCACAGGCACAGGTCCTGCAGTGACCCACACTGTTGTCCTCTCCAGACTGACCACTTTACTATTAATAGTTGTCGGAACCAGCACATCTTTTTCCGGTCCTGCCAGGTGGCTGACTTGTTTTTACTGATGTGTTCTGTGGGGCCAGGAGTCAGGGAGAGGAGACCCCTGCTCCCATGTGTCCTGTGGCCACGGCTGATTCTACACGGGAGTTTCCAGATTGCATTTGCTGTGTGCTGAGACTCGCCCTGAAAGCGGCTGGCAACATTCCATGGACTGGGGTCTCAGACTGAGTAAGAGCAGACAGTCACCTGAGCACTCAGAGTTTACCTGTCCCTGCTTCCTGACAGAGGCTGGGAGGGAAGGCTGCTGCCTCTCATTCCTGCTGGCAGGGTTTCCCTGTGGTTATAGACCTTACCCTGCGTCTGTGAACTCAAGCCCACATTTCCTTACATTACTTTTGTCAAAACTTTTGTAGCAGCAATCAGAGAGCTAACTAAGCACTTGTTACAGATTCACTGGGACAAGAGAAGGGACTGGAGAGGCTGAGAACACACATACACACATACACACACACACACACACACACACACACACCACACACACACCACACACACCACACACACAACACTCACACCACACACACCACACACCACACACACAACACATAGACACACGTATACACACAGACACGCATACACACATATATACACACACATATACACACACCACACACACACACCACACACATACACACATACACACACAGCACACAACATACACACATATACACACACACTCACACACACCACACACACACACACACACACACACACCGAATGAGAATTAAAGACTGTCTGTTTTACTCTCAGAACACCTACCTCCCCTGTCTATTTCCAAATAATAACCAGAGGCTAGTCTCAGATTTCTTTTGGATAACTCTCACTTCTTCTCAGTTATCTACTCATATTTCAAGAGAAAAGACTTGGATGTGACACACTTCCCCCTTCACTACAAGAGTTTGGTATCACCCTTCAGAGTTTGTGACAACATTCCTGACACTCTTTCTCCGGAGCTACAGGCTGTTCCTGTAAGTGGCACCGTGGGAGCGAGGTCTTTGCCTCCCTAACCTTTAAGGGCTCAGACCAACACTGACTATGAAGAGTGTTAACAAGAACACAGAAGCTGGGACTGCACCTGTGAAACAAAACTTTGTACGTGCTTTTGGCTTGATCTGGCTTTGCCACGGGCTTTAAAAAATATAGGTGTGTGTGTGTGTGTGTGTGTGTGTGTGTGTGTGCGCGCGCGCGCGCACTCCTGTGTGTAGGACAGAGGTCAAACTCAGCTGTCATTCTCCAGATGTGATCTCTCACTTTATCTGGAACTAGCTGATTAGGCTAGGCTCCTGTCTCTGTCTCCCTAGTACTAGGGTTATAAGCATGCAGCAACCATGTTTTTCTATATGGTTTCTGGGAATCAAGCTAAGGGCCTTATGCTCGCATTGATAACAGTTTACTGGGTCCTGGCTTTTGGCAGCAAGGGGTGGGGGAAGCCAAATGATTAAACATGAAGACATCCCCCTTGTAGTCAACAGGCTAATAGGTGAATCCAAAGACTGGCCCTCTTTGATTTTGCACAGTTCTCATTGTACCCTCCTGCACACTAACCTTCAGTTTTCAAAGTCACTGTCAATTACTCTGTGGCCTCATTCATTTAGTGTGCTGGGCACTGGGCTGATCAACTGAGGCTGCCTTTGCGAGCCTTGGGACCATGGTGTGGACACTATGGGGTGCCAGCGTGTTGTGGCTTCATTGGTGTGAGTGAGGCCTGAGTGTGATCAGTCTGCTGTAGGTTATTCTGTGCAGAGTGAGTATAAACATCATATCTGGCTTCATTTCACTAGGTGCTAGGTATGACAGTGTACTTACTCAGACAATGTCAAATGTCCTGGGGAGAACAGTCACTCCTAACCCATAGATGGCATGGGGCCAAGCAAAGGGGCCTGGACCCATTCCTTCTACCCAGCAGATGTATGTGGCTGTGTCCCAGGATGGGGAACAGTGCTGGCTGCTGGGATAAATCAGATCCTGAACATCTTGCAGCCCAGCTTAGGAAAGGAAGAAGGGTAGGAAGGAGCCTGGAGAAGGGGTGTGAAGGTGCCTGTGTCCCCAGAGATTTTTCTTGATAGCACTGGAGTTTGCTTTGAAATGTAGCCCCAAGTAAAGGCTCGAAATAGACTGCCGGAGTCTGGGAGCCATGACCAGATGCTCTGTGGGCTTAGATATGGAATTTTTAGGCTATGTGGTGCATGCAGGCACATGTGTGTATGCTTATGCATGCATGCATGCGTACACTGGGTGGGGAGGAGTTGCAGAATTCAACTGATTTCCATTAGATCCTCATTCCTGCACTCCCTCCATGTGTGACATGGGCAAGTTACCTGCTCTCAGTCTGGTTGTCTGTAAAGTAAGCATTGCAATCCCAGTGGAAAGCTCTGGGCTTCAATATGCAAAACAGTGACTGGGTTCTTATTGTCAAGTTATCCTGGGGTCCCCTGAGGTCCGTGTCCTGTAAGGAAATGCCACTTCGCCTTCTCTTTAAAAAAAAAAGTCACAACAATTCCGACTTTGAAAGTGGATATCACGACTCAGGTTTTTGCTTGTTTGTTTGTAACAAAACTGCCTTCAGGCAACCTGGGCATTGTATTATCTAATTCCCCAGTCCTTTGCCCATGGAGTTTGACATTAACAATTCAGCTCTGTATTGCTTACTTCCATAGGTTTTTATTCAGTAAAGATCCTTTCTGTTATTCGTGTTCTATTTGCCTGTGAGTTGTGAGTGTGTACTGTTTCCAGAGTCCTCTTATAGAGCTTCAGGCCTCCTGAACATTTTTTTTTTTTCCTGAGCTCAAATTCCAGAGTTGATCCTTACTTTCAAAACCCTTGGGAGTGTAATTGCTGGTTTGGAGGAGCCATGAATTTTGTTCTCCAGAACAGCTTCCAAACCCAGGTAGCCCTTGTTCAGCCTTCCTTTCTGTCATGCTGCTCCCCGGGGAGACACATAAAGCTCACAGGCTTGAAGAAAACAGACACGGGGTGCATGGAAACTTGAAAGGAGACACACCTGGGGTAGAGTTTCCTTTAGGTTAGGCATTCAGAGAAATCCTAAGTAAAATCCATCTGTAAGTTTCTGAAGGGGCAGGTAAGACACAACACAGATAAGACGGCTTCCAAGTCACAGCTGCCAAGTCACAGAAAAGGACATGGGATCCACAGGAAGGTGACCTTACTGGATGGGATAAGGTGAAGTATCAGATGGGAGGACCTGGGCACGTATAGCTTTAGCATGATCCGAGTGTGTGTACATGCATGTGCAAGTGCATGTATGTAACTCCTATGAGTATATATTGGTGGATGGGTAAATGCACATGTGTGACAATGCACACATGCACGTCGCTTGTCACATGTGAGCCTGTTGTTAGCGTGTATGTGCAAGTGTAACACCATAGTGGTGGCTATCAAACTGTGAGGACAAGGGATAAGTTCTCTGGAGGGATATAACTACTGACTGGAGCCTGGCTGTTACCTCAAGGGCAGTTTTAGTGGCCGAGTGGACCAGTCTGGAGGCCAGTCAGTTCTGTGCCTAGACACAGGCTTAGTCACTCTTTCCTACTGCAATCAACACTGAGAACCAGGATGACAGATCCCGAGGGGTAAGATGGTGGGAGCAGCATGTCCTTGGAGCAGGTGGGTTGCTTTGGAATGCCAGGTGGGCATTGTCTGAAGTGAACCGCCCAGAATGCTAACTCCCTTCACGCCTCTGTGGGGATGGTCACGGATCCATAGTTCCTGGGGAACTACTGCTGTTCACCTGTTTTCACACAGACCATCTCAGGGATGTCACATGACCCTCAGGGCTTGTGTGGAGTCAGATATTTGATTCCGAGATCGATCCACCCTCAAGGTTATTGAAGAGCGGAGAGTATTGAGACTGTGAGACCTTGGCAAGAACCAGGAAGGAACATCAGGGTCAGGCCCCTGGATGCATCAGGCAGAAGGGCTTCTTGGAAGACTGGAGGAAGATTTACATGGCGGGCCACCTTCAGGGACCCAGGGCTTCCAGTGACTACTGATCCCAGCCCATCCGCTCGGTCCCAGTCACCAACACCTGGGCTTCCTGTCTTCTCAGATGCGATTTCATCAAAAGGTGACTGCCCACTACGGCTCAGAATTCCTTTCATGATTTAGAACCCCCTCCCCAACAGATACTCTTAAACCCCTCTGGCACAGTGCTCCAGACATTTTGAAACTTGCAGGGGTTCATGTCCCCAGCATTTTAGGTAAGACTAGTCACTTATGTGTTTTCAGAGGATGTAATTCTGAATACAAACAGAGGCAGTGGGAACAGAGCAAACTCTCTCCAAGCCCCAGCAGCATCTAATCCCCTGCAGCACATCAGGCTAGGACAAGCACAAGGTCAGACAAAATACTGAGGTGGGTGGTCTGGTCAGCTCAGCTACTGTCACAGTGCAAAGAAGGTTTAAGCCCTGGCAGCGGCAACACTGTCAGTCTAATGAGGCACATGTGGGCAGGGCTTGGGGAGGGATCAGTGAGGACAAGAGACCAGAGTGGCTAAAGGAGAAAACAGATTGCCAGGGTTAGGTGCTAAATCGATGCTGGCTGGGTTTTGAAGGTACATTAGAACTTCAGGCTGAAGGGGTAGGGATGGCAGGACAGATAGGAGCCCACAGTAAGGAATTCAAACAATTGTTATGAAGACGGTACATGGCACAGGTGTGAGGAAGTTCCCTTCACTCTGTAGTGGACCATAGGCCTCTGGAGAAGTCACTTTCTGCCATCTCCAGTACTTACCCTGTGTCCTGTGTATCAACAACCCCTGGAAGGGTGAGAATGAGCACCTTCTGTGGGCCACGGGAAGAGCAAGTGAGGACACACAGGTCAGATGACCCCAAATCACCCACAGACCCAGCTCTTAAGGTGCCTCCGATGTGTGAAGGGGTGGTTTGAATATGACAGTCTCACTCCTTTGAGCCTTTGTCCCTGGCAGGTGGTGCCATTTGGTGGAATAGTTAGGAAGCAGGTTTCGATGGAGGAAGAATTGTTGGGGGCAAGTCCTGAGGGTGATAACATGGCCCTTGCTCTGGACTGAGGTCTGCCTCTGCTTCCTGATTCTACTGAGATGCTCTTACCTCCAAGGAGCCGCTCTGCCGTGCCTTTCCGGCCATGCTGGACTTCATCCCCTCAACCTGTGAGCCAGAATGAATCCTTACTCCCCAAAGTGGCTTCTTGTGTCAGGTATCTGACCGCAGAGACAAGAAAAGTTTGACCAATGCAGATGGCTATTTGGCTACAAAGTATCAAAACTTGAGAACGCTCCTGCTTTTATTGTTTTAATAGTTGCTGCATTTGGGGAAAAATGTTTCTTTGGCAGAAGGTGCAGCTTATCCATAAAGGAGCCTTAAAAGGGAGCGGGGCAGCTTGGAGTCCCCAAGGGCAGGTAAAGTAACTGTCATTTGAACAGGTGTTAGAGACATTGGGAAAGCAAGAAACACAGGGCTTCCTATCCCTCAGTTGGGATGCCCAGTAACGGGCGGGGAGGGGGCTCTAATTGATCAGTTTGTATAGGATATAATGAATGAATGAGCGAGTGAGTGAGTGAGTGAATGAATGAATGCAGTAGGCAGATTAAAACTCCCCTGATGAGAAGGATCACGGGCCATTTTTGGAAGAATCTGACTTTCTTTGGTGCAGGTAAAAGAACAGTATTTTAAAGTTGTTTTTTATTATTATTATTATTATTATTATTATTATTATTATTATTATTAACGTGTATGGTGTTTTGCCTGTATTCTTGTCTGTGTGAGGGTGTCAGATTCCCTGGTACCAGAGCTACAGACACTTGTGAGCTGCCATGTTGATGCTTAGAATTGAACCCCGGCCTCTGGAAGAGGAGCCAATGCTCTTGACTGCTGAGCCATCTCTCCAGCCCCAAGAGGACAATCTCTTAATGCAAGGCTACTCCAGTTAACAGGAAATGTTTCCTCATTAGAACCTCAAAGAGAAATCTTATGTGACCAAAGGTTATTTAACCCAGCCCCAAATATTTTACCCATTTTTAAGCAATTCATGGAGTCAGGTATACTCTTAATTTTGTGAAACCACCATTGGTTTTGTGTACATTTGGATGGTGTTAACTGAGGATCTTTTAAAGTGAAGGCACTTTATTTAACATTTCCATAAAAATTCTTCAGCCATGCTAAGGCAGTGCTAGAGGCACAGTTCACAGATTCTCACAAACACAGAACATCACTTTCCTCTCCATCCTAAAGAAAGTTCTAGCAATTGTTGAGTCTGCGTCAGAACAGATGGTATTTTGTTGGAGGAATGAAGCCCAGAAAAAGCAGCATTTCTGCTAAAAATGTTCCTGATATCAGATGATCATCTCCACGTTGCTGTTTTGAGACTCACTAGCACACTTCTGCTTGAGCAGGCAAGTCCCTGGGTCAGGACTATCACAGTGTATCTCAACATGGTGGAGAGACAGCAAGACTTCACCGAAGGCAGGCATGGCTTACCACGTGCAAGAACAGTCTTTACATTGGACATGCCAGGACACCTTAGCAGCTGGGCTTAGTGACTGTCTAACCATCTACACACATGAAGTAACTGAGGCACATATCAGTGAGATGCTAGAAGCCACACAGCTCAAGGCAGACAGCCAGGTCCTAACCAAAGAATCTTTGGCTGTGAAACGTTCTCAGTAGCCCTGAGAGAACAGGGTCCATAGGACAGACAAGCAAGGTGGTAGCCCCCATTCTCCACATATTTCCTGTCTTGGTTTCTCAGTGACACAGGGTGCTCCCTCCCCAGGGAGCTCTCTCCTACCACTGGTGACCCCCTTTAGTCTGGCGCTCTGAGCGTGTTTCTTGTTACTACCACTATGCATAATCCTCAAGACTTCCAAGGCATCAGCTCTGCTCTATGGCCATTTCTGGCCTCTTGCCCTCTTCCTCAGGACTGTGTGACCTACTCTAGCTTCCCTTCTGTCTCTGTGACAAAACACTGTCTAGAAGTGACTTAAGGGAGGCTTGTGTGGGTTACATTTCCAGGCCAGAGCCCATCATTGAGGGAAGTCAGGGAAGGAATGTTAGCAAGCGGAAATCACGAGGAAGACTGCTTGCTAGCTCTCAGGCACACACACGTGTAAAGCCAGCTCTTTACACAGTCCAGGACCACTTGCCCGGGGAATGATGCTCTCACAGTGGGCTGGACCCTGCTGCATCAATTCACAATCATGACTGTCCTCCACAGACATGCCCACAGATCAGCCCGGTGGAGACATTTACTCTGCTGAGAGTTCGGGCGATTCACGTTATATCAAGTTGACAGTTGACACAGCATTAGGATAGTCTTATTCCAAAATAAGGAGTCATGAGCACTGTTTTGAATATTTATTTCTGTGCTGTGCTAAGAATTGAGCCCGGGGCCTCATACATGCTGGGCTTTCCATCTGAGCTATAGTCCTATGCATGAATGGATTGATTGAGCTCCGTGTACCTCAGGCCAGCATCAGACTCAATACAAAGTAAGAAATGACCCTGACCGCTCTTCCTGCCTTCTCCTCCTATGTGCTGGGACTTCAGGCCAGCAGGAGATTAGACCGAGGGCCTTGTGCATGACAAGCAAGCAATCTACCATCCAAGAAACATTCCCAACCCCTGCTTATTTTTTAGATAGTACTTTATATGGGACAAACTGAGACACAGCCACTCCTGTTCTTTCTCTTTTATACCTCTAGATTCTTTTAGAATATACTTCTATACGGGTGGTTCTCCAAATATCGTTATATGCCCACCTCATTTTCATGGGCAGACGGGTAGATTATGCTCTCTTTGTATTTCTGCATTTACTTAAACACTTTAGGTAAGGTCTTAGCTTCATGAAGGTATATGTCATTGCTCACAGCAGTAGTTCTGGTACCCTAGTTAAAGAGGACTTTATCTGATTGCATACTCTGTGAATGACTTTTAAGGAACAATGATATTTTCCCAGCCAGTTTGATCTTGGTTTAGACTTGGCTCACATTCTTCTCTACCTGTAGATTCTCCCCAGGTCCCGAGATCTTCCTTCTTCTTGGGACATTCAGGAAATGGAGTCAGACTTTCATCTCTCAGCACTTCAGCGGCTTGTCCTCATCCTCTGCTCTCCTGTTGGGGCTGGGGACAACTTCGCTCACTTCCGGTCTGTGGCCATCACTTGCTGCAAGCCCATGACATCACGGATGTCTCCATCTGTTCAAGGGGCTTTCCCATAATGCTTCTCCTAAAAGTGAATGGACCCATGGCTAGCCACCCTGGGGAAGAAACTACACCTTTGTCCTCAGAAAGGATACACTCGAGTGAAACACACAGCAGAGCAGTGGTTTCCAGGGAGACAGGATGTGAGGAAAGTTACTCATTCTTCCCGCCTCCTGCCTTCTGCCCTTTTCCTACAGAAGCTCGACACTGACAAGCCCCTCCCTTCCCACAGTGACTATAGCCTCTTCTCTGTCAGCTCCTGCCTCTATTGGCTTCATCAGAACATTTCCCTGTTTCACAATTCCCCTTAGCACAGATAATAGGAAATGTCTTTAGCGAGAAACTCCTCCTAAACGGGGGAGGGGATGGGGGGGGGAACAAGTCAACACTAGATAAAGTGACAGCCGAGCGAGCGTGTCGGGGGATTGGGGTGCCAGAAAGAGGGCAGCCACACGCTGATGTCTGTCCCTGCTAGCAGAACATCACTATTTGGGGGCAAATTGTTTGTTCTGGAAAACCTGCTTTAAGAAGGAGAGCAGGGTTGCGCACGCATCCAAGGCAGCGGGCCTGGAGTTCCCTCTGCAGATGGTTTCTAACCCTGAGGCGCAGGTCTGCCTTTGCACTTGCTGTGACATTTCACGGCTGTAGTCTGTTTCTTAAGCAACAGGACTCCTAACGACAGAGAAAGTCCACATTGCGTGTCACAGTTCTGGCATTTGCAGATGGGGAAAGAACTGTGGCATTAAACAAATAACACCAACTTGAGATATGTTTTCTGGAAAATTCAAGTGAGAAAATGTTATGATTTGGGCACACACTGCATAAAATACACATTACTCTTTAGAATAGTTTGTTCTTGGTATAAAAACACAGCAATGAGCCTACGGGGACATTTACTTAGTCTCCTTTATCAAATATGTTCATGAGGACAGGAAGTTGAGTTTCAACTACTACACACACCCACACCCTTGCTGGACAGGAGTTCACCAGGCTCTGTGGCTTACTGTCCAGGAATAGAACACAGGGTCCAGGTATGGCTGTTTCATACAATATCAGGTGAACACTGAACTTGTGCTGTGGGGAGGGACTGAGCCTGAATGTAGGAGTCTCTACAGAGTTGCACACACTGTGCCCAGTCTGCTTGGTCCTCAGTTTACCACTCTGTGTGCAGGGATGGCGTTTATAGCTTCAGGATTCACTACTCATCCAAATGTTACTTTCACTTCCGACAGACTCATCGCAAGGTCACGCCCCCCATCTCAGCGTGGACATCTCTAAGATCCAAATGATCAACTTTCTTCCCATTGTCTCCTTTTCATGCCATGTTTTTTTTTTTTTTTTTTTTTTTTTGTTTGTTTGTTTTCAATATATAAGTCCTTTATTGTCCTCACAGAGCCCAAATTGTACTTGTGATCAGGATCTTGTTTCTGGAGCTAGGAATCTGAGGCCTCACTCGTCAGCCTGCTGCACGGTTCCCTTCTCAGACACATAGACGCCATCCAAAAACTTCCTGATAGCTTTGTCTTTAACTGTTGTAGCTTGCTGAATCAGAGCGGCTGAATTTGAAACAAGTTCAGTATCATTTCCTTCAAGGATTAATTCATCCTTCTGGGCTTGAGAGACAGAACAAGCCACACCTGTTCCCATCTGAACCCCGTGGATGTAGTTTTTCACCCAAGAAATTTCGGATTTCAACCAAAGACCCATTCTCCTGGATAACAATGCTGATGGGGAAGTGAGCACGCACAGACCTCATCTTGTAACGGAAGCCCAGTGTAATCATGTTCTGAACACGGCTGCAGATGGTTCTGACAATGGCCAGTTCCTTTCTGTTACCCCACCCTTTGTCAACCTGGAGCCTTTTCTTTTTCTTTCCAAGAAGACTCAGCTCTACACTGATGTGATTGAAGTCCCTCCGCAGAGTTCCCCCGGGGCCCTTCATGATGACTGTGCGCCCCTTCAGAGTGATGTCAACATTTTCTGCAATGTCGACAGTCTGATTGCTGAGAATGGTCTTCATTCTCTCAGTAGATGGGGAAAAGTCATGCCACGTTTTTTAAAAAGCAACTTCCAGGAAGCTGTTTCTCTAAAAGCTGCAATGTCACCAAGAAGCTGTGTGGGGTACTTCATCTGGGCAAGAGTACCTGCCCAGTGCAGCCATGGCTACCCCGAGTGAGGGATACCTGGTGACCTTCTACAGGCATTTGTTTCAGACCCCCCACAGTGACAGCAAGTTTCTACAGGTCTACTTTAGCATGAAGGGCTGGGCTCTAGGGTGACTATTGAGAATTCTTGCCATGGCTGGATTCACAGGGGCTCAAAGTGGCTGGTTCTACATCAGCGTGATACAGAGAAAATCATGGCCAGGGCCGAGCTCAGGTTGTGGGGTTTGGTGAGTCTAAGTGTGTAAGTGAGAGTGGACATGTAGTATAAAATATATCAAATCCCAGCGCGGGGTTCCTTCCTGCCTTAAACCGTTTGTATTCCTGGATGAAAGGCACACGCACAGCTGTTATATTTTAGTATCCCTTGAGCAGCACTGTAGCTGGGCAACTGCCTATCCTCTATGCCTCCTATCCATAACCCAAGTTATTATTTACTGTTTCATCCAGGCTGCTCTTAGTTCCGATTACGAAGACCTCTGGGCCATGTTCTCTTGGCTCTTAGCCCAGGGCAGCTCTTTTTTTTTTTTTTTCTTTTCTCCTGTACACTCTATCCCATGGTGGCTTATTCTTCTTTCCTCTTACTCATGGTTCCAAGCCCTGAAAACCTAAACCCCGCCTATGTCTCTTCTCCCCAGTGATTGGCTGGTGACATCTTTAGTTACCAAACAGAATTAACAGGGGACAGGGTCCCTCAGTATCTTACATATGGACTCATCTTTAGGACAGTTCTGGGAGACCCAAATTAGAATATAAACAACATTAGACCCACCCTTAGACCCACCCACTACATGGACAGATGCTTGACTAATTCAAGGCCACATAGTGATTATTATTGCTGTTCTTGATGGATGTTGGTGGCTGAGTGTGGACATGTGACGTGGATACTTCTTGATGCTCTTGGTGCCCTAGACAGGCCTAGATTTCAAGGACCTAGAAACTTCAGTGTCAGTGCTGGCCACTGTTCTAAGGACTTAGACATGAGGCTACCTTAGGGAGACTCGGGGGGCGGGGGACGGGACAGATGTGGCAATTTGTAGTCCTTGGAGTTGAGGAGTGGTTCACTGGTTTGAGTATCTAACAAGTACAATGAGGTGACTATTGAGAAGCTCAACCAAGTTTTCCTGCTGAGGAAACAAGGCCATTAGCCAGTGGATTGGAGGCCATACCATGCCCTAAAGGTTGTACAAATGTGTTATGTGTTCACAGGTACTGGCTTCCGGCAGCTGAGCTCAGGAGCACACTTGTCTGGGGCTCTGGCCTTGACCTTGAACCTCTCTTCATCTGCCCATTTCCCTAATGAGCAAGCACAGTGGTGTTCTATTGGAGGCGGCAAAGATTCAGCAACTCTGTGACCCAGAGGGCAAGCCCCACACACCATCTTAAAATATGATGTCCCCCATGCCTCCCCAGAGAAAGTTGGACCTTTAGGCCCTTCCCCCCACCCCCGAAAAACTTTTAATGACCAAACTTCCTATAAGATACGGTAACCACTGGATACATTTGCCCCGAGAACACCCTTTGGATTGTTTTGTGCAGTGTCTGCTAATGAGGCGATAATGAGGTGACAGGCTGTAGGTGCAGAAGCAAGCATCTTCTCAGCAAGAATGAAGACTCCTCCCCTCCCTGCCAGGACTCCAGGCTGTGAGGAGGAGGGGAGCCGACAGTTTCAGATCCCTAGGGTTCCAGAGGACTCAGCAGATTACCACCCTGATTTCAAGGGCCCCAAAGTGCTTGTTTTGAGTCATTTCAATGGGTGTGATGCCCTTAGCACAAGTCATCGAAATACACTTTAGGGAAACGGTCTCTTTCCACAAGCCTGCTCCATGACAAGCCTGGTTGTGAAATCCAGCAGCCACCAGCAGAGGCTAACACTGGAGGCTTGTACACCTCCATGCTGCAACCTCAGTGGTTCTAGATTATTCTGCCTGCTCTTCCTGCACCTTTAAGCCATACAGCTCTTGTAAGGCTGGGGATTCCAAGTTCTAACCAGCAATGATCAGAATATTATATTTTATGGCCTGAGAACGATGCTCCCTCCAGTCTCCCCCAAGTCCCCCAAGTTGTTCCTTCACTCCTACACCCCCCCACGCACTCCCACACTGCCTTCCTACTACTCCCCACTGTCTACTAACATGACGTCTTGTCTTGTGCAATTCAGAGTCCCAAGAAAATGCCAACCACACAGGGTGCTGCAACCAGCTGGAGAAGAAAGGCTCCGTATGACTTCAGGACTGCACTTTCAAACCTGCTGGTATTATACAGGTGCTATGATCACCTGGGGCTGGCTCCAGAGTAGATGAGACCCAACACACACGTTTTTTTTAATGCTGCCAATGAAACAGGGCAGTGATACATTGTGGAACAGCTTAGTGACTGTTGCCAAAACAAGATGAGGACCTCAGTGTAAAACACAGTGTTCTATTTCAGTGAAATACACTAAAGGTTGCGGCCAAGCAAGCATGCTTATTCTAAACTCCAGTTCCTAGTCTCTTTTCAAAAGCTTAGAAAACTAGGGAATTGATTTTTTTTAGTCTGAACTAATACAATTAAAAAGACATTCTTCGTAAAAAACTGAGGTGTTTGTTAGTGCTTCCTAGTCATTTCTGGGGATACATCGTAACAGTTCCTTAATTTGTGTGAGTATGTGGTAATACAGCTTTGCTTTTTGGGTAAGTAACACAAGTAGAGAAAAGAATACCATCTGATTTTATAAGCATCCCTGAAATACTTCAAACAATGCCTACTGTATGCTCTGGCATAGGTAAAGCTTGTGCCAGTCCCTGCTCTGAGGACTCGTATAAAAGAATTCCATCATCTTGCCTGGTGGGGAGGAAATGGAGGCAAGATTTAAGGGGCACCAGGTCACACAGCCAGCTGTAGACTGCGGGGCTGCGTTACAGAGTTCATGGTCAGGCTCGCTTCTCACTCTATCTTGCAGCTCTACCTCTGAGGCCCACTCTGCACTGAGTTCTGCCCTGTAAGCCATGCACAGCGCTATGCTTGGGCAAGTTCACAGGGCAGTGCACAATGGCAGTGGCTCAATTAGCCCCCTGTGACCCGAAGTGTAGCCCTTAGAGACTGGAAGTATAGCCCTTAGAGGCCGGAAGTGTAGTCCTTAGAGGCCGGAAGTGTAGTCCTTAGAGGCCGGAAGTGTAGCCCTTAGAGGGCGGAAGTGTAGCCCTTAGCTCACTGCTAGAAGGATGATGCACACATCACCTTTTCTCAATGTGTCCTGTGTGGTGGTTCACATATGTTGGGGGTAATTTTAAGTAGTTTTACTTTTTCAAATGAATGATTGAAGAACTGGGGGCCGATCATTTCTCTGTGAAGGCCTAGCAACACCCTACACCTTTGTCCAGTTCTAGAATCAGGGCTGGACCCCATAATATGCTTCAACATTCACCTGAAATGTCAGCACTCTTGGACTCCTGGAATCCCCCAATACCTCATCAGTGACCCAGGACCTGTCAGCCTCACTGAGCTACAGAGAGCCAACGCTCACCGAGTCCCAGCAGGATAAGAAAATATGCTAAAAAAATGAGCCACATTTCACCAGTGAGACTAGGTGGGCCCATGCTTGGGGGTGAAGAGGCCAGGGGCCCCACTCTGTGGCTCGTTATGAAACACTCATGGTAATTTGTCCTGAGGGCAGCTGGCTCTTGTGCACCCAATCGGTGTTCAGCATGACCTGACCCTCGATCCAGCACCCCAGTTCTGAGGCTTCCTTTAATAGACACACAGGAGGAAACCTGGTGTGTAGAACAGTGTATGCACCATGCACAATAAGACGGTGTGTGCACTATGCACACCAGGACAGTGTGTGCACTATGCACACCAGGACAGTGTGTACACTATGCACACCAGGACAGTGTATGCACTATGGACACAAGGACAGTGTGTACACTATGCACACTAGGACAGTGTGTACACTATGCACACCAGGACAGTGTGTACACTATGCACACCAGGACAGTGTATGCACTATGGACACAAGGACAGTGTGTACACTATGTACACTAGGACAGTGTGTGCACTATGCACACTAGGACAGTGTATGCACTATGCACACTAGGACAGTGTATGCACTATGCACACCAGGACAGTGTATGCACCACGCACACTAGGACAGTGTGTACACTATGCACACTGTTGATTACAGGGAAGGGCTAGAGGATCCTGTCTGTCTGCTCAGTCATCCACAATACTCCTGTTCCTTCAGGTGGGGTGGGGAGTGGGAGCTAACAGTCTTTAAAGAGGTAACTGACCAGGAAGAAGGCTGGTAGATACATGCAGAAAGATGTATGAGCTCCAGACCACTGTGTGGCGGTGATCCTGTGTTTCTGTGTAAGTGTGTGTCGTTCACATGAGCACATGAGAATGCAGAGAAAATCCATTCCCTCTGACATGTGAAAACTCAGAATGTCCACATTCTACTTTCAAGCCATGCTGCTGCATATTGTCAAACAATAACCTACGATCTTCTCTACTAAGATAAACCTCTCAAGAGCTATAGACATTAGACTATCAATATCATCCCACACACTGCCACCCTGTCCAGGAACTTTCTGTCCCTTTCAGGAAGAAACAAACCTCTGACAGTCACAGAAAGAGCTACGGAGTAATACTGATCCCGGTTACAAACCAGTGTTGGCTTGTTGGTGCCTGGACAGCTTTGGACCAATGGAGGGGGACAGAGGCACCTTCTTAGAGATAAGCCCTGGGAGGGACAGGCCTTTTGAGAGGTTCTTGGTAAGATGCTATGTCTTCTGGGTAATTCTGAATCTCTGGAGAAGTCCCATATTCATTTCTGGTGCACACACTGAATGGAGATAGCAGGAAAGCCCCTTAGCATCTGCTTCCTCAAAGTCTGCACAATTTTAAATTTAATTAATTAATTAATTAATTAATTTCAAATACAATATCTTGCTATGTAGCCCTGGCTGGCAGAAACTCACAGAAATCTGCCTGTCTCTGCCACCCAAATGTGAAGATTAAAGGCCTCTGCTATTATGCCTGGTTTGCTCTAGACCAAGACAGGGGTCCATTTCAGCTTTATGTTCCTCCATAAAGCATCCTGGAGGAACAGAACTGGGGGGGCTATCTATCTCTTAATTAAACTGTTACCACCATGAGGGTTCATGGCCAAAGTTAGTAGCAGCAGACAAAATCCATTTATGCCATTTGTGATTTAATTACTTTTTAGGGTTAGGTGCGTTTAGAGGAAGAAAGAAAATCTAAAGGTCATTTAGATTGCCATATTGCGAACACTGGGGATAACACCCTGAAGTTAAGATATAAATGTTTATGTGCATTCTATTTGAATAAAAATTTATGTATTTTAAACATTCATTTTAACTTTACAAATGCCTTATATACATACACCCGTATTTACACACATTTGCATACATACATAGGTGTGTGTATGCACACACAGAACCAAGCCTTAGCTCTCTTGACCGGTTATGACTTGTGAGGTATATGGAGAATCTCCTAGAGGTCTGGGGCTGGCCAGCCTTGGCAGCCAAGTATGGAAACATGCCTAGTGTCGTTTGGGCAGCTGAGCTAGATGGATCATCCAGGAGACGCAGCTAGGCCTCTGGCAGCTGTGCTACGTTCTGTGGACTTAAATGGACTCTCGTTCTTGCAGAGTCCAAATCTGCAAGGAGTCAAGAGGCAGGAGTTTTGTCAAATGAGAAGAATGTAGAAGAAGAATGTGGGTCCGGCAGGCAGGGATTTTGTCAGTCTCTGCTGGGAGTCAGAAGGAAAAGTGGTCCTAGTCTGTTCCTGGCCCCTGGCGGTAGATGTTGGTGACATTGGGAATACTCTAACACACGTCTCTCCTTTTGAGTGTGGTAAGAACAGACATACATCATGTAGACTAATAAACAGATGTTTTCTCTGACACGTGTCGCAGTGGTCTGGGGTTCCACTCAGGGTTGTTCAGTGTTTGCCCCAACCGGTTTGATAAAGCTACAGACCACTAATTGTTCTCAGACTGACTATAACCAGGCAAGTAAAATCATATAATTCAAGGAACAAACAAAAGACGAGTGCAGAGATCTTCAAGCATTACTAAATGTCACGCTGAATTTCTCCCTAAATAAAAACCATCCAGCGTGTGGCTGTCTGGCAGGCGCAGGACAGTGAGCAGTCTGTCTGTAGTGTCCAGGCACCCTGCGAAATAACACTTCAAAGGCTACCGGTCACAAACAAACCCCACAGCGCTGATTTACATTCACCAAAGCACTGTGGCTGGTGCATGTGATATGGAGGAAAAGGCAGAAATTTCCAGTCTCACAGAGCGCTCATGGTTCCAGGAGGGAAACTGCTCTGTCCTTGGTGTCAACTACAGAATGTCCTTGCATGGAGTTTGGCTTTGTTGCTAAAAATGTCCACTCTCCCGACACTGCAATTACCAGGCACTCAGCACCCTCCAGCTTTCTCTAATGAATCATAATCTTGCTGTACCCCAAGGGCACCTGCTCTGCTTCATTTGGTGACATCTACTGAGTGTCCTCTAGGTGCAAGGTCTGGGCTCATCCAAGGAGTCCCATGACCCTGCCAGCCTTCTTCTGGGGGATATTTTCATGAATTCCTCTATGTCTGAGGAATAAGAATGAAATCTGAACACAGATGGCTGGGCAGTGTTGCTTCCACAGACATCATGTGCAATGGCTTGTGGGTAGCTCCATGCAGACCTCCTAAGAGCCTATTTCACCCAGGGTGTGGGAATGCATGGGAAACTTCAAAAAGATGTTCTGGAGATGGAAGAGAAACACTCAGAGGGAGCCTGGAAGGGAAGAAGGGGGCAGGCTTCATGGAAAGAAAGACAGTGAGGTAGCCTGGGTGGATAGTGAGGTAGCCTGGGTGGACGGTGAGGTAGCCTGGGTGGACAGTGAGGTAGCCTGGGTGGACAGTGAGGTATCCTGGGTGGACAGTGGGACACAACAGGGGGCTTTGACATTAGGGTTTGGAAAGAGACCTGTGACCTGTTCATATGCACTTAGTAACAAGCAAAATGTGTCCCACACAGACCACTGGGCCCTGATGAAGACCTCTGGCACACTCCTGCTCTGATGTTTGGAAGTGGGAACGGGAAAGTGAAGGTTCGCTAAGACTAAGAGATGCGTGTGCCCCTCTGTGTGTTGTCCACATTTGGGCCCACGGGAACATTCTCAGGGTGGGCAAGCAAGGGGGACAAGGAGTCTGTCCTAGCTCGGTATAGAGATCCCTAGTGACCAGAAGGTGCTAATCAAACTCGAGAAGCACGGGAACCTGGTGCAAATGACTTGGTGACAACCGCCTTTGCCTCTCCTCCTGACTTCCTGCTCTGAGACTGAAAGGTTTTCTCTCATGCAGACACCAGTTCGTTATTACCGACATTTCCCCCTCAGCTCTGAAATTTGGAGACTCTATGAAATAAAAATTAGTAGTTACACTTAAAAAGTGTCCTGATTCTTGTGATGAGGCTTCACAGGTCCTATGAAAGGGTGATAGTCTTTATCTCCCCAAGCTACAGCTTTTCTCTGGGCAGCAGGACCACTGGCCCTTAAGAGTTCTGAATGCCTTTCAGTGAAAGACTAAAAATAATTGGCCCCTCAAATCAGAATGAATTTATTGTCAAAAGGTCATTAATGTGTCTAGCTTTGCACCTGAGCTGCCTGGGACATTTGTGGTACAACCAGTGAAAAGTCTCCAGGACTAAGATAGCCTCTCCTGACATGCATCCCAGACTCTGAGATCCAGGCAGGGCACTGCAAAAGCAACAGTTATCTTGTCCTCTTCGTGACCTCCACAGGCTATCTAAGGCCTTCTCTAACTGGGGAATGCATCCAGGAATGAATGAGCACCCTCCATCACACCAGGGAAGCAGCCTCGTCTAACGAGGCCCCAGAATGTTAAACAGCCAAGTGGAGAAGCACCCAGGCGCCCCACGTTGGGCGGCCAAACTGTAACGGCCGCTCTGTTCCGCAGGTCCGGGTGTAGCGAGAGACAGTGTGGGGCAAGCGACATGAAGAATGGAGACAAGACAGAGGGTCTGATCAAGTCTCAAGTCTAGTTTATTGAAGCTTCCTCTCCTTTATTGTGTGTCTCTCTCTCCTTTATTGTCTCTCTCATTGTTTCCCGTATTCTCTTTTGTCTCTCCTATTGAAGGGAAATCTGGGGTATTTATAGGCTTTTGCCACGTGCCTCGCAGGTGTAGATATGACGTAAGCCTTACAGGCGTCTATAGCGTGGATAGCACATGCACCGCACGCCTTGCAGGCTTGGATACCACATGCGCCTTACAGCTGGGGGCACTAAACAGAAAAAAAAAATTGTGGGATATCAGAGTGTGCTTCAGCTGTTGTAGGCTGTTGAAAAACAAGTTTCACATCAGGGTATAATATGGCTCTAGATGGCTGCAAAGCTGATAGCCGCTTTCTACTAAAAGTCGGCTCCCAACACCCAGCAGCTGTGTGTGGTGTCCTAGGAAAGCAACACGCGTTGTTGTTTCTCGGTTCTCTTTGTCTAGACACTGCATCTCATCACCTTGTACTTGGGATTTTGTCCAAGGTGGGATTTGTTGTTCATATGCAAAACTCAGTACTGCACAATAAAAAGAATCTTCATAGGTTAGGGAGATGGCGCTAAGCCTTTCCGAGCTTAGCACACGTCACCGAGATCTGGGCTTGTGTGTGTCCTTGATCACGAGACCTATTTTCCTAACTTTGCTTAGTGTGTGACTCAAGGCATCTGTCTGTAAAAGTTCTAGGAATGTTTTAGGATGAAACTCCGGTATAAAATTCCATCATAAATTTGCACCAGCCTACCATGGGCCAATGAGGAGTGTGTCACGTGTCACAGGCCCTGCGCACCCCCCCATGTCTGTTCTGATGACACAGTACCTCCATACCTACTCATGTGGCTCGTTGGTGTCCAGTAATTTCTGTTCCCCAAACTCATAATCTCCCTCCCTTACATGCATGCCATGTTTAAAACGCAGCTTGCTAAAGTGTAAAGGGTTTACTCACCCAATTTCAAAGTAAGACCTTCCCAAATATTCTGCAGTGTTTTCCGAAACATTTTTATCCCCGAATGTTATGACTTACTCGCTTAAAAGAACAGCAGGAGACCGAAAAATAAAAGGAACTGAAGGGAGGTGAAGAAATTAAGACCGGGTACAAAATGAAGATTGCACCAATTATAATAATTATGGAGAAAGAACAACATGCAAAGGAAAAGTTAAATGGCAAACACTGCATAACGTACAGACACGTGCTTCCCGAAGACAAGATGGCCATGTGCCCCTCTTTGTTCTGTTCCACTCCTCTTGACTTACAGGACCAGTTGACACCAACTCGTGTCGTCCTTACTGAGACTCAACTTTTACAAAATAGTCTCTCACAGTATATTTCATAGCTGGGTGTTTTATTCATTTCCCCACAATGACTATCCCTCAGCATTGCTGGGAGTCTTAACTTAATGGTGAAGTTTGGGCATTCCCATCAGATTCAGACCCACTGTCTCATAACTGTAGAAGGGCTTGTTCTGCCCTGGGTGCAGCTGGGTGAGGGTTGGGTGGTCTTGTACTTCCTGAATCCTCTGATGGGCTCACTTGTTCTGTCTGTAGGTTGGGTAGATTTTTCTCTAATTAGAGGTCTGTTAGTCTTGGGCCTTTGGCAAGTCTTATATGATGATACCCTTGGAATTTGTGTTAAACAGAAAGGTGAGTGAGTCAAAGCCTTGGGGTGTCCCTAGTAGATCATGGTTCAGTCATGTCACTACTAGGAACCCTTGAAAACAGTGAACATGCCTTGGTTCACATGACTGCTGGCTTCTTGTTTCTTATACCAACATCCCTTCCTCCCACTTTTGGG
Organism: Arvicanthis niloticus; assembly: GCF_011762505.2. Taxonomy (NCBI): domain Eukaryota; kingdom Metazoa; phylum Chordata; class Mammalia; order Rodentia; family Muridae; genus Arvicanthis; species Arvicanthis niloticus. The sequence goes on along the minus strand of NC_047676.1, from coordinate 5,142,433 downwards.
TTAGAGGGCACTGGGCTGTAGGTGTGTTTTGTAGTTAGATACTGATTGTCTTAGTTACTGTTATATTACTGTGAAGAGACACCATGAAGAAGGCAACTTACAAAAGAAAGCATTTAATTGGGGACTTGGTTACAGTTTCAAAGGGTGAGTCCATGACTATTATGGTAGGGAGAACATGGCCCCAGGAAGGCAAGGGGCTGAAGCATTAGCTGAGAGCTTACATCTTATCCACAAGTTAGAGAGAGAGAGAGAGAGACAGAGACAGAGACAGAGACAGAGACATAGAGAAAGAACAAAGCACGCAGCACAACCTAACTGGAATGACTTGAGCTTTTGAAACCTCCAAGTACACACCTAGTAACACACCTCCTCTAAGAAGGCCACACTTCTTAATCCTACTGAAAATAGTTCTACCACTGAGTGGGTCTTCTTAGGAGACTGGAGTTGAGTAGAGTTATAAAGGTGTGAACTTCCAACTTCCAACAGAAAGCAAAGTTTAATTAGTACAGTGCTGGGGGAGGTGGCTGGGCAATAACTAGAGGCCCGCATGCCTCAGCTGTCAGATGTCAGTGTCTCACTGTGCACGATGCTTTGATGAGGTGAAGCCCACAAAGACCGTGATGACAAGGGCCCATCCTGGGAGGCTACAGTGGTTCCAGAGCAAAAGGGGGGTTATCGGGTGCTCCTTCTGATTGAGTTGGAGCTAAGTGTGGAAAATTTGAGTCAACTTGATGTCAGTGTGACCAGGAGACACTGATAACGACAGCAGATCCCTTTGCATAGTGAGTGTGGCTTGCAAATGCATAGCTGGGCCTGTGATGATTATTGTATTTTAGCAAGTTCTAGTCCACCAGAGAAGGGCCAGCTATTTGGCATTTCCACTTACTCATTACCATGTCCACCATTGGCACTGAGTGTGGGCTACCCTTGTGCAGTGGGATGAGTGGTTTTCATCTTTAGGCAAGACACCTTAAACCAGAGCTAAAGTGTGGTCCAGAGGAATAATGTGATCGGAGCCTGCGTCTACCAACAGATCTAGGGTTTTAGGTTAACTCCACCTAACAATAACATGACAGAAACAAAACAAAATAGGTGTGGTTCTTAAACCTCTCTCCCAACGTTCTGGTTATGAACTGGACAATAAGCTTTAAGAACATTCCCAAGACTACCACCATCTCATAGCAATGCCCTTTTCTTGTGTGAACCAAGGGCTCCCAGTGGCTGTCACTCTGGATGGGAGAAAGCTTAGTTACCTTCACTAACTTGCTTGAATTAAACCACAATAACAACAGCATGACTTCATCATCAATAGAAATCCCAGCCCTTGTCAGATTGAGACAGGAGGATTGCCATGAGCTTCATGCCAGCCTGGTTTACATAATGAGTTCCAGGCTAGCTTGTACTAAGAGTGAGATCCCGATGCAAACAACAGAACAAGCGAAAACAGAACTCCACTGAAGCGGAAACTTCTGGTTTCTTTGGAAAGCCAGTTACGTCAAATGATGTTTTGCCGGCGCACACGGGTGAGAAGATATTTTGCAGACATAGGAAAGGATGCATACAACGAATATAAATCTGACTCCACAGACACTGGGAGCTCAGGCATCGGCTCGCTTTGCTCTGCCTCGCTCGCTAGTCTTCGCTGATGACGTGCATGTATTAGTTCACCTTCCACTGCATTGCTGAGCTTTGCTTGAGGTGACCTCATAGACATAAACTCACTAAAGAACATCTTGCCACTTCCGCTGACTCTGGCTGATTGGAGAACCTTGCGGTTTCTTCTGGATTGACCTGCCCTTGCTGATTTGTGTGTGGCATCTGCCGACTGGATTGAGTTGCAGCTGTTGATTCATGTTTGGTGTTTGCTAGTGGTCTGGACTGAGAATAATGAAGATTGGAATCGCCCCCAGAGAACTATTTCTAGATAGGTCCACTTCCCTGGTATCCTAATAACCCTTCTTTTCCACCACCTCTGGTGGGTGGTGGGCTCGAGGGGAGGTTGAACCCTTATTAAAGTAGGTTGAGAAAGATATATGGCTACACTTCACGTTTTAAAAAAAGTCACATGGTAGCCCACATTTGTAAACATGGCTGTGAGACCTGGGGACCGATGGCCGTGCCGCTCAGCCCTGAGAGTGTTCTAGCGGAGTGCTGTCTAACCTCATAGCTCAGCTCATCCTGTTACAAATGTAGTGACTGTAGCCAACCATGACAGTTTGCTCATGCATTTTATTCTGTGCTTCTAAAGGTAGTCTTCTGTGAGGGTGACCTTGCAGGGGCTCATGTGCTGGGGGGAGAGGTTCCAGGGATCTCTGTCTCTCCTTGCCTGATCCTCAGGAATAACCAGGAAACCTCCATCTCTCCTGTTAATGAAAAGGCTGATGGCAGCATCCTTTTAAAAGAAAATTACTAATAGAATCATCACCTTAATTCAATTCAGTAGAGTTCAGGCTTGCTCGTTATCAGGTTATTTTTATTTATTAATGTCCTTAAAGTCTTATGTGATTTTATGGGTTGATACAGTTAGAAACATTTTCTCCGACTGTCATGCTGTATAACACCCATCATAAAGATGGTCAGAGAGCACCGAGCACAGGGTTGTGGTCAGAAGCCCCTGGTATCCTGTTTGCTCGCAGGACATCTCTCCTGTATGTAGAATGCAGGTGCTGTCCCTGGAGAACATGAGCTTGCTACCATGGGCCAGAAACCTCCTTTTTGCCCTCTGCCTCCTCCAGGCCAACCTCAAGGGAGAGGAAGGACAAGAAGACAGGGGTCAGGGGTGAGGTGGGGGTGGAGATGGGAAGGGGTGTTGGGCACTTACACCACAAGTTCTCGGACACTTGCAGGCATGACCTGAAGGAAGGGCTTCCAATTACAAGAGGAGGTAGAGTAGCTGCCACTGTGCTTGCCTTGCGATATCAAGGACCCAAGTTGGAGCCCTAGACCCTAGCACTGGGGAGCAAGAGACAGGCAACTCCCCAGAGGCCCTTTGCCAGACACTCTAGCCTATCTGGTGACTATTTGGTGAGTTCCAAGCTGGTGAAGAGAGACTGCTTGCTTTGTTTTGCTTTGTTTTTATTTCTGTTTGAATGAACACTGAAGAGTGACACCTGAGATTGTCTTCTGCCTCTCCCTGCAATGTATGCACCCCTCCACCATGCACAAAAACCAAGAAATAAAAAGCAAACCAACAAAACAAAACAACAACAAAAAACAATACTATTCTGTGTATCTTTCCAGGAAGGGAATAGAAAATAGTATTTTTAAAGAGATACTCTGATGACTTACAAAAAGTGATGTTTCATTGGCTTATAATGTCCGATCACCTACAATTCCTGTAAACTGGTAACAAACTCCATTCTTGGTAAGTTTCTCCTGCAAGATCTTTATTTCCCCTTTGCCAGGAAGGCGTGTTAACAAGGTATGCCATTAACCTCCCAGGACCCCAAACCAATGAATTCTTGCATCAATCAATATATATTTAATACAATTACACCCAATTTCCGGCTACCTTCTCTCAGGAAGTCACATCATGTGACTCCTGACTCTCAGAAGTCAGCCTGGGTGTTAGGAGGGCAGAATCAGGGTTCTAGCAGCTGTGTTCCCAGAAGCTCCAGATACCACCCCCAAAGCCATTATTTACCACGGCCATAAAAAAGGAAAATTTGTCACTCTATATTCTGAATTTTGGAAAATCTGATTTTCAATATTAAAATTAGAAACACCCCTAACGGCATTTATCTGGTGATTTTTTTTCTCTGCTATTCCTTAATGGGCAGGGCACATTTTAACTTGAAGTGTGGTCTAATCAGTATAATAATAGAAATTTTCTTATCTCCCTCATCAAAAAAACCAAATCTAACAGTTTCTCTGGGGGGGGGAGGGTGAGGGGAAATGCTTGCCAAATATTGTGACGGGGAATTGGTATTTATTTTACAGAAATTATATTTAAAGTAGTAATTTCTCCAATCTTACCGATTTTACGAATGTGGTAATTATCTTTAGAAAGCACTCCATTCTCGAGTTATTTTCAGAACCTTTAAAATGCCTTTCTCTTTTGTACAGAGAAGAAATAAAACGGTGATAATTATCTTTCTCTTACAGTTTCAAAGAATTAAAGCATGTTTACCGTGCTCACAATAGATGCAACAAGTTCTGTGCGATGTGGGCTTTGCTTCTACCTCACAGCTGTGGCTGCGATTTGATGGACACACTGCCTGTCCCCTTATGATTCAGTCCTGAGAGCGGAAGCAACACGGCCACTCTATGAAGGCTGCTATACCACCCACAGTCACCCATGGTGAACAGACCAGCTTTGTATGGCATTTAGTTAGGTGCCTCTTGCTGCCCACTAGAATGGATGGCTGTGGCCCAGGAGCATTTGATGGTGTGGCTCAGCCCTGACCCTCTCTCCCTTTGCCTCTGGCATATGTGAACTCATCGGAGATCCCCCCCCACCCCCATTTCCTCCTCCGTGAAGTATGAATAAAATCAGTGCCTACCTCAGAGGCTGCTGCCAGGATTTAATGAAACAATCCACGGGAAAGACCAGCAAACATCTAGCTCATAGAAAGTGGGACCAATTAGAGCGACCCCATGCTTCCTGGGGTAACTGTGTGGGCGTCAGGTAGTCAGAGCACAGTTAAATACTCTCAAAACATCATTAATGTTAGTGAGGAGTCTTTACTGCCAGCATTCTTCCTACTGTTTGTTTTTCCTTTAAATAAAGTAAAGTGGGACCATTTACCTCTGTGATTGACAGCTGCTAGATACTTAGTATCCCATGCCCCAGATGCAGATGCGGTAAGCCAAGGACGATCAGCCAAGCAGCCAGCCGGACTGTCCTTGCGGATGGTCCTCACACAATGAGGAAGCTACACGGCAGTCACATTTGCTTTCTGCCAGATTGTTTCAAAAACATCTCCCACCATGCTTTTTGCTATCACAAGCTGCGGGGAGCTCTAGATGACCCTGCAGTCTATTTTTGCTTAGGTTAGAGGTGCAGCACTTCGCCCAGTGGCCCAGGAGGGAGGCCAGTAGCTGGTATAGTCGTTGATTTGCATGAGGGGCCACAGTGACTGGGGCTAATGTAACCTTTCATTTGCATCCAGGACTATGATTGGCAGGTGGCTGTACCAAATTCCCTTTCTGGTTATCAGTGTAGGCTGCTTCCTCACTCTTGAGTCAGCTAGGAGAAGCCTCCTGTGTAACATCTGGACAACCAACATCTGGACAATGAAAGGCATTTCTCAGCAGCCTTCCCTTGCCTATGTTTGATCTTTGTCATTAGTCCAGTGGGCTAAACTGTTAACATGAAGAAAGGAAGGTGTAGTGGTTCTGGCCACAGTCATAACAGTATTGAGAGAACAGTGGATGCATCTGAGTGACGTTCTGGGGCAGAAGTACAGGGAGCAGAGATGACAGAGGGGTGAAGATGAGAAAATGCAGGACTTGTTTCCTGGAAGATACCAAAGAGCTAGAGGTCGCAGGCACCCTGGGTCTGAAAGCTGCAGTAGTTACTGTCGAGGGCTGAGCATCCCGGCATCGTAGACCTCAGAGCTGTCACATTTCTACCATACATACCACTGAGTGTCCAGCATCTGAGGCCCACACTGTGCCTGTAAGACCTGAAACCATCCCTTGCTGTTTCTTGCCACTGTCTGCTGCAACTGCTCACTGCTTAGTGAACCCTCAGGCTGAGGTTCATGGTAGCTGCCAGTAGCAGGGAGCTGGGAGTTAACATCCACAGAGAGCCTCTAATTAGAGAAGTCAGAGCCATTAAGTCTCTGGCTTCTAAAGAGCAGAGCAATAGACCATCAGGTCTCAGGGATTGGACGCTCAAAGCAACCAGGACCCAGGATGGCTACCATTGAATTTGCCTAACCACAGTCCTCTTTCACTGACAACAGAGGCACCCAATGCACATCTTCATTATTAGGCTATACTGCAGTTGGGTAAGTGGAGGGTGTGGGGCATCTGTTCAGACAGATGGACACCGTGAAGACAAGGAAAATACAATTGTCACCATACAGTCTTCTAGGAGGACACAGAGGAAAGGAGTGTCTCACAAAAGTTTATAATGCATAGTCTGAGCAAAAGAGACACCATGATGGAAATGGTAGGTGTGTGTGGGAGTGAAGGATGTGGGGAGATTGGAGCCTGGGGGAATACACATGATGACTCCCACCATGTATGTGTCCCCTTGCTGCTTGAGGAAGGGCACACCTTACTAGCTCCTCTCTCGATTTCACAGCCTCACTAACCCTCATCTGTGAGCCTTTCCTCCTGGATGTTCCCAAATCTCCTTCCTCCTTGGCTTCCTCAGTCTGGTACCCCGGTGTCCCCACTCACAGGATTTCTTTGAGATTTACAGGATTAATGCATCATCATGAAGAGAACTAGGGATAACTCACAGAGTAGGAAAAAGATACACAGGAGAGGCAATAATGATGTCATTACAAATCATGGTAGACCCTTAGCAAGTGGGTGCTGACCAACTGATGTGGGGGATAAGGAGTAACTAGCTAATCAATCAAACCATAGCCCATCACCGGATGGCAATGAGGAAATATCAGGTCATCTTAGCCACTCACCAGGAAAAGATGGCCCCTGCTGGAAGCACAGCTGTCATTACAGTTCTTGGTGGGCTGTTGGAAATTTTCACCTTTCAGCTTCATAGCAACAAAAACACGGCAGAGGAATAAGCAGGCTTCCCGTCAAGGCTTGGCTACCTTAATTTGGATGTTTTCTTTGAAAATGTCACTTAGAGCAGCAGGAGACTCTTCACACCTAGGTCCCAGTGTTCATCTGGGGAATTGACCATTGCCAGGTCTGTGAATACTCTATGAATATGCACTTCTTCAAGCAATTACAAAAATGCAAACACCAAGGCAAGTGAAGGTCACTATGGCTGGTTCCGTATTTGTCCCCAACATGGTAGGGTACTAAGGTGCTTCTACCTCTAAACTTGGGTCCAGGAGAATCATTCCTGGGGATTAAAGAGGAGATGTGGAGAGGATGCTGGAGTCTTAGGCCATCTTACTGTCAGATTTCAACTTGTTATTCCATCACACAGTGGTACCTACACACTGTCTCTTCAAACAGAAAAAATCCCCCCTTTCAGTTAAATCAGAAAGGTAAGCAAATACTCACTAGCATCTGCTGTAGCCATCTCCAATTCTCTGGACTCCCAAGGCAGAAGAGGCGGTACCTCCTATTATTAACTGTGCTAGGTGCTGGGGGCGGAGCACTGGGATTGGCACAAGGCTAATTTTAGGCTGCAAAGTCCCATCGGTGTCCTCCTGCCTGCCCTACTTGATAGGAGAACAAGTAGCTATTTTTTTTTTCTCCAAATAGTCAGGCATATCAATACTTAAAGCTGCAGAGTCATCGTCACTGGTAATTATCTCTGTCCCTTCCATGCAGCCCGGGACAAAACAACACAGTGACTCACAAGCTTAAAAACTCTTGTCTCTTGGGGGTGAATCAGACACTTGGTACCCTGACCCTACCTGACATTATTCAGGATGTAGGCTCCCTGACTTCCCGTGGAGTGAACTAGCATTTCTCTGCTTGGTACTGCAGGCAAAATTTACCATCCTGTGTCTCTACAGCCTGGCACATGATGCTTGACAAACCAGCAGCAAGCTCTCTGGGACTAAGATGCTGAGCTGGTTAACAAATTTTCATATGGGTTGGCTATGGGTGTGTCTCCCTCACCCCTGTTTAAATGTGGAACCCACACACTCCAAACCTGGGAACACGACCTTATCTGCAGGCAGGGCCTTTAAGAGGTTATCAAGATAAAGTGGGGTCCTCAGGATAGGCCCTAATGCAATAGGGCTAATATCGTCATACGGAGCCAGAACAGAGGCACACACGGAGGAACAACGGTGTGAGAGCCAAGAGGGACGATGCCATCTACAAGACAGAGGTCTCAGGGGAAGCAGGCTCTATTGCATTTTTGATCGTTGTCATCTAGCTTTCAGATCTGTGAGAGAATGGAGGTCTGCCATGGCAGACACCAGCACCTCCAGACGAGAGCTCTTGCAAACCAACAGAGCTTTGGACATCCGATGTTAGAATGCTTAGACTCCGTAGGGTTGAGCAGTCCACAGGCTGATGGTCCTGGTCGGTCTTTACAGTGGTGTGTATTTGTGTAGCCATAAGCACATGATGTTGCTTGGTTCACTGCTTTGGAGGGAGAGCCAAGGAAAGAATGTCTAAGGAAGGTAAGAGTTGTGATTCTGTGTGTCCATGGGGACCTAGGTACTCCACAGTGGTGCCAAAGGGTGGTGTGTCCAACCTGAGGTCTAGGGGTCACACACACTCCAGGACAGTCACGATATGACCCAAAACTTCACACTTTATATATCTTTAAAGATATATATATATATATATATATATATATATATATATATATCTTTAAAATATATATATGTATGTGTGTGTGTGTGTGTGTGTGTGTGTTTGTGCGCGTGCATGCACGTATTGCTATTCTTGAGCGAATATTGTAGATAGATAGATAGAAACATGGTATTAAAGTGCCAAAAGGTTGGGCAGAGGGCATTTAGGATGAAAACGGACAACCGGTCAATGTGCAGAGTAAATGACATCCGTGTGCCCACTCAACCACCAAATAAAAATATATATATGTGTGTGTGTGTGTGTGTGTGTGTGTGTTTGTGCACGCGTGTGCACGTATTGCTATTCTTGAGCGAATATTGTAGATAGATAGATAGAAACATGGTATTAAAGTGCCAAAAGGTTGGGCAGAGGGCATTTAGGATAAAAACGGACAACCGGTCAATGTGCAGAGTAAATGACATCCGTGTGCCCACTCAACCACCAAAGAAGGAGAAAGAGAGAAAGCGCCCCAGAGGTCAGGGAGGACTAGATCAAAACCATGTCTTTTGGGCAGGACAGGACTCCTGCACTCATAATCTCATAGCAGCCACAGTCGCCTTTGAAAGACCTGTACCAAATCAAACCAGTAGACATCCCAGCAATGGGGGTGGGGGTGTCATGAGCTCCCACACCTAGTTGAGAAGATACTGGCAGCTCATAGCTTCTGCAAGAAGGGAGAGTCATTTTCTTTAAGGTCTGGCCTCTGGTAAGTCATTCAGGCAGGCATTGATGAACCTATATCCCTAAGTATATGAGCAGGATATCAGACAGTAAGTTGCTGGACATGAAGTTGTGAGAGATAGGAGTGTGGGGTGTGGATCTGGTAGGAGTTAGGGAGACAAGTGAGAGGTGAGTGTGATCAAAATACACTGTGGGCACATACACATTCTCAAAGAGCTGATGGAACACCACGTATGTTTAAGATGGCTGCACAGGCCTGGCTGTGCACTGCAAGCTCTGGTGTGACCCCTGGGCTAAGCCATCTTACTGGCCCCAGCTGGGCTGCACAGAGCCACTTGGGTATCACACAAGCAGAGACTCCTGCCAGCTCACCTTATCAACAAGATCTTAGAAATGTGGCACTCTTGCAGTTGCTGATCAACTGTTATCCAAACACTAAGACTCAAGGATGGTTTGGTCCTGAGGGCCTGCAAACCGTTTGCAGGAAGCTGGCTGCTGCTGCTTCTCTGTGGGTGGTGGTGATGGTCATGTAGATGATAAATAAAGTCTCACTACCTGGAGCATCAAGGAACTCAGGCAGCCTACCTGAGACTGCCTTTCACACCTTTGGCTCATGAGTCTGACCTCTTATGAGATGTTATGAGAACCCGAAGTAGAGACGGACCCCAAGGAGTGGTTGTTTCCACACCTGTGTGGTGGTCTCAGAAAGAATCCACCCCAGGAAGGCTTGGTGTCTTCTATGCTTGGCTGGACCATACTGTGGCACTGGAAACAGAAAATGCTAGCTGTTGTTGTCACTCCTGTTCTGAGGGGACAAGGAAGGGAGAGGAACTGTCATTCACAGGCCATCTGGTTCTCTGATGACGATCATTGCTAATTAATTAAATGGGGACACTCAGGAGGTGTGCCAGTGTCTGAGGAGAACCCTGAGTTAGGTCATAATCAAGTGCCTTTTATTTGCAGCTGTAGGTGGGCTGTCCGCCCCTTCTTGGAGACACTGCTGAGCCTGTGAGCCTCTGTGACAGGCCTTTCTCCTGACTCTTGGAGTCAGGTGGTCTAGGCTTGCAGGGGTTGTTCTCAGTAATCTCAGAACATGGAGTTTCCTGCTTGTGATGGCGGCTAGTACAGCTCTGGGCTGCCTCAGCAGTTCCTCCAGCTTGAAGACCAAACTCTGAAAGCTTTTCAATGGCAACATTGTCACACTGGAACTCTGAACTGTGTTCTTAAGGTTCCGTGTGTGGCAGAGGAGGAAAAAGCTTCTCCCAAAGCTCTTAACATTTGCTCTGGCTTATTTCAAAGGTCCAGAAACTGTTCATCCAACAGTACAGAACCATGTATTGCCAAAACCCAGTCTTCCTGAGTGTTTAGGAACACACCTGTAACCCCAACGGTCAGGAGGCTGATGCAAGAGGATTGCCTTCAGCTCCATGTCCACACAATCTTGGGGGTGGGGGTGGGGAGAAGGGTGTCTCTTTTTAGAATCCTTTGAGTTAGTCATAAAGAGGTAAAAGGCTTTTGTCTCTTTATATCCAGAATGTAGCATATGAGAGACAAATGTATTCATTCAATTTAGAATCATCCACAATGCAACATGAAAGCCACTCTGGTAACATGACCGCACACATTCAGCCCAGCAAAACCTCATGAAATTCCTGAATTTTTCAGCTAGGGGACAAACCTGAGCTTTTGACTTTATAGACATCATAGATAAACGTATTCTGGGGATGTTACATGTTAGACCCTTAAAGCTGTAGTGAATTCTTTCTGAAGACACTTGAGGGTATTGCCTCCAGTTCAGGAAGCTAACTGAGTGTTTTCTGCTATAAAAGGGACAAACAAACTTTTTCTAACGGCAGCTTAAAAAGATGAGCCCTAAAATGAGATGCAAACACATAGGACAGTCACAAAGTATAATGGCCCTTTAAGGTAATCACAGGGCGTAGCAGCCCTGCTTGCTTTGAATAACTAATTAGGTATTTGGATGGGTTCAAAGCACATTACTACTAACTATGAAAATAACTCAGTCACTGCCACATGTGGAGTGGCTGGCCTGTGGGTCATGAATCTGCAAAGGGACGAACAACACGCCACAGTCCCCAGGTAACTAGAGATGCTGCCATTCTGTCATACCCAGGTCCCTAAAACTTTAATGAGTATTCACCTCTTCAACTCTTTCACTGCACTTGACTGTTTCATGCGGAGAACTGTACGTTGAAACCAGGGGGTAGGAAACACAGAGAAAGTAAATTGCTGTTTTAAAAAGTACCAAGTCTTGGCCATCATTTTTAAAAGTAGCACATCCGTCAGACAGTACAATGTGACCTGCTAGGTGGAGGGAATGGGGACTCCTTGCTCATCAAATTAACGGAGAAAATGTTGCTGTTTTCAGTGAGAAATCCTCTCATCTGCAGTGACTCTCAGTTTCGGTTACAGAGAGAGAGAACATGTACACACAGCAAGTCCTGGAAGAAGCTGGGCACCAAGGGATGTGATCATTCACAGCATTAAGTAAAAACGGTAAAAACTATTTATCATGACATTTCTCTTTACAAACCCCGCTTCCTCATTTAAAACCATTATTTCCCTGGAGCTCAGCATGCATGCTGGAGAATAAAATATCACCCACATCCACAATGCTATAGACTCTGTGGGGCAAATACCAGTTCTCGCTTCCCAGCCTCCAAGTCATCTTCTCTGTGAAGAACTGACCGAAAATCACATGAACATGGCTATTTCCGAGGACCAGCCTCCCAGTGCAGTCAGATAAGCCCCATTGGAAAGGAAGCCTAGGACCCCTCTCTCAGTGGCACACGCTCAGATACACACACACACACACACACACACACACACACACACACACACACACACACAGTATTTCCGCCAGTGTTTCACTGTAGGATGGAAGAAACTGGCTGTCAGAGCATAAGCCTACTCTGTTCTAGCACCTGCTCTAGACGGGGCTCCTGATGGCTCAGGATGCAGTGACCTTTTTTTGCTTTTTCTTCTTTTCTTTTTCTTTTCTTTTCTTTTTTTTTAATCCCAGGGTTCGGCCTTGAAAGAAATGGGCAGAATGAGCTGTATCTGATGAGTGTGGTGTACCCTGCCGTGAAAGGGGCAGAGGCAGGCACTGGGAAGAAATGATTGCTTCTGATAAGCAAGTCTGTAGAAAGCCAGCGTGGAGGTCATTGTGTGTGTGTGTGTGGGGGGGGGGGTGTTAAAGAAAACGAGAATCCTCTGTAAATATTGAAGACCCCAGTGCCAGATAGCAATGGGATTTGGTAAAAACGATAAAAGGATCAACTTTAGGAAATGCCCACCGCAGATTTGAATATGGCCAACAGCATATCGCACGAGAGAACAAAACCATCTTGCCCTTCCTTCCCTGCAGCCGGGTAGGAGGTGAATGTCAGAAAATCCATTTTCCCCTGTAAGTTTGGGGGCTGCTTGTCTGTGAAGAAGCCCTGTGGTGCAGTAAGTGAGAAGGCTCAGGTGACCTGCTCAGCACTCCTGTCGGTGCTTGGTTGAATCTTTAGCTTTGAAACTCCCTCCGCCCCCGCCCCCACCCCTCCACCCCCGCAGTAGGGGGAACACCGGACGCAAAGAAAAGCAGCAAGGTCTGAAAGACACAGCTTCTCACCGTCTGTCCCAGAGATGTTTCTTGAGGGGCAAGTACTAGGCTGGGAAGGGGGCTTAGCTACAACAGCTTTCCTGGATGTAACCACTAGGAAGGACTTAACAGACTCCTGCCTGCATAGAGTCTTCCAGGAGAACTTTCACCTTTACCAGGATGGCCGCTGGTAGGAGGGAACAGGGGAGAGAGCTTAGCAGCAGGCGGCTGGCTCGGTCTAAACAAGCCTACCTGAGAGGTTTGAAGAACATCCTCCCCCAACCCTGCTCTCTCTCTCTCTCTCTCTCTCTCTCTCTCTCTCTCTCTCTCTCTCTCTCTCTCTGTGTGTGTGTGTGTGCACGCGCGCGCGCTCACGTGTGTACCTGAGTATGATGTTCTAGGCTGGACACTTAGATTCTGGGCTTCAGGAAAAGTTCACACCTTCGTGACAATTACATTGACTAGAGACCACCTAAGCAGACTGGAGGCGAGAGGTGGGGTAGGGCAGAAAAAGTATGGGAGACTTAGGAAGGTGGGAGGGGAAACGGAGGGGTAGGAGAGGGGTGGGAGGGAAGAAGGACAGTCAGAGGGGAAGGAGGAAGAGGGAGTGAAGGTTAACCCGAAAGGAAGAAGGGAGGGAGGACTTGGGAGCAGGAAGCAGAAAGCAGAAAGCAAGAGAACGGACAAACCAGAGAGCCCCGCGGTTCAATTAGGATCAGTGTCAGAGACCAGATCCAGAAACAGATAGGAAGAAATCCTTTAGGAAAAGAAGCGGAGGAGGTGGGCGAAGCGTCCCCAGCAGGCTCAGTTCAGAATGAGCTGGACCAGTTCTCACCTGAGCCTAAAGGGATCAAACATCGCTTTCCATCTCAGGCCTAGCCTCGAACCCACACCCAACCCAGCCCCCTGCTCCTGGCCCCGCCGCCTTACCTGGCCCTTGACCAGGCTGGCAGCAAACTGGCGCATGACGGCCTCCACCGTGTAGGCGCTGGACCAGCCGCGCGGCGTGAGCAGCTCCATGCAGATGGCGCCTCCGTCCAGCACGTAGCCGTTCTCCAGTCGCGGGCTGAGCACCCGCATGAAGGGCGGCGAGAAGGGGAAGTTGTCGGGGAAGGTGAGGTTGAGCAGGATGAACTCCGTGTTGGTCTCCTTCATGTCCTGCCACAGCACCGAGTCCTTGTCCACCTGGTGCAGCTTCACGTTCCAGTCGAAGAGGTTCTCGTTTACCAGCTCCACCGAGATGAAGCGGTCGCTGAGGCGCGCGATGTCCTGGAGCTCCTTCATGAGCCGCCGGCTGCGCACCTGTGTGCAGTGCTGCTGGCGCGCCGCGGGCACCAGGCTGCCGCCCGCCGCCGCCGCGGCCACCGCGGGGCCCGGCCCCGCCCTGGCGCCCGCCGCCCGCTCCCGGGGGCCCCCGGCGCCCGCCGCCCCCGCCGCCCCCGCGGCTGGCTGCGGCTGCTTGTCGCGCGCGGCCAGCTCCGCCGCGCGCTTACTCTTGCCCTTGCCGGGCCCCGGGCTGGCGTCGCCAGAACCCCCCGGGTGCTGCTGTTGCTGCTGCTGCTTGTGGCCGCCGCTCTTACCACCACCTTTGCCGCGCAGCGATGCGCTCTGCTGGCCGCCGCCTCCGCCGCGGTGGTTGTGGTGGTGCTTGGGGTCCTCGGTGTCCCGGTTGTGCAGGCGAATGAGCCCGATTTTACGGAGCAGCGTGGCCATCTTAGGCTCGGCTCTGGCGAGGGGCTCCCCGGGGTTCCTGATCCCCGAGCCGGATAGCTGGGATGCACGGGGCGTGTGGGGGGAGGCAGGCGACCGCTCAGTGGGGCGCGGCGAGGGCCACCTTAGGAACCGGCGGCCGTGGCAAAGCGGAGCGGGCAGCACCAGCGCTCGCTGGCCGCCGTGTCGCCGCTGTCATATGACGGCTCTTCTCCGGCAAGGGCTCCGGTAGCCTGCGAAGGGGAGGCGTGGAGACACGGCGTAGCCGCTGTCCCTAACCGGTTCCTGGGCGCAGTCCCCGGACGCCGGGTGTCCGTGGTCCTTTGTGCGCGGCCGCAGACCGGCTGGCCCCGAGTCTGTGAGCTGCACCGCGGCGCGCACAACCGCTCGCGGCGTCCCGGAGGCGGCGAGGTGGCCGCGGAGTCGCGCTGTGCGCCTGCCGGGCCGTGCTGCGCTGGCGGCTACCGCGGGGCCCGGGCCACTGCCGCTCTCGTCGCCGCCGCCGCTGCGGCTGCTGACATTGCAGAGGCGGCTGCTCCGTCTGAGCCGAGCCCGGCGCGGAGGGGGCGGCACTGCCGGCCGGGAGGGGGAGCGCGGGGCGGAGCCGCGGGCTTGACTGCACCGTGCCACCCCCGCCGCCGGGTTCCTGCGGCGACACACGCACGGCCGCTGGGGGGAGACAGCGGTGCGCGCCCGCACTGTTTTCTCGTGGCTGCGTGCTAGCTGCGTGCGCTGGGGAGCCGGGGAAGGGCTAGCCTGAGCGCGCTAATAGGTTCTCTCAGAATCACTGCATTCTTTGGTCCCTAAACCCGAATGCTGTGGCTGGGGTCCAGGCCTCATATCCCATTTAACCTCCTTAGGACAACGTAGAGAGGAAAGGTGGAAATCAACCTCTTTATTAATCCTTCCAATCAGACGAATGAGCCCAATCTTTCTACGCAACAGTTCTGGGTGGTGGGAGCCGAAGATGACAGGAGGGACTCTTTCTTAAGGACTGATTAAAAAGTCAGGTCGGAGAGCGGGATGAAAGGGCAGGTCTGCCGCAAACTTAAAGAACAGCCCCTTCAAAGTCACGACTAGAGTAAAGCAAACCTTTAGCCAAACCACCCAGCCCTCACTGGCTTGCTCCCCCCACCCCATCCCTGACTGCTGGCAGCAGTGTCTCGGCTTTCCATGGCCAGGCTGTGCTTGGCGGCTGCTTTCCAAAATGCGGCGGAGAAGCACACCAGACGCCTTTTCTGGCGCTGACCGGTGTGCTGAGAGCAGGAAAGGACTTTCCGAGCAGCAACACCCGTCGTCCTCCCCCAGGGCTGCTCTCCCGAGTGAGGGACCTCCACAGTGCTCGAATGAGGGAGGGATCCGTCTTCCACCTGCAGATTCCCGGTCCTCCCTGCCCTTTTCTTCCTTCGGCCCGTGGAAAATCACTTAAAATCTGGTGAAAACTGCAACTAAAATCTATTTCAGATTAGCTCGAACTCTGAGGGTTCCGGCGTGCTGCGTGTGGCCCAATGGCGTAGGCGACACCAATCCCTCAAGAACAGCGAATATTATCCCGCTGCCATCCTAACTGGCGTCAGAGTCTACTGCCTCTGCTGGTGTGTGGCTGCTGAGGGGGAGCAGCTCAGTTCTTCAGGACAGGCGTTCCTTCTGGATGGCAGCCGTTTGCCTTTCTGTCCCTAACATCTTTTTTTTTCCCCCAAATTTTGAGTTTTCACTGTGGAAAATAACTGGTGAGGTCACTGTGAAGACACAGACCTGGTTTTGAGGGTTCAGATTTGAGGATAGATGTGAAACGGGGGAGCCAAGCTAGCTGGCTGGTATAGAGGAGCAGAAGGTGCACACCCACCTGGCATTGCACCTGGGAGAGGGTGGTTCTCCAGGGGGCCTGGCAGTCCTTTGCCTTTCAACAGGACTCACATGGTGATTTGGACTAAGAATAACTCAGACTATTGGTGGAATCTGAGGGAAGCTGAATCAAGGGTTTGTTTGTACGGGCTCCTGATTGTTTTGTTTAACACTTCATTCTACAGCAGTTTGCTCGTGCTCCCCCTCCTCCTCCTCACCACCACCACCACCACCACCACTATCTTCTTCCTCTTCATCTTTCTCTTCCTCCTCTCCTTTCTCTTCCTCTTCTCCTTTTACCTCTTCTTCTTCCTTCTCTGCTTCTTCCTCCCCCTCTTTCTCCTCCTCCTTTGTTCCCCTCCACTTTCTTTCTCTTCCTCCTCTTCTTCCTCCTTCTCTTCTTCCTCTGCCTTCTCCTTCACCACCATCATCATCACCATCACAATCACCATCATCATCATCCTCTCTAGGGAAGGGCAAAAGGGTAGATCTACCTGCAGGGTCCTGAGAGTTCCTTTCAGCATGCTGGCTGCATAAAAAAGGTGAAAAGGAGACACAGAGAGACCAGGCAGGTGTCTGTATCAACTACTTTTCTCATCGTTCTGACAAAATGTCTGGCGAAGGCAACATAGGGAAGGTGTGCTGGCTAATTTACGTCAACTTATCACAAGCTAGAGTCACCAGAGAGGAGAGAACTTCAACTGAGAAAAATGTCTCAGTAAAATAATGCTGCAGGCAAGCCTTAGGGCATTTTCTTAGTGAATGATGGAAGAAGGCCCAGCCCATGGTGGGTGGAGCCATCCCGGGCTGGTGGTCATGCCTTCTATAAGAAAGCAGGTCAAGCAAGCCATGATGAGCAAGCCAGTAAGCAGCATCCCTCCATAGTCTCTGCATCCACTCAGGCCTCCAGGTTTCTGTCTTTCATGAGTTCCTGCCCTCACTGATTTTTGACAATGAACTATTATATGGAAGTTACGCAGAAATAAACCATTTCTACCACAGCTTTTGGTCATGGTGTTTTAGTCGCAGCAACAGTAGCCCTAACTAAGACAGAAGGAAACGTTTGTTTTAGCCACCAGTTTGAATCAACCATGATGAAGAAGGCATACAGGGAGGAGCTTGAGGAAAGCAGTCAGACTGCATCCAAGGTCAGGAAGCAGAGATGAATGCTGAAAATCAGCTTACTCTCTGCTGTCCCCATCTTTATTTGGCCAGGAACCCAGGTTGATGGTGCGATGCCACCCACATTCAGGGTAGGTCTTCCATGCTCAGTTAAACCTTTCTGGAAATGCCCTTATCAGCATGCCCAGAAGTGTGTTTCCATGGTGATTTTGAATCATACCAAGTTGATAATCAATATTAATTATCACGCAGTCTATGCCTTATGATTTAGCTTCTTGGAAACCTTCTCAAGTTTTACATTTTATTGTCAAAAAAAAAAAGCCAACCAAAAACCAACCCTCCCCACCCCCCCCCAAAAAAAACCCCAAAACAAACCCTAAGTTCCAAAGAGATCTAGATGCTAACTCCACACTGCCATATGCTAAGAGGGATGGTCTAGCTGGGACCCATACCATAAGGACTCTCTATCCTTAGGCTTTTAGACTGGCTGTTGACCAACTGGCCTGAGACTGATTTGCTGTGTCTTAGTCCCAGCAGGGGAGATGAGAAAGCCTGGTTGAGTGAAATTTCCCTACCCTCTAAACTAGAGAACTTGGGCAGTGATGGTCTATTTCCTGAGAACAGGATTGCTCTTGGAAATCCCAGAGTTGATTTGCATCTGAGTCTGTGCTCACGTATCACTAGGGTGATTGCTTCATGTATATGGCATGTGTTCCCCAAAGGTTCTAGTGTTGGAACTTTTGTTACTTTATGAGCCATGGGTCGGTGGCTGGGGCAGACACCTAGCTGGACTGCTCTCATGAAGACACCATATCCTGAGACATCCTAGAGGAGCTACTGCACTCAGAGCAGAGGGTAAGAACATTCGCCCACTACCCTATGCCCCAGAGCTACAACTGGGAGCAGGGGGCACACAGGACCCACCAGGCACCCAACCCCACCCCTGTGGAATACTATTCCCCTTCCGCCCCTCATCTGGTCCTTGTGGCTGGGGCAGACACCTAGCTGGTCTGCTCCTGTGAAGACACCATATCCTGAGACATCCTGGAGGAGCCACTGCACTCAGAGCAGCTGGAGCTCAGGATCACAGGATCGCAGAGGCATCTGGACCCTCAGGAGTTTTGACACAAGCAAGATAACTGGAAAGACAGGCCCCAGTTAGAGACGGTGAGTGCAGGTAGCACTAGAGTTAACCACATGGTGAAAGGCAAGCACAAGAACGTAAGCAACAGAAACCAAAGTTACTTAGCATCATCAGAACCCAGTTCTCCCACCGTAGCAAGCCTTGAACACCTCATTACACGGGAAAAGCAGGATTCAGAATTAAAATCACTTCTCATGATGATGATAGAGAACTTTAAGAAGGACATAAACAACTCCCTTAAAGAAGTACAGGTAGAAGCCCTTAAAGAGGAAACACAAAAATCGCTTAAAGAATTGCAAGAAAACACAACCAAACAGGTGAAGGAATTAAACAAAACCATTCAGGATCTAAGAATGGAAGTAGATACAACAAAGAAATCTCAAAGGGAGACTACCCTGGAGATAGAAAACCTAGGAAAGAGATCAGGAGTCAGAGATGCAAGCATCACCAACAGAATACAAGAGATAGAAGAGAGAATCTCATGTGTAGAAGATACCATGGAAAGCATTGACACAACTGTCAAAGAAAATTCAAAATGCAAAAAGCTCCTAACCCAAAACATCCAGGAAATCTAGGACACAATGAGAAGGCCAAACCTAAGGATAATAGGTATAGATGAAGGTGAAGACTCCCAACTTAAAGGGCCAGTAAATATCTTCAACAAAATTATAGAGGAAAACTTCCCTAACCTAAAGAAAGAGATGTCCGTGAATATACAAGAAGCCTACAGAACTCCAAATAGCCTAGACCAGAAAAGAAATACCTCCTGTCACATAATAATCAAAACATCAAATGTACAAAACAAGGAAAAAATACTAAAAGCAACAAGGGAAAAAGGTCAAGTAACATATAAAGGCAGACCTATCAGAATTACACCAGACTTTTCACCAGAGACTATAAAAGCCAGAAGATCCTGGACTGATATCATACAGACCCTAAGAGAACACAAATGCCAGCCCAGACTACTATACCCAGCAAAACTCTCAATCAATATTGATGGAGAAACCAAGATATTCCATGACAAAACCAAATTTACAGAATAGCTTCCCAAAAATCCAGCACTTCAAAGAATAATTGATGGAAAACTCCAACACAAGGAGAGAAACTACAACCTAGAAAAAGCAAGGAAGTAATCTTCCAATAATCCCAAAAGAAGATAGTTACACAAACATAATTCTACCTCTAAGAACAAAAATAACAGGAAGCAGTAATCATTTTTTCTTAATATCTCTTAAGATCAATGGACTCGATTCTCCAATAAAAAGACATAGACTAGCAGACTGGATACATAAACAGGACCCAGAATTTTGCTGCATACAGGAAACTTATCTCTGTGAAAAAGACAGACACTACCTCAGAGTAAAAGTATGGAAAACAATCTTCCAAGCAAATGGTCCCAAGAAACAAGTTGTAGTAGCAATTCTAATATCACATAAAATCGACTTTCAATCAAAAGTAATCAAAAAAGATAAGGAAGGACACTTCATACTCATCAGAGGAAAAAATCTACCAAGATGAACTCTCAATTCTGAACATCTATGCCCCAAATGCAAGAGCACCCACATACATAAAAGAAACTTTACTAAAGCTCAAAGTATACATTGCACCTCACACAATAATAGTGGGGGATTTCAACACCCCACTCTCAGCAATGGACAGATCATGGAAACAGAATCTAAACAGAGACACAAAGAAACTAACAGAAGTTATAAACCAAATGGATTTAACTGATATCTATAGAACATTTCATCCTAAAACAAAAGAATATACCTTTTTCTCAGCACCTCATGGTACCTTATCCAAAATAGATCTTATAATTGGTCACAAAACAGGCCTCAACAGATACAAAAAGATTGAAATAATCCCTTGCATGCTATCAGATCACCATGGTCTAAGGCTGGTCTTTAATAATGACAAAAACAACAGAAAGCCCACATACATGTGGAAACTGTACAACACTCTACTCAATGATGACTTGGTCAAGGAAGAAATAAAGAAAGAAATTAAAGACTGTTTAGAATTTAATGAAAATGAGGACACATTATACCAAAACTTGTGGGACTCCATGAAAGCAGTACTAAGAGGAAAACTCATAGCTCTAAGTGCCTATAAAAAGAAACTGAAGAGAGCATACACTAACAACTTGACAGCACACCTGAAAGCTTTAGAACAAAAAGAAGCAAATACACCCAAGAGGAGTAGAGGGCAAGAAATAATCAAACTCAGGGCTGAAATCAACCAAGAAGAAATAAAAAGAACCATACAAAATATCAACAAAACCAGGAGCTGGTTCTTTGAGAAAATCAACAAGATAGATAAACCCTTAGCCACACTAACCAAAGGGCACAGAGACAGTATCCAAATTAATAAAATCAGAACTGAAAAGGGAGACATAACAACAGAAACCGAGGAAATTAAAAAAATCATCAGATCCTACTACAAATGCCTATACTCAACAAAATTGGAAAATCTGGAGGAAATGGACAATTTTCTAGACAGATACCAGGTACCAAAATTAAATCAGGAGCAGATAAACCATCTAAACAGTCCCATAACCTCTAAAGAAATAGAGGCAGTCATTAAAAGTTTCCCAACCAAAAACAGTCTGGGACCAGATGGTTTTAGTGCAGAATTCTATCAGATCTTCAAGGAAACCTTAATACCAATACCAATTCTCTTCAAACTATTCCACAGAATAGAAACAGAAGGAACACTACCCAATTCGTTCTATGAAGCTACAATTATGCTCAGACCTAAACCTCACAAAGACCCAACAAAGAAAGAAAACTACAGACCAATCTTACTTATGAATATTGATGCAAAAATACTCAATAAAATTCTTGCAAACCGAATCCAACAACACATCAAAACAATTATCCATCATGATCAAGTAGGCTTTATCCCAGGAATGCAGGGATGGTTCAATATTCGGAAATCCATCAATGTAACCCACTACATAAATAAACTCAAAGAAAAAAACCACATGATCATCTCACTAGATGCTGAGAAAGCATTTGCCAAAATTCGACACCCCCTCATGTTAAAAGTCTTGGAAAGATCAGGAATTCAAGGCTCATACCTAAACATAGTAAAAGCAATATACAGCAAGCTAATAGCCAACATCAAACTAAATGGAGAGAAACTTGAAGCAATACCACTAGGATCAGGGACTAGACAAGGCTGCCCATTCCCACCCTACCTATTCAATATAGTACTGGAAGTCTTAGCCAGAACAATTAGACAACAAAAGAAAGTCAAAGGGGGTACAAATAGGAAAGGAAGAAGTTAAAATTTCACTATTTGCAGATGAAATGATAGTATACTTAGGTGACCCTAAAACTTCCACCAGAGAACTCCTAAACCTGATAAACAACTTCAGCAAAGTGGCTGGATATAAAATCAACTCAAACAAATCAGTAGCCATCCTCTACTCAAACAATAAACAGACTGAGAAGGAAATTAGGGAAATGACACCCTACACAATAGTCACAAATAATATAAAATATCTTGGAGTGAATCTAACCAAGCAAGTGAAAGACCTGTATGACAAGAACTTCAAGTCTCTGAAAGAAATAGAAGAAGATCTCAGAAGATGGAAAGATCTCTCATGCTCGTGGATTGGCAGGATTAATTTAGTAAAAATGGCCATTTTGCCAAAAAGAAACTACAGATTCAATGCAGTCCCCATCAGAATTCCAACTCAATTCTTCATAGAGATAGAAAGAGCAATTTTCAAATTCATTTGGAATAATAAAAAACCCAGGATAGTGAAAACTATCCTCAACAATAAAAGAACTTCTGGGGGAATAACCATCCCTGACCTCAAACTGTACTACAGAGCAATAGTGATAAAAACTGCATGGTATTGGTACAGAGACAGACAGGAAGATCAGTGGAATAGAATTGAAGATCCAGAAATGGACCCACACACCTATGGTCACTTGATCTTTGACAAAGGAGCTAAAACCATCCAGTGGAAAAAGGACAGCATTTTCAACAAATAGTGCTGGTTCAACTGGAGGTCAGCGTGTAGAAGAATGTGAATCAATCCATTCTTATTCCCTTGTACAAAGCTCAAGTCCAAGTGGATAAAGGACCTTCACATAAAACCAGATACACTGAAACTAATAGAAGAGAAGGTGGGGAAGACCCTCGAATACCTAGGCACAGGGGAAAAGTTCCTGAACAGAACACCAATGCCTTATGCTCTAAGATTAAGAATTGATAAATGGGACGGCATAAAATTGCAAAGCTTCTGTAAGGTAAAGGACACTGTCAACAAGACAAAACGGCAACCAACAGATTGGGAAAAGATCATTACCAATCCTACATCCGATAGAGGGCTAATATCGAATACATACAAAGAACTCAAGAAATTAGACTCCAGACAACCAAATAACCCTATTAAAAAATGGGTTACAGAGTTAAACAAAGAATTCTCAGCTGAGAAAATTCAAATGGCCGAGAAGCACCTTAAGAAATGCTCAACATCCTTAACCATCAGGGAAATGCAAATCAAAACAACCCTGAGAGTCCCCTCACAGCAGTCAGAATGGCTAAGATAAAAAACTCAGGTGATAGCAGATGCTGGTGAAGATGTGGAGAAAGAGGAACACTCCTCCATTGTTGGTGGGATTGCAAGGTGGTACAACCATTCTGGAAATCAGTCTGGCCGTTCCTCAGAAAATTGGACATAGCATTACCTGAGGACCCAGCTATACCACTCCTGGGCATATACCCAGAAGATGCTCTAACTTATAACAAGGGCATATGCTCTACTAGGTTCATAGCAGCTTTATTTATATTAGCCATAAGCTGGAAAGAACCCAGATGTCCTTTAACAGAGGAATGGATACAAAAAAAATGTGGTACATTTACACAATGGAATATTACTCAGCTATTAAAAACAATGAATTCAAAAAATTCTTAGGTAAATGGATGGAACTAGAAAATATCATCCTGAGTGAGGTAACCCAATCACGAAAGAACACACATGGTATTTATTCACTAATAAGTGGATGTTAACCCAAAAGCTTGAAATAGCCAAGACTCAACTCACAGACCACATGAAGCTCATAAAGAAGGAAGACCAAAGTATGGGTGCTTTGGTCCTTCTTAGAAGGAGTAACAAAATACTCATGGTAGCAAATATGGAGACAAAACGTGGGACAGAAACTGAAGGAGGGGTTGTCTGGAGACTGTCCCACCTGGGTATCCATCCCATGTGCAGTCACCAAAGGTAGATGGTGATGTGGATCTCAGGAAGAGCATGCTGACAGGAGCCTGATAATAGCTGTGTCCTTAGAGGTCTGCCAGAGACTGACACATCCAGAGGACGATGCTCACAGCTAACCACTGAACTGATCAAGGGGTTCCCAATGGAGGAGTTAGAGAGAAGACTGAAGGAGCTGAAAGAATTTGTGGCCCCATGAGGAGAGCAACAATACCAACCAACCAGAGCACCCCAGGGTCTAAACCAGCAGCCTGAGAG
Source organism: Arvicanthis niloticus (assembly GCF_011762505.2). Taxonomy (NCBI): domain Eukaryota; kingdom Metazoa; phylum Chordata; class Mammalia; order Rodentia; family Muridae; genus Arvicanthis; species Arvicanthis niloticus. The sequence goes on along the minus strand of NC_047676.1, from coordinate 5,118,427 downwards.
CACATAGGGAGGGACCCATGACTCCATCTGTATATCTAGGGGAGGATGGCCTTGTCAGGCATAGGTGGGATAGGAGATCCTTGGTCCCATGAAGGCTGAACACCGAGTGTGTGTGTGGGAATTCGAGGGTGGGGAGGTGGGAGTGGGGGAATAGGTGGGGACACATCCTTAAAGAAGCAGGAGAAGGGGGGATGGGATAGGGGATTTCTGGGTGGTGGGGAGAATGGGGTAAGGGGATAAAATCTGAAATGTAAATATAATATCTAATAAAAAAATTAAAAAAAGAGCCATGGGTCTTTTAAAAGATGGTTTAATGGGACATTATTGTTGGTGCTCTCTGGTCTTTGGCCCTCCCCTCTGTAAGCATCTCCAGTGGAAGGCCATCTACCATGATGTGACCCAGTCATTTAGTGCCCTTGAAAGAGCTGGTGCCCTGCTGTTTTGATTTTCAGCCTGCACAATGGTGTGCAAGCCAACCTCTTTTCTTTACAGATAAGCCAGGAGCTTCATTGTAGCAACAGAAGACAGAGTGATACAGCATGTATAGAACTTGTCTGTTTGTATATACTGTTAGAGAGAGAAATATTAAAGACTCCTGCTGATGCCGGGACAAGAGGCCCAAACAGGACTGTCTAACCTACAGACACCAGGGTTAACTCATGTGTCCTCTGCCTCAGTTACAGAATCCAGGATCAACTCTATACAAGGTTGAAGCCAGGGGCTGGAGAGAAAGCTCAGTAGTTAAAGGTGCATGCTGCTCTTCCAGAGGACCTGAGTTTGATTTCTAGCACCCAGGTTAGGTGGCTTCTACTGCTTGTAATTTTAGCTCTAACGTACCTAACACACTCTTCTGGCCTCCTCAGGCCCTTGCACTGATACCGCTAATGTGCACATATGAGCACACACATCCAATTCAAGATAAAAAAATCTTTTTAAAAAATGACTAAAACAAAATGTTATTTAAAATGTTAGTTAAACAAAATAAAACAAACACAACCAAAACTTGTGTACTGACTGGTATGAGTGACAACTTGACACAAGCTGGAGTTATCACAGAGAAAGGAGCCTCCCTTGAGGAACTGCCTCCATGAGATCCAGCTGTAAGGCATTTTCTCAATTAGTGATCAAGGAGGGAGGGCCCAGCCCATTGTGGGTGGTGTCATCCCTGGGCTGGTGGTCCTGGATTCTATGAGAAAGCAAGCTGAGCAAGCCATGGGAAGCAAAACAGTAAGCAGCACCCCTTCATGGCCTCTGCATCAGGTCCTGCCTTCAGGTTCATGCCCTGCATTAGTTCCTGTCTTGACTTCCTCCAATGATGGACTATAATCTCTGAAAATGTAAGCCAAATAAACCCTTTCTTCCAGCCCTGCATATTGGTCTTGGTTTTCATTGTAGCAATAGAAACCCTAATTAGGACAATTTGTAAGTGGGGAAATTTAAGGTAGTCACATACCATCTATTTGGGGACTTACCATGTAGCAAAGGCATAATAAACAGATTATGAAGAGGGTGAAAGTGTTTAAAAGTTTAAAGTGAACAAGCAGAGTGAGGAGTTAGGTCCACACTGTTACATAGTAGCCATGACAACACACTATGATATATATAGAGAAAAGGACCAGAAAGTGTGTTTTGAGCCATAGTCACTGTGTCAGAGCAGGTGGATGTTGTCAGCTGTCTTTGTTCTCTCCAAACATGGATACAAGCTTCAGGATGCTGGTTGAGGTAGGGGCTGGTGGGGCTCATCACTGCCTCACTGCTAATCTGGAATATTTCACCAAGTTCTACCTCACAAAAGGAATGAAGATTTTGAACTCCACCCAAATATGGTAGGAGTCGCACCTTGTTACAATTGTTCTCCATGGGAGGAGTCAGTTGTTACAATTGTCCTCCCGTGGGAGGAGTCAGTTGTTATAATTGTTCTCCATGGGAGGAGTCACTTGTTACAATTGTTCCCTGTTCATTTGATTTTCAGACATTCAGGATGTTTGGAAAGGATGTTCCATGATCACAGAATAGAATTTTAAAATTAATTTGTCTTGGTTAGGGTTTTATGGTTGTGAAAAGACACTGTGACCATGGCAACTGTTTTATAGGAAAACATTTAGTGGGGCTGGCTTACAGTCCAGAGGTTCAGTGCATTACCGTCAAGGTGAGAAGCACGTTGGCACCAGGCTGACAAGCTGCTGCAGAAGGAGCTGAGAGCCCTTCATCTGGATCTGCAGGCAGCAGGAAGGACAAGAGAGCCACGTGGTATGAACTCACTGATAAGTGGATATTAGCCAAAAATAGTTCAAAATACCCACGATACAACTCACAGACCATATGAAACCCAAGAAGAAGGAAGAGCACACCAAAGTGTGGATGCTACAGTCCTACTCAGCAGGAGGGAGAACATAATCTCAGGAGGTAGGGGGGTAGAGGGATCTGGGAGGGAGAGGGAGGGGGAGGGGGAGGGGAAGGGGGGGCGATTCAGATATGGGAGGAGATGGGGAGAAGAACAGAGGGTCAGGAATTTGAAAAGAGGTGTGTAGCAGTGGGGGAGGGGGAGCTGGAGGTAACCACTAGAAAGTCCCAGATGCCGGGGACCCAAGAGGTTCCCAGAACAGAGAAGGACATTAACCATATGTATGTTCTTAAATACATAATTACAAGCAGCTCAGACTGTATACTGTTACAGTACACACGTTTTCAGGGTCAATCACTTGGAATTAGGTAACTAGCTGGTGTGCTCTTCTCTTTTTATAGCTCGGTTCCAGAGAAAAAAAGCAAAGTCATGAGTTTCTGACCCCACACAGCCATTGTCTTTGTTGTTCCTCTCACCTGGGCTAGAGCAATTGTCCCCACACCCCTTAGGCTCAAGCCAGGATTCATTGACTCTGCACCATGATTCCTTGGGGATGTAAGCCACCTCTTCTTGAGGCACACACAGCATTGATGGTCCCGTGGCTTACCAGCTCTGGTTTGACAATAGAGTGATAGGTAATCTGTTTCAGGGGAACAGTCAACACTGGGTGTTGTGTTTTTTTCTTAAGGGGTCATCTATCAATTCACATCAGATAGAGAGGGCACCGGTGGGACAAAGAAACAATTCTAACTCTGGCTTGATGAGCCAATAAGGTTAATTGAATTACTTATGCCAGCTTGGGTACATTAAGCAGTAACACCACCCAAAGGCTGGTCCCAGCATGGGCAGCCATTCATCTCTGGAACCTCAGGAAACTCTCAGGCAGCACCCGCTGAAGAGTGCTTTCTCTTTCCAGAAGCTGCTCACATTTCTGTAACTCCAGGAGGGGGTTGGTGAGTCTTGTGAGATTTATTTGATTTTTTTTTTAAATTTTATTTTATTTTTTTACTTATTCGCTTTACATCCCACTCACTGCTCCCCTCCCTGTCACTCCTTCCACAATCCCTCCCCCATTCCCCACTTCTCCTCTGAGTGGGTGGGAACCCCCGCCGTGTACCCCTGTACTGGCATTTCAAGTTTCTGCAAGGCTAGGTGCCTCCTCTCCCACTGAGGCCAGACAAGGCAGCCCAGCTAGAAGAACACATCCCGAGTACAGGAAACAGCTTTTGGGACAGCCCTATTCCCATTGGAACCTACATGAAGACCAAGCTGCACATCTGCTACATATGTGTAGGAAGCCTAGGTCTAGCCTGTTCTTTGGTTGGTGGTTCAGTCTCTGAGAGCCCCTAAGGGTCCAGGTTTGTTGGCTCTGTTTGTCTTCCTGTGGAGTTCCTGTCCCCTTCAATGCCCACAATCCTTCCTCCTTTTCTTTCATGAGAGTCCCCAGGCTCCACTCACTGTTTGCCTTTGAACTTTAGAAGCCTCTTGAGTGCCCTCCAGGAGAGTAGAGCTCTCTTCCTTGGAGGGAAGAGCTCCAAGCCCTGGGCCTTTAGACAGAAGCCTTTCCAGCCAGGTCAGAAGGAATGTCTTGTGTGTCAGCAGCGGCGGCAAAGAGCATAAGGCTGTAGAAGCCATTCCAGGTGTCTTCCTCATCCTCGTGTCACGGGCTAACCCTTAAATGACGGGCTTGGCTAGGTTGTGACTCCAAGGTGCTTTATAAATTCTGAGCACTGTAGCTCTTCTGGTCACCTCTTAGGGATATTCTGGGATATCTCTCAGTTTTCTCTCTCTCCCCCATCTCTGTCTCTGACTTTGTCTCTGTCCCCCTTCTGTCTCTGTCACTGTCCCTGTCTCTCTCTGTCCCTGTCTCTATGTCTGTTCCTGTCTTCGTCTCTGCCTTGTCTCTATCTCTGTGCCTTTCCTTGTCTCTGTCCCTGTCTCTGTCCATGTTTCTGTCTCTGTGTCTGTCTCTGTCCCTGTGTCTGTGACTCTGTCCCTGTCTCTATGTCTGTTCCTGTCTCTGTGTCTATTTCTGTCCCTGTCTCTGTGTCTGTGTCTCTGTCCCTGTCTCTATGTCTGTCTCCATCTCTATGTCTGTCTTTGTTTCTGTACCTCTCCCTATCTCTGTTCCTGTCTCTGTGTCCATGTTTTGTCCCTGTCCCTGTGTCTGTGTCTCTGTCTCGATGTCTGTCCCTGTCTCTGTGTCTGTGTTTCTGTTCCTGTCTCTGTCTGTTCCTGTCTCTGTGTCTCTGTCTCTATCTCTGTGTCTCTCCCTATCTCTGTTCCTGTCCTTCTCTTTATCCCTGTCTGTTTCACAAATTGAGCATCCTCTGCTTTGTCATAATCCCCCGAATTCCTTACACATCGGGCAGGGGCAGCAGCTCCTTGCTCTCAGAGTTTCTTTTGGTTTGCTGTTACCTGGGGCCACAGTCAGGAGCATTATCAGATTTTTGAGGCAGCTGCTTTTCTCTAACTACTGTGCTTTCCTAGAGACACTGATACAGTGACCAGGCTTGAGTTCCAAGTCAATTAGATAGCTGTACTGGCTGCTTTTGAGTGTCAACTTGACACAGTTGGAGTTATCACAGAGAAAGAAGCCTCCCTTGAGGAAATGCCTCCATGAGATCCAGTTGTAAGGCATTTTCTCAATTAGTGATCAAGGGTGGGAGGGCCCAGCTTATTGTGGGTGGTGCCATCCCTGTGCTGATAGTCTTGGGTTCTATAAGAAAACAAGCTGAACAAACCAGGGGAAACAAGCCAGTAAGTAACATCCCTCCATGACGTCTGCATCAGCTCCTGCTTCCTGACCTGCTTGAGTTCCAGTCTTGACCTCCTTTGGTGATGAACAGCAATGTGGAAGTGTAAGCTGAATAAACCTTTTCCTCCCCAACTTGCTTCTTGGTCATGATGTTTATGCAGGAATAGAAACCCTGACTAAGAAAATAAGTCTCTGTGTTTGGATACATTCCTTATGGTAAGCCCTGAATTTCAGGTTAAATGCTGATTGGGAACACAGGGTGTACTGTTTTTTTCCAATAGAAGAATTTAATCCAGATAATTGGTCACAAAATGCTAGGATGTTTAAGGAACAAAGGAAGAAACAGAATATCGACGAAGTAAATAGAAGGGGCTAGCATCCTAAAAATTCTGCTAACCCCCTTCCACAGTACAGGTCTATACCTAGGTCATGGCCTTGGAGTTGTCACGGAGCACTCTCTGCATGGCTGAGGGGTTCCTTTCATAGCTACTGTGGCATGTTAGGAGCACCAGAGCTCCTCTGTTTATCTGTGACCTCCAGATGTCCTGTGGTCAGGTGCCGGCACAGGTGGGTTTGCATGCTCCCAGAGGACCCAATATCTGTCCCGTGTGCTGTGCTCAGCTTGCCAGCAGGGAAGAAGGAATGGAGGATATTTTGTTACTGCAGAATGTAGGTTTTCTAAGGCAGCTGAGTGACGAGATGAGTCATACATTCTTTTCTGAGGAAGACATGGTTTCATCCTAAAGAGACTTCCAGAAGAGGAATCTCATCCCTCCTGTCCCTTTCATCTTTGCTTCAGGCAAAGGCAGTTGCTCTCCGGTTATGTGGATGACAGCTGACATTGTGTCAAGATAGTGTCTCTATCCCATGTCACCTCCAGTGCCAGGTCTAAATATAGGCCCTGCCGTAGTATTCTGAGAAAAGAAAGTTGATTCTGCTTCCTGGTGGCTGAGGGTGGTGAGTGGAATCCCATAATTAGGCGAAGCAAGGACCGCACATCACAGTTATATCAGGTATTCCCAGAGCATCAGAGCGAGAGAATCTTCGCTGTTTATTTTGCTGTCACTCTGTCTACAGCTACAGTGTCAGCTTTGAAGAATACAATCAAGAAAAATCTCTCTAACTCAGCTAGGAGTTTGGTACTAGACGCTGATTTTTTAAATTGTTTAAAATAGAACAGTCGTTTACTTGCTCCGGAAGCCGCAGAGTTTAACTCTGGGCTTTAAAAGAAAAAAAAAATATGCACGTATATAATTTAGTAAATACCCCAATCAATTCATGGAGGATTTCCATCATTCTAGAAAGTTCTTCCACCTCATTTGCTAGTCAAACTCATACCACCCCTTTGTCCGAGGCACCCTGTTTTGGTTTCTATTACCATAGTTTTGTTTAATATATTCTCTCTCTCTCTCTCTCTCTCTCTCTCTCTCTCTCTCTCTCTCTCTCTCTCTTTCTCTCTGTGCAAGTGACATATGAACGGAAGAATAAAGATGCACTCTCATGTATCTATCATCTATCAATCAGTTTATATTGAGTCTCATCCCAAGACTGGTCTATCTTGTGCGTGCTTTTTATGGCTGAATGTGTTTTTTTGGATTCAGACACCAGAGACTGATTACCCATCATGCTATTGGAGGACATTTGGTTTGTGTTTGGCTTGGGTGGTGGTGCACATGGCTTCCTGTTAAAGTCTTTTAGGATACACCTTTACTTGTCTTCACAGATGAAAAAGCATGGCCCTGGCTGTACCAAGACGCAGGTGTATGTTTAACTTCATATGATAATGCCAGACTCTTCCAAGGTGACTGTAGTATTTTATATTCTCATCAACATAACTGCTAGAGAACAAGAATGAAGCTCACCTGTGGGCATGGATCTCGGAGGAACCTCTGGAAGAGTACAGTGGAGAGAAATGTACTCAGAGAGACATAGCCCAGTGTGCCCACAGCAGGAGTTCTCTGTGGCAGTTTAGATGAGAGTAGTCCTCATAGGCTCATATGTGGATGGATACTTTGTCCATAGCTGGTAGAGCTGTTTGGGAAGGATTAAGAGGTGTGACTTATTAGAGGAGATGCCCCTGGGGGGGGTGTTGAGGTTTCTAAAGTCTCTATTTACCATTCCTAGTGTGCTGTCTGCCTCAAGCTTGGGGCTTGAGATGTGAGCTCTCAGCTGTTCTTGCTACCATGCCTTAGTTCCACCACCACACACTCTAACCCTCTGGAACTATAAACCCAATTAAATGCTTTCTTTTACAAGTTGCTTTGGTCGTGGTGTTTTAAATCACAGCAATTAGAAAAGTAACTAAGACAGTCAATGAAACTATACAGTAGAGCAAAAAAACCAAACCAATCCTGTCTCCCCCTGACTGTCAGGTTTTCTCATCTAGGGGAAATCATGCGGGCATCTGTATGCCCCAGGATGAGCTGAAAATTGATCACCCGCAGATGGTGAGAACCATCTCCCAGAGACAGGGAGTGAAAACACAACCAAATATTCGAGAAAAAAGAGACCAAAAGACAAGGCCTAACTCTGAAGAACAGAACTGAAAGGGAAAGTAGAATGGAGAGAGAACAAGATCAAGAGGGAGGGACAGAAGGGGGAGAATATCCATAGAGGATTTTAGCATGTGCAAGGGGCATTTTTAAGAGGGATCTGGGAAGCCCCACCCCTGAGCTTTGGCAGCTGAAGGTTCCTGGGAGAGGAAGTCAGTTTTTTTTTTCCCCCAGGGCTGTGACCCCTGCCAGGTTGTCAGTGCTGCCGTGGAAGACCTTACACCCACGCACATAGAGACAACATTGATTAGACTGTTTTATGTAAAGAAGATATGAAACTAGGAGGGGACCATGGTAGGAGAAGTTGGAGAGGAGTTTGAGAGGAAATGGGAGGGGGAGGTGCACGTGTTTAAAACCCACGGTATACGGTTTGGAATTCTCAAGGAATGGAAAAGAGATGTCAGATGGTATCTGTTATCCTCGGGTGCACTGCTTTCTGAATTGTTGAGTGTTTGGTTGAAATGAAGTGATTCAAGAACGTATGTGCTCCAGTGGAAAGCCTGTGTCCTGGTGACAGCACAGCTTGTGATGTTTTCTCTGGACGTGTCCGTCCCTGTAGCTTCCCTCTTACAGTTCCAAGCCAGGAGACAGCAGGTCAGCATCTGTCCCTGAGCCCTCACCTGACTGACCTTTTTGGTTAGAAATTGATGGCACTGTGCGTGCAGCCTTCTTCAAAGGTCTCAGTGTGTCTCCGCTCAGGCCGTCAGCTGGCAATGCATGGTAGAGAAATGTCTTACAGTTTCTGTTGCAGGAATGAAACATCACCAGTAAAGAGCAAGTTGGGGAGGAAAGGGTTTATTTGGCTTATACTTTCATAGTGCCTTTCATCATTGGAGGAAGTCAGAACAGGAACTCAAAGAAGGCAGGATCCTGGAGGCAGGAGCTGATGCAGAGACCACGAAGAGTGCTGTGTACCGGATTGTTCTGTATGGCCTGCTTACCTTGCTTTCTTATAGAACCCAGGGCCACCAGAAATCTTAACAACTGACTGAGGGAAAGATTTCAGGCATCTGAGGAATAAGAGTCTCTTGGATGAACACATCATCAGAGGAAGAGCCTGGTATCAAATCCTCTTGGATGGACAAGAAGGCTGGGGAGAAAAATAAACTAAATTTTGCCTCAACTTAGAAGTCAATGTTAGCAAGAAATAAGACAGGACTCTTGGTGTGTCAAACACAATGGTGTCAGTGAACACACCACAACGGATGGGCATTACAGAACACAACAGTCTGTTCCATGATGACTTCAGAGTTTAAAAGTTACCACAGCTCAAGAATGCTTAATTAGATGACTCAGGGTGGGAGGTGTGGACATAGGAAGGCTGGAGGGAGATGATCTCTTGGGTTTCTACAAACTAAAGCTGAGCTCCGTCTCTCCTCATCTCCATGTCTGTCCTCATCCCCATGTCTGTCCTCATCCCCATGTCTGTCCTCATCTCTGTCCTCATCTCCATGTTTTTGTCTCTGGGCACCCAGGCAAAGAGGATGCAGTTTTGATCCTGAGCCTCCTACTGCAGCAGAATTTCATGTTCCTCCATGCTATGAGACACTTAACTTGCTCCTTTGAGCCATATTCCGGTCTTCTCAGTACATTTTCTATCAGCTGAAAAGTGGCATCCAACAGCATGAACCCTTTCTATTGAGAAGGTGAAAGGTTAAAGATGAAAGGTGAAAAGTCTCCAGTAGTAAGGTGCTACTCCATCTGAGGATGGGTCTCCTTTCTAGAAATGTACCAGCAAACACATCTAGAGGTACATTTCCTAGGTAATTCTAAGAGACATCAGGTTGACAAGACCAACTGTCACACCGGGAAAGAGGAAGAACTGAGATAATTGATTTGAATCAAATTTTCAAAGAAATAGAATAGCTCTGGTAAAACCCCAAGGATAATCACACAAAGTCACTCATAATATGCACAAAACTGCTTCCTTGTGGTGTGTGGACCAGCTACCATGTTGGTAGATTGCTTTGTTTTGCTTTCTGCATTCATAAGTAGCAGGTAGCAAAAGTTTCTGTTACTGCCACTTTGCAACCTCATCTCTTTGGAGAAAATACTGTTTCATTTTTTTAGTGCCTTTAAATTTTTGGTCTAGGCCAGCAATATTATCCTAAGAAAATAATTTACTCAGAGTTAGTTTTTGCAGAATAAGAAAGTAGGCAATTTAAAAGATAGATATTACTTCCTCTAAAGAGATTACTAACAGATAAGACATGAGTTATTCACACACACATATATTTTTAAAAGCAATTACCATCTGCCCAATGGGAAAAAATAACTCTGTTAGAATGGAAGTTTATTGTGTAGCTTCATAATTAGCCTGCCTCTGCACAAAGTAATATCCTTATTGGAATTCATGAAAAAATGTGTGCTAATATTTTCCTTTTATTTTCAAATTTATTATATAAACAGCATTTTGGTTCTGACTAGAGGAGTTTAGAATGGAGAAGTTTCTTGTAACTTAGAGAATTTTTTAAAAACTTATGTTTTCTAAAGGATTTGTAGAAAAACAATTGTTTAAGATGAGGGAATGCCTTTTAGAAAATCTTTTGAAAGGTTGTGTGTGTGTGTGCCTGTGTGTGTGTGTGTGTGTGTGTACATGTGCCTGTGTGCATGCTATACCATGAATATAGAGGTCATAGAATAATGTGTGTGCCTGTGTGTGTGAGTGTGCATGTGCCTGTGTGCACACACATGCGCTATGTATGCCATGAATGTGGAGGTCAGAGAATAATTTGTGTGTCTATGTATGTGCTTGTGTGTGTCCATGTGTGTGCTTGTGTGTGTGCATGTGTGTATGTGCTATGTCATGAATGTGGAGGTCAGAGAACAACGTGCAAAGTCGGTTTTGTCCTGGGATTTCGAATGCACCTTTAGCTACTGAAGCATCTCAGTGGTCCAGTGTGATGGTTATTTTTGGTTGTCAACTTGAACATATCTGGAAGCCACTGGGTACCAGTGTGAAGAATCTTTTTTTCTTAATTAAATCATTTGAAATGTGAAGACCCACTTTTGATCCTGATCACTGAGGTAGAAAGATAAAGATTTAATTCAGATCTTTTGGGGTGGGAAAATTCACCTGTAACCTGGGCCACAGCTTCTGTTGCCTGTCAATATAGAGGACAGGGAAGAAGGAAGCTAGCTCTCTCTGCCTACTTGTCTTACTCTTGCCGACAAGTCCATCCCTTTACTGTGATTAGAGTCGACTTCTTTGAGCTCTGGCTTATACTGAAGATCAGCTGAGGCATCCGGCCTCAGGGATTGAGCAGCTACTGGATTCTTAGAGCTCCCACTGGTAGACAACCCATGTTGGACTAGATGAAGCACAGCCTGTAAGCCATTCTAATACATCCTCTTTCTCTCTACATATAGACTCAGTCTATAAAATCTATTTCTCGGGAGAACCCTGATTCATACATCCTGGATGGGTCCTTTTGACTGATCTACTCTACTCACAACCAGTGTGCAAGCTGAATTCCCTGTCCACTCCTAGCACGGGGCATGAGGCTCACCTTCAGACTGAGAAGTAGAAGATGCCAAGCCCTCATTTCTGTCCTCTGGTCTTCACCATCACCCCTCTTGCAGGCTTCCTCCTGCATCCAGTTCTTCCCGTCTCTCACCCTCCCTCGGGGAACATCAGGGAAGAAAAGATGTGGGGATTGTAAGATTCAGAAGTTAGGAGAGTGTCTGTGAATCGGCCTGCTGGACACAACAGGGTCGCTTTACTCATGAAAACACATGGCTGAGGTTGTTTGCACAAAACCTGCAGAGGAACAAGTCAGCCTAGAGTCCCGCATGTATGGGCACAGGTTCATGAGGCTCCGCCCACAGCCAAGGAGCTCTTGGTGATTGATGGCTGCTATAGCAGGGAATATCAGTCTTCATCATGGGTGTGGCCCTTCTGGTGGCCTATGTTCCAGTGGATGGCTCCACACTCATACATACATAGACAATACTAGGTTGGTTCTTAAGATAAAAGGAAGAGATGAAGTTGGGAGCAGGATGCTCAGGGGACTCGGGAGCAGTTGAAGGATGTGGTGAGTATGATCAAAATACATTGGATTATTAAAATACAAGTAAAAAAGGATATTTAAAAAGTGATGCCCCATCTTCTCCATGATGACCTCATCACATCCATGGAGTAGCTTCTGAGGAGTGACAACTATTTGGATAATTCAACAGTGTGATGGTTTGTATATGCTGGGCCCAGGGAGTGACACTATTAGAAGGTGTGGCCCTGTTGGAGTAGGCGTGTCACTGTGGGTGTGGGCTTTAAGACCCTCACCCTAGCTGCCTGGAAGTCAGTCTTCTGCTAGCAGCCTTGAGATGAAGATGTAGAACTTTCAGTTCCCCCTGCACCATGCCTGCCTGGATGCTGCCATGTTCCCACTTTGACGATAATGGACTGAATCTCTGAACCTGTAAACCAGCCCCAATTAAATGTCCTTCATAAGACTTGCCTTGGTCATAGTGTCTTTTCACAGCAGTAAAACCCTAACTAAGACAAACAGTTACAAAAAAAGTAGAAACCAGCTCAATTTAACAAAATTACCCGAAAAAAATTTAGAACCAGGCATTCTTCCAGATCAAAGAATGGACCCCACACAAGAGCGGTGCTATTGATAGCCAGAGAGAAGGAAGTGATGTGTAGAAACAGTGTGATTGGCTGCAGAGGGTACTTTCCTTAGGTAAACATGGTCTGATCAGTAGCTGGCTTATGACTGGTTAAAACACAACTGTTGTGATTGGCTGAGAGTCAGTAGCATAGTTACAGGAAGGCACACTCAGCCAGGCTGCATCTTGTTTATATTGGAAGCTAGGCTACAGCCAGCTATGTATAGAATCTGCTTTTGGCACAACGCATCACAGAACGTGACAACTCACTTCAGCTCCACACAACTACGTCTGAGCCCATGGGTTGGGGTGAGGGAAATGCAGGGTCTCCTGCTCCCTGTTCTAATCTCCACAGTGTGGAGTTAACTGTGTTGCCCCTAAGATTATTACCTTTTAAAGATGTGTAACTTTTACTGTATGTCTGTGACTGTTTTGCCTGTGTGTATCAATGTGTGCTACGTGTCTGCTTGGTGCCTGAGGAGACCAGAAGGGAGCTTCGGATCACCTGGAATCCGGTAGGTTGTGTGCTGCTACCTGGGTGCTGGGAACTGAACGCAAGTCCTCCACAAGAGCAGAAAGTCGCTTTCTCTTCATCTCCCTGCTCCTGCAAAGCTTCTAGTCACTCTTGCTCACCATCATTTGAGATCAGAATCCCTGTCAGCACCACATCATAGGTCAGGCTGTGTTCCAAGAGAAGGCTTTAAAGAGGTCATTAGGTTGAGGAGGTTGGATGGGCCCTAATTCAATATGGCCAGTGCTCATTTAAGATGTGGGAATTTTTTTTTTTTTTTTAAATTGAGTTCACTTTGTGTTGCTCCAAAGTTGGGTGGGTAGGGGAGTGGATCTGGGAGGAGTTTAGGGAGGAGGAGTGAATGTGTGTTTGTGCAGAAGAAGATCGACTTCATGCCATCCCTCCTGACCTGGGACTCCTGGGCTCCATAAGGGCGTGACAAGTAGGGTTTGCTCTTTGAGCCACCCAGCTGTGACCTACTGCTTAGCAACATTGCTCTCCCCAAGGAGTCTGTTAACCCAAATGGCACTTGCTCCCTGTCTTCCGCCTGCACCCCTTGCTCACCCTAGATGTCTGTGGCTTCTGTTTCCAGCCTTCCCGAGCTGTAGAATGTGGATGAGTGAAATCCTGGCAAGATCCATTTGGGGAACAGCTGTGGACCCCTAAGACTGAGGGCAGCACCTGTGTCCAGTGGCCTAGCTGAGGCTTCTAGATGACCTATGAGCTTTGAACTCTGATCATGTAGAATTAACTCCCAGCTATCTTCTGTGCGATTTCACAGTCCATCACTAAGTTAAACCACAGACAGACAGATGGACAGACGGACGAGTAATCTCTAGCCCAGACGGTTGTGTTGTTGTTTTATCTTGTGCTGCTGATCATGTCCTTTGGGGGCATCCTGGACACTTGAGTAGGACAATGTGTGTGTGTGTGTGTGCGTGTGTGTGTATGTGTTTGTATTTGTGTGTGTATGTTTATATGTATGTGTATGTATGGTGTGTATGGTGTGTATGTGTGTGTATATGTGTGTGTATGTGTATATATGTGTGTGTATGTGTGGTATGTGTGTATGTGTGGTGTGTATATGTGTGCATGTGTGCATATATGTGTGTGTCTCTGTGTATGTTTTTGTGTGTGTGTGTTTGTGTGTATGTGTGTGTGGTATGTACATGTGGTATATAAGTGTATGTGTATATGTTTGTGTATGTGTGTATGTGTGTGGTGTGTGTGCTATGACTCTCTTCAATTAGCTCTCTTTGACAGAATTCACCTAGGAATTTAAGACCTGGTCTTGCTTTTTCTTTTCCCTCATTTGGTCATGAACTTCCTGTGAGTGGGTCTCACCCATTTCTCTGTGTCCAGTGGAGCACTGAAACCAGGGACTTGAGGATGGGAACCTTGATACAGAGACAACGGTGGGGAGAAGCCTTGGGTACTTCCTTACCCTGCAGTCTCCTCCCACATCTAGAAGAGGCTCTCAGGAATAACATATAGACAAAATAAAAGGACCATCCATCCATTCCCTGTCTTTAGGTGCCTGGTCTATCTTGGTGTCTCTGACAACTGAAAAGGCAGTAAGCCGAGACTGGCCATCCGGGGAGGCTGGAGAACCAGCTTTGGGGTCCTGCGTGGGCTTGCCCCCAACGTCCATCTGTCTCTGGGACTCTCGGGCTGACTTGAGTCTAGGTGGCGGCTGCAGTGGAGCACACTGTTCATGGCTGCACTGTGGTCTGCGCATCGTTCGGAGCCTTGGCCCATCTGTCTGGCTCCCACACCTCTTGCAGCCTCCAGTCTGGGATCCTCTCCAACGCTCCGCTTAGGCAATGAGGAGCTAGCTTGCGCTTGGAACCCAAGCGGGCTATTTTTAAAAGTTCCACACAAAAGCTGTGCCGCGACCCAGAACAAGGCCGTGTGCGAGGAGGAAATGCAACCCGGGCTGTGACACTTTTCCAGCGTCACACCCTGAGGGGAGGGAGACACAAGATAGGCTGGAGCATTCAAGGTCCAGGATGTGTGGGATTTTGTACGGCTAAAAGTTTATAAGAGCTCGGATTTGGGAATAATATGAAGCTAGAAGTGTGTTTTGAAATAAACCGTAAAGCATTTACTTATGTCAAGTGTTTGTCAAATGCTGAGTCCTGCCGCTTACTATGGAGTTGACTGCCCAGGGTCCCATCACCTCCTAAGCTAAGTTTGTCTGCGATCAGCTTAATTACTTCCCCTGCTACTTTGTAAAAGAGAAATCTGAATATAAAGATTGTCAAATCTGGAACAATCCATGATTCACTGCCCCTAATTTTGTGTTTGAGCAGAGCACAAGAATTTCAGAGAAAGTGGGCATGTGATTGTTGACTGACTGCTAGATACGAGATATATGATCAGGCCTCGTTTCAGAGTGATTCCAAAAGGACTCTATGAATGCCCTCTCTGATGTCAATGTCATGGATGTAGCCAGGCAGCTCTTTGTCACAGGAGAACAATCTTGTCAGCATGGCTCATGAGTTCAGGCACCATAAAGTGGTGATGGTGTTTACTCTCAGCTCTGGTAAACTTCCGTGACCACTGGAATCACTTTCCTCACAAGAGTGGGGCTGTCCTTCCGATTGCCCTGACTTGGAGCCTCTTGTACTCTGGCCAAGCCATGTGACTGAGGTGGCGACGTTGGTGAGCAGTCTCATGGGCTGGTTTTCTGGAGTGAATTTGGGAGGAAAATAATCTAATTTCTGTGAAATTTAAGTTTCTTAGCATTCACATAAGAATGATCCCTACTCATGATGTCTGCTAAATTCATCCTAATAGCATTTCCAATACAGGTGGCCAGCTTAGCTACTTGGTAGTCATGTGTGGCCCCTCACCAAGTGAACTGGAAGATACCCATGATGCTCAGCTTCAGCCTTCTCTCTCTCCATTGTAGACGTCTAGTTCTTCAACATGTCACTCCTGACCAGAGCGCTTTGGTACCATCAATTATTTGAGTAGAAGAATTCTTAAGTTTTGAGGCTGTTATTTGCATTGCAGGGCATCTAATCTATCTATGGTCTCTGCCTACTGTATTTTGGTAGCTCTCCATCCAGAGTTGTTGTAAACTGCTGCAAACATCACTCAGCCGTTCCTGGGGTCAGGCTTACCCCTGGTTGTGTCTCCTTTTGACCTCAAGACACTTGATTTCTGTTGGACACATTTTGGATCTTAGATTCTTTGGAGTGGTGGCCCTTTTAGGAGGTGGAGCCTAGTTGGAGAAAATTAGGTCATGGGGCATCCTTTTGGTGAACATGTTGGGACCTTAGCATCTTTCTCTCTCTTTGCTTCTCAGCTGCTGTGAGGTCAGCACTGTGTGCCTTGTTTTTCTGTGGTCCTCAAAACAATGGAGCCAACTAACTGTGAACCTTGAGAAGCATTCACCAAAATAAACTTCCCCCATGAAGTTTCTTCAGCCTGGCGTTTGGATGCCAAGGAGGGAGATCAGCTGTGCTAATCACTTGTTTTGTTGCTGAAATTAAACATAAGACAAACATAACTGTAAGGAAAAAAGAGTTTATCATAGCTCCAGGCTGAGGGGCTAATGGTTCATTCTGGCAGGGAAACCACAGCTGTGAAAGAGCCAGGTGGCTGGTGACATTGCTGGTCTGAGTTGTGGAAGCAGAAAGACATGGATCGTTTACCTTAGTTTACCTTCCCCCATCTTCCCCTTTTCTTCACTCTCATAGGTTCCCAAACCATGGGACGAGGCCAACCACATTCAGGGTGGTTCTCATCTCTCTGTTCAAACTCTCTGGAGATGCCTTCAATGCCTAGAGTGTTTCTGCTAGGTGGTTATAGATCCAGTCTCATCAATGATGAAGATTGAACATCACAGGTGCGGGAGAGATGTCTCAGTGGTTAAGAGCACCAGCTGCCCTTCCAGAGGACCCAGGTTGAATTCTCAGTACTCACATGGCAGCTAGTAACTGTAACTCCAGTTCTAAGGGAACCAATGCCTTCACATATACAGAATTGCAGGCAAAACACAGATATAAATGAATAAACAATTTAAATACAAATGAGACATAAATAAATAGTAAGATTAATGTAGTTAATAGCAACATATAAGTGTATGCATATTTAAGTGTACATAATTATATAAACTTATCTGTGTCTTATGTATATATAATTTATTACAGGATGTAGTCAGAATTAGACACTCTAGGTATAGATCATTCAAGAAACTGGCATAAGTGGGTGTGACTGTTAATTTTGTCAAGCTGACAGGATCTAGTCTCACTGAAGTGGTAATCCTCTGGGCATGGCTGTGGTGGACTGTTTGAATTAGGGTATTGAGGCCAGAAGGCTCACCTTAAAACTGGACAGTGCTACTCCATGGGCTGGGGTCCTGGACTTACAAAAGAAGAAAGTGAGCTGAGCAATGGGCTCCTCTCTTTCTGCTTCCTGAGGGCAGAAGCAGCCTGACTGACTGTGACTTGCCTGTCAGGGGCTTTATCAAGGCAGTGATGGAGGTGATCGGGTACCATGGGGCTGTGTGTGTCAGGTGAGATCTCATGCCCAGGTCATATGAGGCCCAGGGTTAGATCCCCAGCACTGACTGCAAGCACCAAGCACACACAACAGGGAGAAGGCAGGGGCTAGTCCCAAGGTCTGTTGTATCTGGTAAGCACATTTAAATGTATGTGAAGTTTTATGGCATGTTTTGAACAGAGCAGCAGAGAATCATATGCATTCACCTGTGAATGAAAAGGACGTCGGAGACTGCCGTTTTCCTTACATAGCACACATCCTTGGAACGCCTGCATGGTAATAATCACTGCATCTCTGACCTCTTGCTTCTTACCATGTACTCAGTTTTAGAAATCATTTCTTAATCTCTTGTTTGTCTGAAGGATTTTTTTTTCTCTCCCGTGCCAATGTTTGAGCCTGGTTGTTTGAGTTTACTGATGTTGTTTGTTTGAACCTTGGCAACTAAGATGTCATTTAACTGGGGCTTCTGCTGTACAGAGAGCGTGGAAGGTTAATACCGCCAGCTTTGACGCCCAGCGTGCTCAGTGTCACCACTGCGCTTAGGGACGTTTGTTAGAAAGCCTCTTGCTCGCCGTTCTCATGTGCTTCCCGTGTTTACAAGTCATAGCTTCTGCCCGCCACTCTCTGTATTTGATCCAATTTCAAAGCCGAATTACTTCTGGTTTATTTGAGTCAAATGAAGTCTATTGTTAGTCAGTTTTGCAGGTGTGAAAAATATATTCATTTTTTCCCTCCTTTCATGCCAAACAACAAACTCAAGAATCAAAATGTGACAGAAAAGTGACCTTCCTACATCTTTCCTCTGGATAGTTAGATAACTTTAACACACTCTGTCCTTTTAGCCCAGGGAAGCCATGTAAAGATTCCACTTCTTCACTGAATGTTTGTCAGCTGTGAAAGACTCCACTGGGCTTTTACAATGAAAGAAAGGAGGGAAACCCAAGAATAAACAGAGGAAAAGAATGGAGTAGCAGACACCATGAGGGGCTTCTTCTCCAAGTTAGCCTCTTGCCCTGGGCCTCACCAGGCATAAAAACTTGACAATGATCAGGTGCACATGGCTTTAATACCAGCACTTGGGAGAGAGAAGCAGACAGATTTCTGTGAATTTGACGCCATCCTGGTCTACATAAGCAAGATATAGCTTCCAAGCAAAATGGAGCTACCAAGTGAGAGTGAGAGTGTGTCTCAAATACACACAGATGCACACATGCACACACACACACACGCACACACACACACACACACACACACCATGGCTAGGGAAGTATGCCTGGGCTAGCAACAGAAGTGGGTGAACAAATGTTCCTAACATAAACTTCCAATTAGAACTTCTATAGGATCAGTGTGGTGCTGGCAACAGAAGGAGGAGGCAGAGGAGGAAGGGAAGGAGGAGGAAGAGGACAAAGAGGAAGAGAAGGAACAGGAGGAGGAGGAGGGGAAAAGGAGGAAGATGAAGGAGGAGGAAGAGGAGGAAGAGGAGGAGGAAGGGGAGGAGGAGAAGGAGGAGTAGGAAGGGGGAGGAGGAAGAGGAGGAGGAGGAGAAGAGGAAGAAGAAGAGGAGGAGGAAGAGGAAGAGGAGGAAGAAGAATAGGAAGAAGAGGAGGAGGGAGCCTGGGTTCTTGAAGGTGCACTCAGAGAGGGCAGCTCACTCCAGACAAGATTCACTGGAGCTGGGGGGAGTGGCCTGCACGGCCTGAATGAGTTTGGCTCTTGTGACACAATACTTTCTAAATAAGTCCATTGCTCTTCCAC
This sequence comes from Arvicanthis niloticus, assembly GCF_011762505.2. Taxonomy (NCBI): domain Eukaryota; kingdom Metazoa; phylum Chordata; class Mammalia; order Rodentia; family Muridae; genus Arvicanthis; species Arvicanthis niloticus. The sequence goes on along the minus strand of NC_047676.1, from coordinate 5,099,384 downwards.
TGGGTGAATTCCATCCACTCTGCTGCTGTGGAGAGAGACATAGTGGCTAGTGCACTTTATCTGAGGGTGGCCATCCATTGGTTCCAGAACCCCAAAGGCAACTGGTGGGTCCATGGTTGGATCTGAGAGAGAGGCATAGACTAGCAACTCTACTGAATGGGGGTATTGGCCGGGCAACCTGAAGCTTTTCCTGTCTCATTGTCAAGTTAGAGACACGTGGTTCTGATCAATGATAGAGGATGCAGGCATCCTGGACCACAGGAAATTCTACAGGAATGTAGGCAGGCAGAGATGACACCTTTGATGTTCATGTTCATGGCCATGTGTGTTTTTTCTAATATTGAAACATTGGGTGTGCATAGCTCTCATCAAAGAATACTAGCAGATACGCCCTGAATCCCCTCCACAGAAACCCTTTTTATTTAGCTCACGGGAAGAGCCACAGTGTACTCCAAAGGGAGTTTCTGGAGAGACTGAGACGTCTCCCTTCGAGGATTGTATATCCATGTTGTTATGGTTTGATTCTGAACCTTCCTCTACAGCAGAGGTTCCCAACTTGTGAATTGCAATCCCTGTGTGGGGGGAAGGGTAGAATGACTCTTTCCCATGGGTCATTTATCCAGTATATCAGATACGTACATTACGATCTGTAACAGCAAAATTACAGATATGAAGTTGCAACAAAAATAATTTATGGGTGGGGGGCACCTCAGCACGAGGAACTGTATTAAAGGTTCACAGCATTAGGAAGGTTGAAAAAATCCCGGCTCCACAGGCTCATGGGTTTGACTACTTGATCTTTAGCTGGTTCTGGGGAGTTGTGCGACCTTTCAGAGAGGTTGGTCCCTGTCTGACAGGTGTCCCACTGGGCTGGACTTTTGAAGGGTATGTAGTGTGACCACGAATCTGGCCATGTTCTCTGCCTCCTGGATGATCATGATGGAAAGAACAATAGCCGCATGCACTGGGTAAGGGTGGTTGTGATAAACCCGAGACTGTGTTCTTGGGCTTTTGGAACTGGTTTGGAGGGGAAGATGGGAGTTCAGACATGTGGGTAAGAGAAGCCTTAGAGTGCTGTAGGAAGAAGATCAAGGGGCACTCCAGTGAGCACGCTTGTGGGGCGGTGGGCTGTGAGAAGCAGCTGGGTGTTTGGTTGAGCATGAGTTTGGAACCCTGGAACCTTTATTGGACGGCAGGAGTTCAGCTCTGCTCCCAGGCCCTGGTTCTTTTCACTTAGCTTCAACCCTGCAACAACCCCTCCCACAGAGAGGTTGCTGACCATCAGTCACGAGGATCAGCGCCTCAGGCTCTTCCACATGCAGATGAGGTATCTCCAAGCTCTCAGGTCAAGCCAATCGGCATTATCTGCTGCCAGACCCTAACCCACCCTGAAACTGTATATAAGGGCTCTATTTAGGGGAAGTAAAGCGCGTGCTCAATAATCAGCTTGGTGTCTGAGAGTTGCTGTTACAAGAGCTGTAACACTTGGGGAGAGCTCTGCTTTCCCGGAACGTGCCTGGGACACAAGCTGCCTCCTTGCCAGCTAGCCGGCTTCTTATCGGCCCAGCCTGGGCCTGGACAGGCTCAGCGCAGAGAGATAGGTGCAGCACCTGGGAGAGACCGGACAGTGACAGCAGCATCGGGAGATGGTCACAGGACACCTTCCAGAACAAGGGACCTACACACACTGACGGAAATTCAGACAGTACTGACTGAGGTCAAGACTTTTAAGAGTATACCAGAGTTCTATTGGGAAAGGTGGGGATGGGCCACAGGGGCCAGCATTTGAGGGTTACAACCCTGCTCTGGCTAGAGTCTCATTCTTTGTTTCCTCTCCAGCTATGGTACGAGAAATAGAGGCACACAACCCTGCTGCTGCGTCTTCCCCACCATGACACATCCTACCACGACACTGGGAGCCACACAGAGACATCCCCCTGCAGTAGCTCCTCTCAGGTATTTTGTCACAGTGATGGGAAAGCAGTTAACACAGAGATGTTCTAATGACCTTATCTGAGGCTCTTGGTCCTACAGAGTCTGCGCCTGCACACCCCCATGCTTGTGGCCCCTCTGCTGCTCCTGTTTTGACAGAGGGAGTAGAGTTGGGGAGAAACAGTGCTGTTTAATGCTCTGTGATGACTCAGGCCAGCGAGGTAGCAGGTGGGGGTGACTGAGGGCCCACCCCTGTCTCCTTCAGCCCTTCCTCAACTTGTATGCTCAGCCCTTTGCACAAAGTGCTCATTTGTCGTCCCAACTCAGGGTAAAAAAAGATGATCGACAGGAAGTGGTAGGGATATCGTGTGTTTTACCCTCAAAGCTGAGAACACCATTTCTAACAAGTCTCCTTTTTCTAAACTGGATTTAGTGTTTTATTTCTTCCCACCGATTTGAGCTGATCTCTACTGGTCTGGCTGTGTCCTGACAGAACGACAGTGCGGAGACAATTGAGGAGCTGTTAGCTCTCGAAACCTTGTAAACTGGGGACTCAGAACAATAAAGACATGTCCTCTGAGAGTCACAGAGGCCAGAAGGCCAAGCCGAGTGCCCTGTGGTAGAGCCATCGTCCCTCTAAGATTCTGGGCAGAGGTTGTCTCTCCCTTTCCCTGGCATTGCTGGGATGTGGTGGAACCACCCTGGTTTCTTCCTGTTACTAATCTGTACTAATTACTCATCTCACTGCTGTGATACCACGTGACCAAAGCAACCTGTAATGGTTATTTCTGCTTGTCAACTTGACTCTATCTGAAATGATCTGCAATCCAGAATTGGAGGGCTCACCCGTGATCCAGATCTTGAGGCTGGGAGACACAAGTTTCTGACCTGGATCATGGCATGGAGATCTTGAGGCATAGTGGTCATGAAAAGCTTAGGCCCGGGCAAGGTAGCACATGCCTTTAATCCCAGGAGACTAAGGTAAAGAGGTCTCTGAGTTCAAGGCCAGGGAGTGGAATGTGATGGTCTACATATGCTTGGCCCAGGGAGTGACACTATTAAGAGGTGTGGGCCTGTTGGAGTAGGTGTGGTCTCAGAGTGGGCGTGGCTTTATTGGAGGAGGTGTGGCCTTGTTGGAGTAGGCGTGTCATTGTGGGTGTGGGCTTAAGAGTCTGATCCTAGCTGCCTGGAAGCCAGTCTTCTACTGTTTGCATTCAGAACAAGATGTAGAACTCTCATTTCCTGTCCCATGCCTGCCTGGATGCTGCCATGCTCCTGCCTTGATGATACTGGACTGAACCTCTGAACCTGTAAGCTAGTCCCAATTAAATGTTGTCCTTAAAAGAGTTGGTCATGGCATCTGTTCACAGCAGTAAAACTCTAAGATACAACTTAAGATTGATTTATCTCACTGTTTGGAGGTCTGGTCTACCATGGTGGGAAGGCCTAGTGGTTAGAGAGCAAGGCAGCTGGGCACACTGAGTCTACAGTTAGCAAGCAGGAAGGACACATCAGTGCCAGGTCGCTTGCTCCGTTTCAGTCTATCTTGGTGTGTTCCGCACCCCAGTAGGGCCGGTCTTCAAGGTCCCTCCTGACACATAGGCTTCTCTCCCAGGTGTTGCATCCTGTCAGCAGCATCTCGCACCGCATGTGGAATCTCTTCCCTTAAGGATGCCAGCTGCCAGCTCAGGGGCTACGCTAAGGGCCCCATTTTAACTTTCACTCCTTTGCAAATAAGGCCATTGTGTAGACACTAGGGTTAGGGCCGGGGTGTACCTTCTCGGGTCACAGTCTGACCTGTCGGAATGTGAGAAGAAATGCAACAGCGGTGCTTGTATGGACACTCGCAGTCCTGATGCGGCAGGAAGGACGGGGGTGAGCAGGAGGACCCTTCACCGAAGGGGATGCTGGGATGCTGATCGTGAAGACAGCCACCACTGTGAGCTCACCTCCAGCTGCTGTACTCTGATTTCCGTTATTTTTTTGGTGCCTTTGCAAACGTGGGATTATGTCACTGATAGTATTTAAGGGGATAGAATATAAATATCTTGATTTGTGGGGCAAAGTACATAGCTTGCCTTTCCATTCAAGTTTTGGCTAGACGGGTAACCGGAACTGGGTCAAGGTAAGCAGAGACAATGGAGAAAGAAGCCATGACTTCATCTGGAGTTTTGACTTCTGGCACACACTTCAAAGTCAGACAGCCTGCGGCCCCTTGGGGACCTGGCTGACTGATACCCACTGTCCTGAGAGTCACCCTCATTGAGAAGCAGAGGAAGTGTTCTACCTGGTGTTACATACTTCTTCTTCCTCCTCCTCCAAAGGCAAGAAGCTTGGCATTAAACAGAAATAGAAACCACACAATCAGAGGCTGAATTTCCAACAACATAATAGCTGGATTTGGAAAATAACCACAAAGTAGAAGGGTTACTTTTGCTGCCTGAGTTAAAAATATAAAATTGTAAGAAGTGAGTTTCCCAACAGCACGTTCATGACACACCAGGGTTTTCTGGTTTTCTCCAGAGGAGCTGGAGGGCTCTGTGGTGTTCAGAGAGCTAAATTAAGACTGAATTGCTTTAGTTACAGGGATAAAGAGAAGCGGCAGGAAGCGGCAGGTGGGACTGGGAAGGACCCAAGTTTTACTACTGATCAGACCCAGGTTCTAAGCTGGACTCAACACTTGTAGCTACATAAATCTACCTTACCATTGAGTGTAAGTAGAAATGCATGTAGCTTAAGCCTGGGTTCTGGAGGGAGTGTCCTTGAGAATGCCTGCTACTTCCTGGGACCCTTGGTGGGCATGACTCTGTACAGAGTCTTTGTGAGTGAGGAATCCAGTAAAAGAAGTAGGTGGTGGGTTGGATTGTGTCCCCTCTGACAAATATAAAGTAAACTCAATGCTTATACTTTAAATGTGGCTTTATTTGGAAGAAGGGTCTATGGAATCCACTTATAGTAATCAGTTATAATAAGGTCACTGGGTCTTATCTAATTCAATAGGACCCCAGTCCTTGTAAGAAGGGGACCTTTGGATACAGAGACAAACATGCATGAAGAGAAGACAGTGTGAAAAGACACAAAAGGAAAGGTGAGAGCTCTTAACCGGCAACTTGACTGAACAAAGGAGAACCTAAGAGCCAGGCGTGGTGGCTTTCACTCGAGATCTCAGGAGGCTGAGGTAGGAGGATTGATTGAAGGCTTGAGGTTGCCCTAAGCTACCTACGCAGAGAGTGCCAGGCCAGCATGAGCTACAGAGTGAGACCTCACTACAAACAAATTATAACGCCAATGAGAAATGGAGAGAACAAAACCCCATGTGTCTGGTGTGCCTGTGAGGGCATCTCCAGGACTGATCAGATCCTGAGGTCTCCATCTAGTAAATGGCTTAGTGCATTGAAGGATTCCTTACAAGGGCTTTAGTGAGAGAGTGGAAGGTAGGAGTCAGGGCCCAGTTGTGTGGACCACCTAGGAGCAGGCTCCTGGAGGCTATGGCGTACCGTGGCCTCTTCACATACCTCTAGCTTTGGCTTCCTGTCTGTCATGAAACTCCCTACACACTTCAGCTTCCACGGTGTTCTCCTGCACAACGGGAGCAGGAATAGCCAAGTGACCATTGACTGAACCCTTCGAGTGACTCAACAGGAAAGAATTCTTCACTTAGACAATTTCCGTCGGACAATGGTCACATGGATGAGAGAAACAGGAGAACGGCCACCCACAAACCACAGAAAGTGGCCCAGAGTAGCTTTCTCCTCAGAGTCCCAATGCAGTCAACATTTCCAGCTCAGGCCTTCTGCTCTGCGCTGTGAAATCTTGCTATGACAGCCCCAGGACACCTACAGGAAGGACAGACGGACAGGACACCACAGTGGGACACCTGCAGTCATGGTTGTGTCTAGGTGAGAGGTCCAGGTCCCACTTGGGGCATGCTGCTCCAGCTAGGGACATTTTGCTAAAGGGTCTTCGCAGGCTCTGGGCGAGTGTCTCTTGTCAGTGGAGCCACAGTGTTTGGTTAGGAGATGCCTCTGCAGCAGCTGTCTTTCTGCTTCCTTTGCTCTTCTGACTAATTAAACCTACAGGGAGGTTAGAGCATTCTGCACACAGGGGAAGCCCTGGATGTATAGCGGGGCCACTAAAGATCCCCAAAGCACATATCGAGTGTGTCCGTGACATCACACGCCATAGCGCTCTATAATTACAGGCGATATTATTAAACTGTGAAGTGGGAAGCTGAAAAACATGCAATTTGGTGAGCTCGGTCTCCTGCCTGGTGTAATTACATGCCTCTCCTTCAGTTGACATTGTGTTTACAGGCGGTACTGCCTGAGCTCCTGTCATGGTTGCTAATGTGGGGACATCAGGGAATATACCAAGGTGATGGGTCACAGGCAGACATCATACTGGTCTTATTTGGGGCTTAATCTTTCATTCACGCCATGATGTGATACGTTGGTCCAAATTTAGTGAAAGCCACCCAAGAAGTGAATGATTCTGAATTTCCTCTCTTTTCCCTCTCAGTTATGCACTCTCTCAAATGTCCTGCTTTGGTCTCTAAGATATAATTATTTAAATATGGGAGCCAGCATGATTAGCTTGGATGAACGAACTTGGAATTTGAAAACATTTTGGGAATTTAGAACCTGAATCTTTGGGGCTTACAGCCAGCCGTCTCTCCTCAACAACGGACATCGAGGCAGAAAACATTGCATGATGGGGCTTCTCCTGTGTGTTGCAGGGTGTTTGTTCATCAGATCCCTGGCCCCTAACAGTGGGATGTCAGAGTCACACACTCAAAGATTAGTGTCCCCAGATATTGTCACATGACTCCTCAAAGGCAAAGCTTCCCTCATGGGTGTCCAGGATTATATAAGGAGGGTGAGGCTTATATGAGGCTAAGTCATGGGTCGATTGAAAGTTCAATCCTAGCTGCTGTATCATAACACGTGGTCCCTCAGTGCCAGAACACCAGTGTGGGATTTACCCATGTCCCTTGCTGAAGCCAGGAATGTTATTCTGCAGAATCTGTGGGATGGAATTAATCATGTGGCCATTGACAAACTCGGTAAATTTTGGGCTTCTTCTTCCCAGAGACATGAGTTTTCACAGGATGTCACTGGCTCCAGGAGTCGAGAAATAAACCACATCCTCTTAAAACCAGGTCTTTCCTCTCACCCCCCCCCCCCACCATGGTGGCCCTGAGGACCATTTTGTTCTTGGTTTCTCTGGCTACAGAACCATGTACATTGCAGGACTTTGGATGCTACAGAAGACAAACATTCCATGCCACATCCATGACCAGGATGCAGCATCTGCTCAGTTTGCCCAGGATCAAGTCTCACATTGGTGGGTGACACTGAGGCCATATAAGCCCTCAGCTTCACCTGCAGGTCATGTAGCTGGCAACACATCATCAGTCTCCCACCAGCTTTGCTGTGGACACCACCACTTCCTGTCATGTGATTATGACGACAAGGTTGCCTAGGTTGTTAGCATTTCTTCTAAGTTCCGCCCCACAATTACCTGGCTGTTGCCAGGTAGGCCTGGCCCACTATAAAAGGGGCTGCTTGCCCCTTCCTCTCTCTCTTGCCTTCCTGCTCCTGCTCTGTCCCCTCTTCACTCCCCTCCTGCTCCCCCTCCAGGCTGGCCTCTACTTCTCTTCTCTTCTCCTCTTCTCCTCTTCTCTTCTCCTCCTCTTCTCCTCTTCTCCTCCTCTTCTCCTCTTCTCCTCTCTTCTCTTCCCCCTTCCCCCTCCCCCCTCCCCTCCCCTCTCCCCTCCCCTCCCCTCCCCTTCTCTCTCTCTCTCTCTCCCCCTTTCTTTGCCTCTATTACCCTCTTTACTCCCCTCCCTATGCCCTGAATAAACTCTATTCTATACTATACCATGTGGCTGGTCCCTCAGAGGGAAGGGATGTCTCAGCGTGGGCCTGCCGAGGGACCCCCTTCCCCGACACCTCACCACACATCCACCAAAGCATATCCCATCTCTCTTTATCTTTTTATAAACATACCATAGGTTACTTTTCAGAGTCGTGAAGGTCATTTATGAGAACATTGAACAAACTTTCATTTGGCCTCCAATGGCCGATGGGGATGAGAGGAAAAGGCTTGGCACCTCTGCCTTCATGTTCTCTTCTCCTTTCTGCTCTGACCTTTTGCCTTGACTCAGTTAATTACATAAAGGCATTGGGCACTTGGGAAACATTTTATTCAGAATTATAAGACAGGGAAGACTTGTCTGAGACTTACCTTGCCTCTCTCTCTTTCCTTCAAACCCTGCCAAGTGAAAGATGAGGACAACATACCATGGAAGGTCTGAAAAGAGGGGGCGCTTGAGTTCTTGGAAGATCTTCACCTGTTCCCAGAAACCATACACATATCCCTTCCCCTCATTAGCTCACAGGATCCCTTCGATATTCCAACATCTGTAACCCCTCAGCTCTAAGTCCTGGGGTGTGGGATACCTGAATTTTGTATCAAACATTTTTCCTTCCTTTTCTGTTCTTTTCGAACTGAATGAATAAAGCTTTTCCTCCCCTCATTGAAACATCCAGGTAGAATAATACCCCATGCAGGGTAAGTGCTGTGTGATACTAGTCTGTTGCTCCAGAGGGCTGGGAAGAGGAACCTGCCTCCAGTAGGCAAGGAGAGGGTGATGGAGGCCAGGTGTGTGTGTGTCTATGGGACAGTTTCTCAATTAATTGACACAGAAGGGGCCAGCCATGTAGATGGTGTTCTCCCTGGGCAGGTGGAGCCATGTGTGTGGCTGAGGACAGTTCTCCCACCAGGGTGGTGTAGAGAAAGAGCGGATCAACTTCTCCCAGGATTCCTATGTACAGCCCCAAGAATTTGTGCTGTTTCCCCAGGGAACTCTGGGTAGGAGAGCCTCATATGGGAGACTGGGAGCCTGGGTGCTGAAGAATACAGATCCCCTTGGAGAGTGGAAGTTGGAGACAGCATTTCTTGTTCTGAAGGTCTCTAGTCTGCTTCTGCAGGACCTTTCAAACAGCTTGTAGCCTGGGCATTCGTGTGCAAAACAAGGAATGTTACAGTGGACTGCCTCACTAAAGTGGGGAATAAGAAATGTATAAAAAATTCAAAACTCTTCTGGAATGGATAAAACTGTTGCTCTGGTGTCTTAGGATCTCTCTTGCTGAGAAGGAACACCATGACCATGGCAACTCTTACCCAGGAAAACATTTAATTTGGGGCTGGCTTACAGTTTCAGAAATTTAGTCCATTATTGTCATGGTGGAAAGCATGGTGGCCTGCAGGCAGACATGGTGCTGGGGGTGCAGTTCTGCTGGTACAGTGTTTGCCTAGCATGCACAGAGCCCTTGCTTCAACCCACTGTTTCTCATCAAGCATATGCTGTGGAGTTTGCCTATAGTTCTGGTGCTTGGGAGCAGAGGCAGGAAAATCAGGAATTCAAGGTCATCCTGAGCAAACTCAATACCACCCTGGGATAACTGAGACCCTGTGTCAAGCAGAACAAAGCAAGATGAAACGAAATCAATAAAGATGATCAATGAATTAACCATAGCAGATTGTTAATTGAAAGGAGGAAATGCCCACAGATGCAGGAAGCCATTGAGTAGGGAATCCGCTTACTTCTTGTGACACGAGGAAGGACTGTCCAGAGGACACGAGATCTGAGTTCTCCTGGAAAAAAATGTACACTTACTGTAGAGATTTAGGTTGAGCCTTGGCTTTCTCTGGGCCATTTACATCCCCTAGGGCATGTTAATTACAGTGAAACTAGCTATACTAAACAGAAATTTGGGTATTTATTTAAGGGTTTTCATAAAATTGCCATAGGGCCCCTTCAGAGACTTGATGTGCCAGGGTGGGTGGGGGGGGTGAGATACTTGGTAGGGCCTCCACTCTCTCATAGGAGAAGGGGAGGGGGATTGGAGGAGGGATTGTGAGGGGAAGACTAGTAGGGGGGACAGTGATTGGTATGTAGAGTGAATAAATAATAATAAATAATACTAATACTAATACTAATAAAGAAACACACCTTGGGACTGGATGGGCGATTCTGTCGGTTATGTGTCTGACATGAATACATGCATGAGACTCTGAGTTTAATCCTCAATCCCCAGAACCTTTTTTTTTTTTTTTTTTTTTTCTTTTAAAGAGTTGATCATGGTGATGTAGGTTGCAATTCCATCCCCGGGGAGGGAGAGAATAGCAGATCTCTGGAGCTCTCTTGCCAGATAGCCTAGGCAAACCAGTGAGTTCCAGGTAAAATTTAGACACACTGTCTCAAAAAACAAATGACTAACAAAGACACCCAAGGATGATTTCTGGCCTCTCTGTGCAGTCACACATGTTTGTACCTGCACCTACTACATGCTCATGAACACACACACACACACATACACACACACACACACACACACACACACCATGAGTGATGTTTATTTTTTCTTTTTTTTCCCATTTTTATTAGATATTTTATTTACACTTCAGATGCCATCCCCTTTCCCCATTCCCGCCTTAGAAAACCCCTATCCCATGCCCCCTTTTCCTTTTTGCATTTATACATTTTTTTAAAAAATGTTAATCATAGGCTTTATAAGTTTGGTATTGCTCAATCAGAGGTGTAACCCACTACCCAACCTAGATATATCAACTATCTTTGACTGGTGGAGATACATGAATATCTGCCTCCCTGTCTCCCCCTCTTTCTCTCTTTCATCACCTAGCTTCTCCTCTCCTTCTTCTCCTCCTCTTCTCCTCTTCTTACTCCTTCTCTTCCTCTCAGTACTCCTCCCACCTTAGCTCCTCCTACACATCACCCTTCCTGTTAAAATTATGCTCTAATTGTATTTTGAGAGTGATGTTTATTTGTAAAACACTTTCCCCTTAACCTTTTAGACATGCCCAAGAAAATTAAGCAAGTTATATACAGGATAAGAAGTCGAGATAAATTATTCAAACAGTTAGTTTGACATTTAAAAGGCTATTTATAAGAATGATCATTTCTCCAGAAAATAAAAATAGGGAGAAACGGAAGCCTGGCAGCTCTACCAGAGGGAGGCAAGCGCTAGGGGAAGGGTTTCAGAGTTTCCGGAAAATGCATTTTTGGTCTGCACAGTGCTGTCCTCCCTGATAACTTTGGCGGCTCCTCGGGGAAGATTCCCAAATCCCAAATTTTCTTTTCCACCTTGAGAAAAAGCAGCTGCACCAGTGCCCACGTGGTCATCAATGCCAGGTACTTCCTGGAATGGCAGTCTCTACTCTGCTCCTCAGAACTCGATACAGGAGAAAAAAACACCTGGTGGCTGTTTGAGGCACGTGGGCGTTTGGTGGCATCACACCGGAAGTTATGCGGAGCCAAACATGTGGGCGGACTCTAGCTCCAAATCCAAGTAGGTGGTGACTCTTTTCCTTGGAAAAATTTCAGCTTCTCCCCCACTCCCTCTCTCCATCATGTTCCATGCCTGATTTTGGTTTATCTGATATGTTTTAAATCTTCATCTTCCTGACTGTATATATAGTAAGACCAGGATGGGACACAAAGCCTAGCAGATGCATATGGTTCACAGCTATGATTATAGATAAAGGTTGAAGTCCTCTGGTCAGAGGCCTTCCCAGTAGTGCCCTGGAAACCAGTACACTAGGTGTGGCTAAAGCAATATGGACCTCAGAAAGCAGGATGTAACTGGATGCCACCCATCATGGGTACAGCCATATAGACAGCTCTTTAGGGAACAGGAAACCAACAACTTAAAAAATATGGATGTAAAAACACAAGGAACATTGTTATTACTATCAAAATAATAACTGGAGAGTATTCATGAAGCCAGTGTTATGTGGACCAGATCACATGATTGATGCATGCAACCTTTGGGCTGGGAACATTGGAAGCTCTTCCATTCAGCTGTGGCTAGTTGCTGCCAGCCACAGTCACTCTGCAGTAGACACTGGAAGCCATTGCTCTGATCTGTTTGTACCCAGAACCTGTTCACTATCAAGTCTCCATCTCCTTTGCATCCAGCGTTCACCTGCTTCTGCCCCTTATGTCAGGAGATCAGCCTTTTGAACTTCACCTCATAAGTGAGACCGTGTCTTTCTGTCCCTGGTCTTCTTCACTTAACACAATATCCCCCAAGACCAACCATGTTTCTGCAAATGACAATATTTTTATCTTTTGTCGGCCAAGCAATGTTCCCTTGTGTCTATCTTCCACCTTTTCTATATCTGTTTCTCTGCCAGCAGATGTGTAAGTTGTTTCTGTACGTTACCCATATGCTAGCTAGTTAACATGTGAGTGTTGCAGTAAGCATGGTGAGGGGGGTGTCCCTGAGAGATGGAGTTAACTTCTTTTAGCTGAACTCCAGTTGTTGGAATTACTGTATTATATGGTAGTTCTAAAAAACAAAACAAAATAACACAAAGCAACAACAAAACACACCACTATTACTCTCTCTCTCTCTCTCTCTCTCTCTCTCTCTCTCTCTCTCTCTGTATGAATGAGTGTGTAAAAGTGCTACAGGTATATGTCAGAGGACAGCCTGTGGGAGTCTATTCTCTCCTTCCACCATATGGGTCCCAGGTATAGAACTCAGGATTCAGGCTCAGTGGAAAGTGCCTTCGCCTACTGGGTCATCTCACTGTTCAGTTATAGCCTTTGTTTTTCGTAACATAGAACCTTCCCATGAACATTATATTGGAGTCCCCTTCTCTGTGCCTTTGCTGGCATTTTTTTTTCTATTTTGTCTTTGTAATCACAAACATTGTAACCAGAGTGAAGTGACTCCTGTTGTGGTTTAGATCTGCGTCTCACTGATGGCTAGAATGTTGGATGTTTTCATTTTCTTGCCAGCCATCTGCCTGTCCTTTGACAAATATATTTTCACGTCATTTGCTCATTTCAAAATTAGGTCATTTAGTTTTCATGCCCTTGATTGGGTTCCTGTTGCATCCCAGAGACCAACCCCTTACCAGAGTAAAGGTCCGAAAATCGCTGAAGGGAAACCCCAGACTCAGATAGTATACAAAGACAAAGAGCGTTTATTCTGCAGAAATAACCAGCATGCAGGAGTCAGCCATTCTCCAAAATAGCGACCCCAGACAAAGGTGCACAGGCCTTCTTATAGGGAACTGGGGGAACTCTCTAGAAGGATTAGCTAATCTAACATTCTATTGGTGGGTGCTAGGGGTTCACAGATGGTCAGTGGTCTGCATTTCCGTGTCATGAACATTTAACCACAGAGTGAGATAGGGCTGTTCATCCTGGGATAAGATATTTTCCCGTTCTTGTGGTTATCTCTAGGCTGTTCTTTGGGAGGGGGTATTATGAACTTGTTTCTGGATTTCCTGGTCTGTTCTTGGAGCTGGTATCTTATGGTCTTCTTTTTGAAATTAGGCCTGGTCCTTAAATGGAGAAAAGTGGGGTTTATGTTGTCCTTTCAGCAGATAAATAGTCTGAAATTATTTTCCCCTACACCGTTTTCCTTGTTGACTGACCATTCACTGTTTTGATACTTTATAGTTTGATGGAATTAACTTGCCGATTTCTACTTTTGACTCTTGTGTTTTCTGAAGTCAGGTCCAAAGGATTCCTTTCCAGACTGATGTCTTGGTGCGTCTCTCCTGTGCTCGTAGCTCCTGCATTTACATTTGCATATCTGGCCCTTTTTTTTTTTTTTTTTTTTTTTTTTTTTTTTTAGACGCTGAGTATGGTGGTGTGAATGGCAACGGGCCCCACAGGCTCATGTGAGGGAGGAGGTGTGTCACTGGGGGTGTGCTTTGAGACCTCAAAAGCCTACACCAGACCCAGTCACCTTCTTTCTGCCTCCTGCTTGGATAGTGGGATGTAAGCTCTCAGCGACTGCTGTAGCACTAGCCTGCCTGCCTGCCGCCACAGTCCCTGCCAGAATTCACATGGACTAACTCTCTGAAACTGTGAGCAAGTCTCCAGTTAAATGCTCTCTTTTATGAGTTGTCTTGGTCATGGGAATCTCTTCACAGCAATAGAAAGGTAGAACAGTAAGGCATGGAGGTATTTTTTTTCCCATGAGACTCAGCGAGAGAGTCACACAGGAAGAGGGAGAGACAGCGGGATTTGAACTCGGGCTGGCGCCTAAGCCGCTGTGCCACCGCTGGCTTGCTAGACACGGAGGTATTAAGGTCTAATTTTCTTCTCCTTTGATGAATACCCAGGTTTCCCAGAATTCCTTATTGATGAGTCTGCCCTTTGTCCAGGATTTCTTTCAGTGCCTTTGTTGACAAACAGCTACAAATGTGAATTTTTTTTTCTGGGTTAAAACATTGTTTCACTGACCCGTGTGTTTGTTTATGCCAGGACCCCATTGATTTTTGCCACTCTGGTTTTGTTAGTATGTTTTAAATTTTTTGTTTGTTTGGCTTTTTGCTCAGCAACTTTTGTTCAGCAAATTTTGGCTATTATTTAGTTTTTCCATGATCTTCAAATTTAAGAGTTGTTTCTTATTTCTATGAAGAATGACTCTAATATTTTGATAGTGATTACCTTAAGTGCTAGTTATGGTGTCTTTCTCTTTAATCTCTGATCTAATTTATGTAGGGGAATTCTCTTTTTCTTTCCCTTTAGTGTAACTTTATCAATTTTATTTCCTCAAATTTAAAATACTAGCTTTTTTAAACATTCATAGTTTTGAATCTGGATTTTACTCATTTCTTGTCTTTTTATTTCTAATAATTGAGGGCTTGGCTTCTTCTTGGTTGTACTTTCTTTGAGTTGGATTGCTGACTATTGGATATTTTACACTTTACTGGTTTAACTCTAAAGTTTGCTTTCTGTTGCTGTGAAAAGAACAGTGACCAAAACCAAACTTGGCAAGGAAAGGCTTTATTAGACAAGGTAAGGGAGACTCGAAGTTTGAGGGCACAGTCGTCATTGTGGGGAACCAGTGAGACCGAGAGCCACTGTAGCCATGGAGGCTGAAGCCTGAGACGGCTGGTCACATCTGTAGTCAGGAAGTAGAGAGAGATGTATGCTGTGCTCCAGAGCCCATTGAATGGTGCTCCCTGTGGGACCATAATGGCCCAGGATTATGGAGGAAGGGTCCAGGAGAGCTTCAACCCGGATACCTCAGATGAGGATGGCAGGAGTTGGCTCCCTCCCATCTTCCAGACTGGTGTCATAAAGCCAGCTCTCCTACCATCAGCTCTGGTAAGAATTCATAACCCTGACTATTACCAAGTCTCGCTCCTTGTTTGACTTTCTAAAGTTTCCCCCTCAGATCCCAAAGCCCCTGAGTATGCAGATGAAGTGTCTGTCAACCCTCTGATCTGGCCAATGGCCACACAGACCTTGCCCCAGAGACTCAGACCACCTCTGGCCAGGCGACTCCTTGCTCTTCTTAGACGGTCTCTATACCTCCGCCTTAACCTGATAGCTGGCTTGGTTGTCATCAGAGACCTCCTATCTTTCTTTCTCCTTAAAAAAACCAAACCAAACCAAACCAAACCAAACCAAACCAAACCAAACCAAACCAAACCAAACCAAACCCTGCTTATGCAATGACACAACGACCAATTAAACGCCATTTAGGCCCACACTCAGAGTGGATCTTTCCATTTCCGTCAAATCTCTCTGAAATGAAAACCCCCTCACAGAGACAGCCAGAGGTATGTCTCTAACTGCTGTCAGGATGACAAGATTAACGGCATATTTCCTCATGTTAACATCCTTCATAATTACCGTGTGGTTGTCAAACTGAGAGATAAACATCGGTTCATGATTGAGAGTTTTGGGTTTCTAAAAGTTGTCTACAAATGTTCTTTTTCTGGCCCAGTATTCCATTCAAGATACCTCCCACAACCCCAACCCTCAACCCCCGCCTCCACCACCACCTCTGCTCCCTTCCCCCATTTCATGTCTGTGACAGTTTCTCATTTGTTCCTCTTCATTTTTGGTCGTCTTGGCAGTTTTAAGGAGCACTGTTTGCGCCTTCAGTAATGTATTTTAACTTGTACTCTCTGATGTTTCCTTCTCTTGTGTACAATACTGTCTTAGTCGAGGTTTCTATTCCTGCACAAAACATCAAGACCAAGAAGCAAGTTGGGGAGGAAAGGGTTTATTCAGCTTACACTTCCACATTGCTGTTCATCACCAAAGGAAGTCAGGACTGGAACTCACACGGGGCAGGAACTTGGAGGCAGGAGCTGATGCAGAGGCCATGGATGGATGCTGCTTACTGGCTTGCTTCCCCTGGCTTGCTTGGCTTGCTTTCTTATAGAACCCAGGACTACCAGCCCAGGGATGGCACCACCCACAATGGGCCCTCCCACCCTTGATCACTAATTGAGAAAATGCCTTACAGCTGGATCTCCTGGAGGCATTTCCTCAAGGGAGGCTTCTCTCTCCATGGTAACTCCAGCTTGTGTCAAGTTGACACAAAACCAGCCAGTACAACTACAAAGGCAAACGCTTTCAATGTGATGTTACTGCAGCACACAATCCTGGCCCTTTGCCTTTGGTGGTGTCTACGATGCCACTGCATGGTAGTTACTACTTTGCATTTCTATACTTGGTCCTTTAGAAGTAAGTCATGAGATGAAACTCATAGTTGAAGGAATTTAATCCTTCTTGAGGATTCCTACTTTTTTTTTTTTTTTTTTTTTGGCTTTAAAAAAAACCCATGCATCTAAGTATCTCCTATATGTACTCTTTCATAAATAAAGATATCGGTGAAGCAGACAGGGCTGGTTCAGTTGGGGCATGATAAGAATTTGGTGTTTGGTGAGCTGGTGGGCAGTCCTGTGGAATAGCCATGATACTTGCTCTGATGGACGCCTCCTCAAAGGCTGAGCTATGTGAGATGAAACACATGACCCTTGACTTCAATCTTCTTTTGCAGAACTGTACTGACCACTGACCCCTGGAGTGGGATGAGCCTCTGCCCCTGTCTGAGACCCACCACAGTGCATTACTGATACAGGGCAATTGAGAACCTCCCTGCAGTACATAGACAGTCACAATGAATGGAGACATCACAGACAGCTTCCTGAATGAAGGTGGAGCTGACAGCCTCCTCCTCCAAGGCTGTAATTAAAGAAGCAGTCGAGAAATGTTATCTTTCCACTCCTGAATATTCAAAGTTATCTGTCACAAACATATTGTTAAACTCCCTCTCAGGTCTCAGTTGTCACTTTTCACGTGTGTGCTTGCAGAGATGGTTTGCTCCAGAGTTCTTTTTACAAGAGAGCATTTCAGCCCTCAAAGGGCTACGTGTGTCTTCAGTGGGAGGGGAATAGTTCAAAGCAAAGCAATGCTATTGTATGTCTTTATCAATTGCTCCACGTCACTGTGCTGGGAGCAATCTCACCAAATCCCAAACCTTTTCACTGCACTTGTCTTCTCATTACATCTCTGCATGGGAAGCTCAACAGTGTGAGCCAAAATAGAACAGGCTCTGCTGTCCTTAACGGAGCTCTGCCTGGGAGGTAAGGCTTCTGTTTCTCTAATTTAATCCTTCTCATCATGGTTGATCTCACTGGTGGTACTTACTGTGAGGTGCTCCATCACCGAGGAGGCCCTGTATCTATGGCATATACTCTGGAGAGTAGAAAGGTTGTCAGGCACGTGTTTCTATGGTGGGAGGCATCCCAAAACTGAGCTATTATTCTCCAACCTATCTCTCTGTCACATTTGCAGAATACAGAGGTGACAGGAGGCAGGATTTGTCCCTTATTTCTGCTCAGGGCTGGGGATACTGTGACTTTCTACCATAGTATCGTGATCACAGCCATTGGAGTGGCGGTTCCAGATTGAAGCACGATTGACTCATACCATTATTCTGCTCTGAGTTTAATTTTATGCTCAAGGCAGCCTCTTCTGGGGTTGACATTTGAGATAAATCCATTATAAACTTGACCATGATCTTTAAAGAGCCCACCATGATGGCAGAGAATACAAAGCTTCCAGAGTTTCACCAACTATCTGAGGAGCTCCTGTCTTTCATCGGTGAGATATCTGTATTACAGTACTTTCTCAGGCTTGTTTTAGGGAGGTGAGAGTCTTCTCTGCCTTTCTCCTACAGTCACTGTTGCTTTGTTCTTGGGGGTCTGTTCAGCAAGAATGGCCACAGAGGAGTTCAAGGCCAGTGGGGTTCAACCGATGGTTCTTTTATGTGAAAGCACATGTCCTCATGCCCCATAACAACTTTTAAATTGGCTGATTCATCCCCCCAACTTTCTGGGCTGACATTAGTGAACACTCTGTATAGATCTTGCTCCATATTTAAGAAGGAGACACACTCCCACAGCTGACTGGGGACTGAGGTCCAGGTAAGAAGCATTAGCTGCCATCCGGTGCTGTAGCTTCCTAGGGTTTTTATTCATTCCCATATCATCTTGCTCTTGCCTTACCTTGTCACGATACTGAGCTGGGTTACTGCTCAAACTTCAGATGGCTTTGGTTTAGGTAGCTTTCCTAGAGAAGGTATAGACATAGAATGGGCATTCCTGGGGTCACAGGAATCGTGGAGGTCCAGTGCCAGAATGCCTTTCCTTGGTGTGTCCTTAATAAGCAGCAAAGATTGCTCAGCTATGTAACTTTTAAGAGAGCATTTGTCCTGGTTTGAATGTGCTTGGACCAGGGAGTGGCACTATTAGGAGGTGTGGCCTTGTTGGAGTAAGTGTGTCACTGTGGGTGTGGGCAATGAGACCTTCCTCCTAACCACGTGGGAGCCAATCTTCTCCTAGCAACCTTCAGATGAAGACGTAGAACTGTCAGCTCCTCCTGTACCATGCCTGCCTGGATGCTGCCATGTTCCCACCTTGATGATAATGGACTGAACCTCTGAACCTGTAAGCCAGACACAGTTAAATGTTGTCCTTATAAGAGCTGCCTTGGTCATGGTGTCTCTTCACAGCAATGGAAACCCTAACTAAGACAGCATTCTAGCCCACTGGCAAATATACAGTGGTTTATGAAAGTTAAATACCCAATCAATCTTGCTTCTTTGTTCCTGAAAGTTAGTTATCATTTGTACATCTCCCAGAGAGCATATGAAATGGGCCATGGCATTAGCCTGGGGACTGTCAAGGAGAGTTTATTGAGACCTTTGCTCACCTGAGCCTCTGACTCAAAAAGAAGTCCCCTACTCATTTTCAAGCTGTAACATGAATATCCATGAATTATACTTGAGATTTTTTACTTTATCAAACATAATTATTTAAACAGTATTATCCACCTGCATTCTGTAACTGGGTATGTGTATTTGCACTCCCGGTGATTATAATTCAATGTCCATCACCATTCAGGATGAAATATGACCCTGAAATAGAAAGATCAAAGTCAACGTGAGTGCCTTTAAAAGATTGTTAATGCACTTCTCACTCAAATACATACAATTTCCAGCATTTGTGCAGTCTGAAACACATTTAGCACATTGATAATGAGCCCTGAAGGTTTTGGCTTAAAATTGCCAGAATAAGGAGACATTTCAATGGCTGGTGTTCCAACTGCATTATCAGGGAAAGAGGTTTAAAATCTGAATCCTAGAAAAATGATGTGCTAAAGATTGGACAATAATCCCTAAGGACCATTGGGTCTCAGTACCTCATTTTAGAAACAAATGATCAGAAGCCAGGGGAGGTGGCCTAGCACTTGGAAGGCTGAAGCAGGGGGATTGCTACCAGTTTAGCACTAAGGCTAGGCAGATATCTACCTTCTATGCTATTAAAATTTATTTCTTATTGATAACCCCTAGTTATTACTTACTATGTTTCATTTGAAGTGCTGTTAACTCCAACTGGCCAGTTTTTATGTCCTTGCTTTCTTGACTCCTAACCCATGGTGTATTTCTCTTCTCCCACCTTCCTCTCTCTCTCCTCCTGGTCTTCCTGGACTCCAAGCCCGGGAACATCAAGCTTTGCTTATCTCAATTCTGCTCAGCTATAGGCTGCAGACATCTTTACTCACCAATCAGAAATAACTTGGGAGTGGGCAAGGTCACATACTGTTACTTGGGTCTCTGGAACAACCAAGCCTTAGGGTAGCCTGCACTTAGCATTACAGTACATAACAACAGACCAAACCTTAACAAGTGCAAAGACAGTATTATTTACAGTCTTTGCACTGGGTTACAGGTTAGAATGAAATAAGAGTAAGATACTTTCACTAGCTAACTAACTAACTAACTAACTAACCCAATAAGAACCAAAGAGAACTGAAGAACTATGTTATGGAAAGATTTCACCTGCAAATCTGGACAAACGGTTGGATGGACGTTGTAAATGTTCGCAGACATGTCTTCTTGAGCCTTCAAAGGCAACAGATAATTTTCATATTTTGCAAGATCTTTTAGAATTTGATTTTTTCATTACACTTATTTATTTAGTGCAAGGTGTGTGTGTGTATCTCTGTGTCTACGTGTGTCCAAGTGACTGTGTGTGTGAGTGCATATGAGTATATTTATGTGTGTATGTGTTTGTATGTGAGTGTGTATCTCTCTCTATGTGTATGTGTTTGTGTGTGTATTTGAGTGTGGATATTTTCATGAGTATATTTGAGTCTGTATATGTATGTGTGTGTATGTATGAGTGTGTCTGTCCTTGTGAGAGTTGGCTTTCTCCTTCCACTACCTGGGGAGAGGACTTGGGTTACCAGGGTTAGCCATCTTGTCAGTTCCTGCTGACGTATAAGATTCCCAGATCTCTGTTCCTAGGATTTGGTCCTATGTGCTGACTCAATGGACCACAAACACAACTCAGCTCATGTCTGGACAAGATAAGTCTAACACAAACTATCAAGAAAAGAGATGTATTGGGAGATGAAGGCTTTGGGAAATGATTAAGCCATCCATCCATAAGTGTTCTGCTATTTTCAGTGGAAGCATATTTTTTATTGTTACTTATTTAC
The DNA here is from genome assembly GCF_011762505.2 of Arvicanthis niloticus. Classification (NCBI taxonomy): domain Eukaryota; kingdom Metazoa; phylum Chordata; class Mammalia; order Rodentia; family Muridae; genus Arvicanthis; species Arvicanthis niloticus. The sequence continues at coordinate 5,078,593 of NC_047676.1, read as the reverse complement.
TTTACATCCCAATTGTAGCTTTCCCTCCCTCTTCTCTTTCAAGTCCCTCTCTCTTCCCTCTCCTCCCTCACCACTTTCCCCTCCTCCATTCCTTTTTAGAATAGGGGAGACCTTCCATGAACATCAACCAGCCTTGACATACCAAGTTGAGGTAAGACTAGGTGCATCTTTTCCTGTTGTGGATAGGCAAGGAAGCCCAGTTAGTGGAAAAGGCTCCAAAGGCAGGCAGCAGAGTCAGAGACAAACCCTGCGTCCACTGTTAGGAGTCCCACGAGAAGACCAAACTGCACAATTCTTACATATGTGCAGAGTGTCTAGGTCCATCCCATGCATGCTCCCTGGTTGCTGATTCAGTGAACGTGTACTTTATAAAACGGGCTGCAGTACAAGTCTTGTCCTTGTCTTCCCTTTCTAATCTTTTTTTTTTTTCTTCTGTGTTAAAGTAGAATTTGTCCCACCCTACCATGTGAAGTTACAGCAAGAAGAGGAAGCAGAAGGCAGACCTCACTTCACACTGAGTCTGCTGGACCTTCGGCCTTGAGCTTGCTGGCCTCAAGAATTAATAGGGATAAAATTCTGTTCTTTATGAGTGACCGAGTCAGGGTTTTTGTTATATCCTTCCCTACACACACACACACACACACACACACACACACACACACACACACACACACAGAGAGAGAGAGAGAGAGAGAGAGAGAGAGAGAGAGAGACAGACAGACAGACAGACAGACAGACAGACTAAGACAAGTCTCAAGACATTTTACTACAATATCATATTTCTTTTTATCACACTAACTACTCATGTGACCTTTGGAAAATCTCTTGGGTCTCAGTTTCTTCATTTTTTTTTTAAATTAAAAGACACAAATCAGGAGACACAAAGGCAATTTCTGCTTTCATGAGGCCATCTGTTTTCATGCATCATATGAGGAGTGTTGATACACAGAAGCATGGGAAAGCCACGGATAGCAGAACCATGCATCAGAGGGCTGACACACTGCTGTTTGGATGTAACTGAAGTGCTCTGTTTTATTAGAGTATTCCCTGCCAGACAGCACTGTGGTTTTGTATTCATCCCAGATGTCATAGAAATTTAAATTTCATCATGACCTAAGAACACCAGACCACTTCAGTGTGGGCTTGAATTCCTCTGATTCTGCTGGTTTCTTTGCTCCCCGTTCTGAGGGGTATGACATAGTAGGATCTACTACACTTTCTAAATATAGACTACTACTGAACTATTATTGGAAACAATCCAATTCCTACAACTTAATTCCAAATGAAAAGAACAAAAATGATAACAACAACGAGAACAACAACAACAGACCAGACGCTTCTGTTTTCCACACCCTCAACAAACTTCCTTCTGAACAGTAGAATTGTCTTCTACAGAAATCCAGAGAGATGCCTAGTATGGAAGGTCACAGGGCAATGAGTTGTGGAAATTAGTTTTGTAAGTAGCAAGCTCTGCCTTCTTGCATTTAGAGTTCCTGAAGCCTAGTGGAGGTCTCCCTTCCACCCTAGCCAAGTGACGCCAGCCAGGGAGTGAGCCCACTCATGTACCCTGAGTTCACACATAGCTTTGATGGGTTTGTGCCTGATCCCACACGGGGAAGATTCCAATGAGAAGAAAAAAAACCACCAACTCGAATAAACAAGCAAATAGTGCAAAGGAGAAGCTGAGGGACGCTGGGGCTGGGTGAGGGATAGGACACAAAGAGCATCTCTCCTTGTAAGAAGAAATCGACCCAATAATTTTACATTCTCAGAGCATCAAGACAGATTGTTTGGAGAGCAAAAAGTATTTTGTAAGATAAAAGGGGAACGAATGTAGAAAAAAAAATAACTTTTAACATAAAAAGTAATTGTTCAGATTAAACGCAAACCAGCGAATGGTTGGACATTAAATGCAGAAAACCAAGACTAGGAGATGATAATATAATAGACTGGATACACTGGAGTGTCGGCTGTGGAAGGGTATCCTGGTTCTTGGGTTGTGGGTTCGGCCATGCCCCCCAGAACCCAGGCTCCTGACACGGAGGAGGTCTGAACTTCATTCAACCTTCAGTCAGTAGGACACAGGTGGAAGGCCTGATAAACAGGCCTCAGGCCCTAGAGAGACTTACATACTAATGAGGTACTTGAAGGCCAGAGGGTGGAGCCAATTAAGCATTCCTCCCCAACCCCTCCCCCCTCTTTTCCTCCCTATTTAATTCAGGACTGCCCTGGGTTTTATGGGGGGGTTGGGGGTGTGGAGGTGTGCACATCCAGATCCATCCACCATCTGACATGACATTAAAGCCTGTAAAAACCCATGGACTTCCTTGTGTGTTGGGGCTGCACAGTGAGGAACCTTCGAGCCATGGAGAGGACTTTAGTGAGCAGCCGGGCCTAACTTCCAGCTGTGTTCCCAGAGTGTTCCCAGAAGCCAACTACACACAGACTGGCATGAGGAACCCTGTGGTTCCCCAGCCATTTTACCTACACTGGAGAAGGAAGAAAAGGTACTGAAGACCGGTGTATGAGGTTTAGCACCTGCTGAGCAGGAGGCAATAAAAATGTACATCACGTATACACAAAGCTTTCAAAGAACAAACTTGATAAAAATAAAAGTATAGAATGGAAGAAATGACATAAAATGAGAGACTTGGAGAATTTTCCAGTATTTAGAGACAAAAGTTAGACTGAACGATCCTACAGGGTCCCCAGGGCCAAGAATGAGACAGAGGCCAATGCTTTCATTCCCGAGAAACTGAGGAAACTAAGTTCACAGAAAGGCTCTTTTTGACAGCAAGAATACAGTTGAAATGAGGTCTGTCATTACCCATGCCACCTCTTGGTAGTAGTAAAGTGACTTTTTCCAAATTCTGACAGCAGTGACTTAACATTGAGACTTCTTTACCCAGCTGAAGTATCAGGAAGACATAAGAGCTTTCTGTACTCAGATAAACTAACGTTGAATCACGAAAAGAGGATTACAGAATGTGACATATGTACAGATTTAAACGTGTTACCTATCTGTGTTCTTTTCCAGAAATAGATTTTATTCAGATGAAGGAAGAAGAAACGTGACTCAGACGTTATCAGGTTTTCCCCAGCATGAGGGAAACTCCCAAGAAGTGAAGGTGTACTAGCTTTTTCTCGTTGCTGAGATAAAATACCTCACAAGATGCAAATTAAGGAAGGTAGGGTGTATTGTGGCCCCTGGTGCAGGGTGACACGGCTTATGATGGCAGGGGTGTGGGGTACATGGTCACTGTATCTTCATAAGTAAAAAGCAGAAAAAGGCCAAGAAGTGGAACCAGACTAAGAAAGTTCAAAGCCCAGTTCCAGGGATATACTTCAGCCTTCTAGGCCCCAGCAAGGGATCACGTGTTCAAATGTGAATCTGTGGGGACTCACAGCAGAGGACATGTAGTCTGGAGAGATGTCAGAGGCTAAGCAGGAAAAGCACCTCCTAGAAGCAGAGAAAAGCTAGATGAGCAGTGTACATCCTAGAAGGTTTAAACAAATAACAAAATAGAAGACGGTGAAGAAGTCAAATCCTTTTAAAATGAAAGCTGTTAAGAATGTCCAGGAAAGGCAATACTCATTCTAATAAATGAAATGACACCAAAGCCTGCTATTTGGCTCCAGAAACACACATTCCTAATCTTGGTAACGTCATGCTGCTGGGGTATTGGTGCACACCTTTAGTACCAGCACTCAGAGGGGAAGAAGCTCAGGGGCTTCCTCATATAGTGAAATGGAAGCTTGTGTTAGCTGTGGGATACATGTGACCCTGTCTGGGAACGTGTGTGTGTGTGTGTGTGAGAGAGAGAGAGAGAGAGAGAGAGAGAGAGAGAGAGAGAGAGAGGAAGAGAAAAGAAAGGGAGGGAGGGAAGGAGGGAGGGAGAGAGAGAGACCCTTGGTGGGTTATTTGTAATCAACTTCTCAGCAAAATGGCTGAAGATCCATGGGGCAGGTATGTGTTGTGCATTTTGGGGTCAGGACCTACCTTTGTGTGTGTGTGTGTGTGTGTGTGTGTGTGTGATGAGGAGTAAGAAAGGATGGTGTGTTACTTTTCCAAAGGATCCAACAGGAAAATAAAAATAGTGGTGCACTTGGCTAGATGTAGAAGAGAGGGTATAAGTAGGACTATGGGCATCTTTTAAAACATCTCACTGATAGAGAACACCTTAACCCACAAGTTCGGTAACATCACTGAGTTGTCAGAAGTGGAGCCAGCAGTGGACAGAGGAACCAGAAAACCCTGGACGTGGGGCTATTGCTCTTCTTATATCTTGTTGTGTTATTGAAAGCCTCTCTTTACAATATCATATCATACTATGCCATATCACACCATACCATACCACCAACACCATGCCACAGCACAGTATGCAATACATAGTATACCACACATGCCACAGCACAGCACAGCACGCCACCAACACCAGTGTCATAGCCAGCACAGCACAGCAACACACCACACCACCAACACCAGTGTCACAGCATAACAGCAGATTCTATGTACCATGCTACACCATACTATACTAGATCACACCACACCTTATCAATCATCTCACACACAACACTGTGCCCTATCACACCATAGCATACAATATCACACTATATCACGTCACACTGTACTATATCACACTGTGCCATATTAAACTGCACCACACCACACCATATGACAGCACAGCACAGCGCAGCACAGAGCAGCACACTACACCATGCTCAGTAACAAAGGGACATTTGCTAGGTTTCTGTGGGCTGGACAAGGCCCAATAAAGGAGACTGTCCTGGAGACATGATGGTGTTTTCAGCTCTGGGTATAAACTCCAAGCCCTGTTTCCTCCCCAGACAGTGCTGTCTGAGTGTCTGATAGGCACAGGAATCTGCCCATTGCTTTCTTCTTGGGACACAAACCTCATTTTATTTTATTTTTTCTAAGTGTTCAAGAGGATCTGCAAATTAGGTCTTTCCATGCTGGCTGTTGAGTGAATAGTTTAATAATAATAGACCCTGTTCATGCAAGTGTTTAGTGACACACTCTGTCATACACATTCACAGATATTCATTCTCATATGCATGTGAACACCACACACACACACACACACACACACACACACACACACACACGGAAAATGCTAGGCATCTCCTGGCTCCTCCAGGACACGACCTGAGGGGACTTTTCCAGTCTCTCTGACTCACTCCTCAGTGTGAGCCATCACTGCAGTAATTAATCACTGCAAGATTCCCGAACCTCAGCACTTCTCCTTGGGAGAGGATCTGGCAAGTCAGACAGCAAACCACCAGCCTGTGTCTGCTGCTCCACCCAGGGGTCTGCAGTGAGGCAGAGCCTGTCACTGGTGGAGAGAGAGCCTGGAGCTGTAGAACTGAGCTGGGTGGTGACGCAGAGAAGAAAGGAATCATAAAGTTAATTATGGTAGTATGCAAAAACGCCTGCCATAGATTACTTCTTTCATGGTCGGTACAAGAAATGTGCCCAATTTAACATCTATAAATAGTACTGAGTTTTGAGAAGTGCTAATTTACCATCTCAAGGAATGGGAAATCATATGCTACTCAGAAAATATGGATCCCCAAAGCTGGGAATCATTAGAGCGTCGTGGAATAGCCACCTCAGGACTGATGATTGGATGGAGTGGTGTGTAGAAAGTTAAAAACGTCCTGGGAGAAGACAGTGGCCAGGCACTTTGTAGCACACAGTTTGCTGCTGTGATCAGGCACAGGGGTGTTGCTCATCTCCTTCATTGAAGCCAAAGCTGAACTCATTTTGCCATGAGCAGCCTTGTGATGTATACAGTCACAGCATCTGGCTCAAGGTCAGTGTGGGAAAGGGAAAAGAGAAAAAGTAACACAGGTAGGGGGCTGGAGAGATGGCTTAGTGGTTAAGAGCACTGACTGCTCTCCTAGAGGTCCTGAGTTCAATTCCCAGCAACCACATGGTGGCTCACAACCTTCTGTAATGGGATTCGATGTCCTGAGGACTGTGACAGCGTACTCACATACATAAAAAAAGAGACAAAAGACATCTCCCTATATCATCATAAAAAAAAAAAAAACCCCCCACAGGTCTTTGGATGATGATGTTGCACCTGGCAACACAAACACACATACAGACACATAAACACACACACTTGTGATGGTTTGTGTATGCTTGGGTCAGGGAGTGGCACTATTAGGAGGTGTGGCCTTGTTGGAATTGGTGGGTATGGGTTTTAATACCCTAGTCCTAGCTGCCTGGAAGCCAGTCTTCTCCTAGCTGCCTCTCAGCTCCTTCAGCTCCTCCTGCACCACGCCTGACTGGATGCTGCCATGTTCCTGCCTTGATGATAGTGAACTGAATCTCTAAACCTGTAAGCCAGCCCCAACTAAATGTTGTTCTTATAAGAGTTGCCTTGGTTATAGTGTCTTTTTACAGCAGTAAAACCCTAAGACAATGGATGTGGACACACACAGGGATATACACACACAGGGACACACACACACACAGGGACACATACACACATGTGTGCACACACACAAATGCACACACACACACACACACACACACACACACACACATGCACACACACACACACCCTGTTGGTACTGATCCTCTGAAGCATATTGGTAAAATGTAGTATAAACAGAATGTCCCATGTGGCAAAAGGGAAGCACACAGTGATCAAACACATCCCTATTTTGAATATTTAATTGTATTTTCTTATTTCAAATTTATATATAAAACCTGTACATTTGCATAAAATATTCCATGCAATGTTACCAAGCCATGCATACATTTAGTAATGGTCAAATTTGGTGCAAGTTTCTTGTTTCCAAAACTAATGATTATTTCTCTATCATGGGAACACTCAAGATTTCTTTATTCAGTTTTGAAAATACACACCGGATCTATGCTAGCCACCCTATTTTGCAAGAAACTGTCAGAACTTTTCTTCTATGTGACTGTAAATTATTATTCTACTTTAAAAGAGAAATGTATAAAGGGTTGGGGTATGGCTTACAGGCCATATGCCAAGGGTACAAGGTCCTGGGTTCAATACCTAGAGTTGCAAAAGGAAGAAAAGCAAGTGAGAACCACCACAGAAGTTAGCACATTGGTTTGACCTGAAGATGGGTGCTAACCTAGGTGGAGATCTGGTTCTGGTTGAGTGAGTGGTCCTTCCCCCAGGGCTGCAGGCATGTTGGTATTTGGGTTTCTGTTGGAGAACGTGTGTTTGATCATCACAGACTCTTGCCGTCATTCTATGCGGCATTTTTCCAGTTTCAGTGACATGTACTAGGAACTGTGAAGTCCTTCTGCCTTGGTTATCCCAATTACAGGTGACAGGGCAGGGCTGAAGTGTCAGTCACCCTGCCCATGGCTGCCTAAGGTCTGCAGTTTGGCTGTGTCTCACACCACAATTCACCAGCCCTCCTGATGAGGACAGTCTAAGAGTCAAGGACCTTCACATGTGTGTCCTACCACAGCTGCTAGGTTCTGGAGACTAGAGCTCATATTAGCTAACCCAAAATAAAGCTACCCCCCACCCCATCCCCAGGGAACAAATGCTCAGATAAATGACAGTCAGGGTGGGAGGGGCTCCCCCAGGTGGGAGACAGGTCGTTCCAGTAAATGAGCCAGAGCAGGTGCCAGCGGCTGACCGTGCCTCGGTAACAACTGTATCTTTACTCTGGTCCTTCACTTCTATCCGCATCAGAAAAGTGGTCACACTTCCTGTCAGTGTCTGAGCTCTGCAGCTCTGGGGAGCGATGTCCCCTATCTCAGGGGTGGACTGTGTAACACACCCCAGGCTTTGGAAGTGAGTGGGCGGGCATTTTCACGGCCAAGCAGAGCAGAGCATCACACGTGATCCTTTGACCCTGCCCTCCAGCTCCTGCTTCCTATGGTACGCTCAGCATGCCCCAGAATCTGAATTGGTTTTTTTGTTTGGGTTCGAGTTCGAGTGTGAGAAAACAAGAGACAGGCCAAGCTGAGCCACATCTAACACAGGCACACACACACACACACCCGCCCTCCTGCCTCCCGAATAGGAAAAAATACGTTCAGCAAGCCAGTGACATGCTAAGGCTGGTTGCCGACACAGCAAAAGTTGGCAAGGTACAGAACTGGCTGAAAGTCTCTTCCGTTTATGATTTATTATTTCTTTTATCTGGGTGCAGCAGTGTATTCTTCTGCTGCTGCTGTAACGGAATACCACAGAATGTGCGAGCTCCCCTGGGCAGAAGTTTATTTGGCTCATGGTTCTTGAGACCATGGAGGGGAGATGGAACCATTGATATCTTGCTGCATTTTAAAAATTAAAATATAATTATACCATTTCTCCTTTCTTTTTTTCTTTAATCGTTCCCATGAATTCCCCTACCCTTCCCTTTTCATATGTGTGTGTGTGTGTGTGTGTGTGTACACGTGGGGGCATTGCATTTTTTAGGATTCAGGTCCCACAACTGCACACACACACACACACACACACACGCACACACGCACGCACGCACGCACGCACGCACGCACGCACGCACGCACGCACGCACGCACATGCACATGCACGCACACACCCGGCTCATTCTGTTTAGTGTGGTTTGTGTGTATATGATTTCAGAGCTGACTGCTTGGTACTGAATAGCCAGTTAGCGGCCTTTCCCACTATTTTTTCCACTCCCAGCATTTCTTAGTTTCCTGTAGGTTTTGTTTTGTTTTGTTTTTTTTTCTTTTTCTTTTTGTCTATGGGTGAGGCACTGTGAGATTTCCTCCTTCCATGTTAACATGTCTATTGGGGTTGACCTTGTTCAGATCTTATTTTGGCTGTCATATTGTTGAAGCATCATGCGGTGAAGCCTCCCAGCCATTTCTAAGAGACTCAATATCACAGCAGATTTTCTAGTTGGGGCTTCCTGGTACATGGTGGAAGAAGGCATGACAAGGTGAGATACATGGGTGGATGGAAGGGGAGAGAGAGGGAGAGAGAGGGAGAGAGAGAGAGAGAGAGAGAGAGAGAGAGAGAGAGAGAGAGAGAGAATATGCATGGGTATCTGAGGGTGTGAACTTTTACAAGAAGCTACTCCAAGATAAAACCCTCTTGTGTGATAATGGTGTGTGTATTTTATGAAGACAGAGACTCATGGCCCAATCACCTCTGCAAGTTCTCATATATACGTAGCAGATCAGGTTTTCAACACACGGATTCATTCAAGCCACAGTGGCAGGCAATTTCAGTCAATTTCTTGTGTGTGTGTGTGTGTGGGGGGGGTAATGACATGTTGGGCAGCAACATCTGTCACAACTCAAGTTCTTGAATTATTCTTACAATGTTTCCATAGATGCCATGGAGACAGGGAGAGACTTGGGTATCAACCAGATTGTCCAAGTCTTCTAATGGAGTCTGTTAGGCTGGAACCCCTGCTCATCCCCTGCACAAGCTGGGATCTTGTGCAGGGGGAAACACAGAGAAAACTCCCAAGTTCACCTGGAGAAAACTCTGGGCTAGCATGTCGTCACTTCTTGTCTCTGTGCTTATGGCAACCCACCCAAGAGTGCCCACCTAGGGGTTTGGTTTTTGACCCTGTATGGACACCATCCCAGCTCCTAGCTGGCACATCATCATTCATTTCGTAAGCTCTATAAAACTCCCTTGGTGTAGCCTGTATGTGTGACTTCACTGACCTTCACCCAACCTTCAGTGAACCCACCCAAGAGCTGCCTTCTAATAAACTTGCCTTGATCTGCTTTAAATCTGGTCTAATCTAGCCTATCTCTGTGTCACCAAGGGAGAGAAAATGTCTGTCAGAGGCCTCTCATTTTTAGAGTCCGGTGTGAAGTACCCTAAAGCTGCATATGCAGGAAGTGGCCACTGGGAACTAAGTACTTGAAATTCAGGGAAGCCTCAGACTTTTCCAGAGCTCAGCTTCTTCTGTCTTTCTGGATTTTAGACCCCAGCAGCAGGGGCAAATGATCTAGGGTGCTGCCCAGGCCCCCAGACTGGCTCCTTCCAAGGCTACATCAGCAGTGGGAGGCCCACTGGGTGCCTTGCCTAGAGTCCATATCAAGTCTGTGTCTATTTCAGTCCCGTGGGGGGGGGGGCAGTGTCCACACACTCCTGCTACAGGACCTCTGGGGACTGGAACTTGAGCTTCTGGCCTCTGCATGGTAGAGACTATGATGTTTGGGTTATCTGCCCCAAGGGTATCCTTCTTTGTTCTGTTTCTACATTTCTTTATGGTGTGCTTTGGTTACATAAAAATGGGGTTCATTATGGTATCTCCATACACAGATGTAATGTCTTTTGATCATTTTTATCTCCATTGTCATCAGTGGTGGTCTGAATAAGAATGGTCCCCGTGGGCTCGTACGTTTGCGTTTGGCTCCCAGTTAGTGGACCTGTTTGGGAAGGATTGAGACATGTGGCTTTGCTGGAAGTGTGTCGCTAAGAGTGGGCATCAAGGTTTCACAAGCCCACCCCAGGCCTAGTCTCTTCTGCTTGTTGTCATGGATGTAAACTCTCAGCTGCTGCTCCATGTCACGCCTGCCTGCTTCCTGCCATGATAATCACGGACTAGCCCTCTAAAATTATAAGCAAGCCCCAAGTAAATACTTTATTTTAAAGAGTTGACTGGGTCATGGTGTCTCAGTAGAGCACGAGAACAGTAGTTAAGCTGTCCTCCTTAACCCACTCACCAGATACCCCTTTATCCATCCGATTGTCCCCTTTGACCTGCATGTACACCTCCCTCACCAGATTCCACATATACAGAGCATGCGATACTTGTCTTTTGAGACCAGCTTGCTTAATGTAATGGTTTTCACTTCTAGCCAAACAATATGATTTCATTTATGGCTGAAAAATTCTCCGGGTTCTTCCTTCTGCCTTCTTTCTCTCTCCCTCTTTTCCTCACTGGGATTACAACTTTAAAGGGAACCTTGAGATGTAAGGCCCAGTCCCCCCCTCTTTTATGTCTCACCAGGCACAGGACACTTGTGTCAGTGAGGACTCTTGCTGTATTTCTCATGTGAGGTGGGGGTTGCATTGCTTAGGACTTCCTCCTGGTGTTAGGCATGTCTAGGTTACCACCTACCACATTCCCATGATGTTTGTATAGTGAGAAGAATAATGTCTCTGCAAAGCTTGCTCTATTCTCTAGAACCATGCTGTTCTGTGTCCACAGTCATGAAGTTAAGGCATCATGGGAAGATGACTGCCAATCCATTTGCCTGACCACAGGGGTATTAACATTCAGGCCTCCAATAAATCCCATCCTTACAAATGAGAGACCCAGAGAAGGCGATATTAGGACAGGACACAGATGCTGTCATGGTTTGAATATGGTTGACCCAGGAAGTGGCACTATTAGAAGGTGTGGCCTTGTTGGAGTAGGTGTGTCACTGTGGGTGTGAGCTATATGACCCTCATCCTAGCTGCCTGGAAGTCAGTATTCTAGAAGCCTTCAGATGAAGATGTAGAAATCTCAGCTCTGCCTGCACCATGCCTGTCTAGATGCTGCCATATTCTCACCTTGATGATAATGAACTGAACCTCTGAACCTATAAGCCAGTCCTAATTAAATGTTGTCCTTATAAGCATTGCCTTGGTCATGGTATCTGTTCACAGCAGTAAAACCCTAAGACAGATGCCCTCCACAGTTGGAAGGGTCAGGGACCAAATCTTACCCTGATGACTCCAGAGGGAACCAGCCATGATGACACCAGATATTTGTCCTATAAGACACACTCCAACTTCAGAACTCAAGAGAAGCAAGTGCAGGCTGTTCTAAAGCACTGCAGGTTTAGAGTGGTTTGTTATCATGACCACAGGATCATCTAACATTCCCTTCAGAACACGATGATAAGAACAATCGTTGTGTATCTGCTCGTCAGTAGCAACGATGTCCCTTGTCAAGGAGACCAAGAGATGAGGGAGGGTCTGATTCCATCTCCTGACTGCTGTCTTTAATTATGATTTAATTTTTCATGGCTGTGGGTTGATCCCGGGACCCTGAAAATGCCAGGAGACACTCTGTTGCTGATCTCTAACTTTTGTGTCTTTCTTGCTGAATTGCCTATGACAGCCCCTTCTCTCTCCCCTGTGCAACTTGTCCTAACCTTTCTCCCCTCTGCTAGACTTGCTCCTGAGGCCTGGGCATGAGAGTCACAGGGCTTTTTGTGGAGGTAAAGGAGACAACAGGGGACCTTGGGAAGCACACCTAGATTTTGTGGTGATTGCTCTTTTCACTTTCGGGACATTTCTGTTCCAAGTTTCCAGTGATGAGCAGAGTATACACATGACCAACAAATCCCCAGGGCATACTGTCTGCTAGGCTGGGGAAACAGGCACCAGACCAGCTTCCAGCCTCCATAGAGTGGGCTAGGAAGAATGGGCATGTGGCCTATCACACTGAGAGTTAAGTGCATCTGTGATAACCCCTTGTTGTAATCCTCCTTGTTTGGTCCTGTCTTATTTCCAGGGTTACTAGTGAAGGTCTCATGTGTAACAACAAATTCATCACAGAGGGTGTTGTTTCTCTGCTCTGAAGAGAGAGCCACCACTTAAACATTTTTCCTATAAAATATCAATGATCAGGAAACAGGAACTCTGGTAGACATCCCTCGCTCCCTCCTCCCTAAGTTCTTGCCCTTTGCCTTAGGATAAGAAGTGAGATTTTGCTTAAAAATTCTACATCTGTACCGCCCCATCCTGACCCAGCCTGTCCGGTGCTCTGCAGCTCTGGTTCATCCTGTGCTAGCTATTGGATCTCTTGGTGCTGTATCTGCTCAGTGTGACTGCAGGGAGTGTCCCGGGCCTTCCTCTCTCCCAGAAGACTGTGAACAAGTCTTCCTGCCAGGCTCCTATTCTGCGGGAATCAAGATGAAGTGCTGGGTCTGACAGGACTCCCAGGGTGAGCTGTATGCCACCACGTCTCTACCAGATCTCAGGGACACACACTTTAAAAGTAGCAGCGAGTGAGCAAGATGCCAAGGTGTCTCCTCCCAAAGGCCTGGGTAAACGAGTCATTTTTGCTGGCCTCGTGCTGGTCTAAAGTGGTACGGAAACGCTTTGCATTAATGACAGAAGAGCAGTTGTCCCTCAGGGAGGATTGGGTGAAAAGGGACAGAACCCCTTTGTTTGGGTGTGCTATCTAAGCTAGCTCTCAGAAGCGCATCTCAGCGGCTCAAGCATTGTTCTTTCAGGTAGGCAATCCTCAGGTTCAGCTGCTTCTGTCATGTGTCTACCCGTTTATGGAGCGTCATCACGACTGAACCAGTCTGAGGAAGAAAACAGTATCAGTCTCCATCCGTGGAGCACTCTCGAGGAGATGCGTAGACAACTGAGTCAGCAATACTCAGTCTGGAATAATGAATGCCTAATATAGGCTGGGGGTCTAGCTCGGTTGGCAGAGTGGGCTCCCCAGGGTGCACACAGTACTGGGTTCAAACCCCACCACCGTATAATCCAAGCACTGATGTGTATGCCTGTAATCCTTACACATGGAAAGTAGAGGCAGGTAGACCAGAAGTTCCACATTGTCCTCAGCTGCACTGTGAGTTGCACTCGTGTGGGCTACACGAGACTCTGCCTTAAAAGTAAATAATAGTCACAGATGTTGAGTTTGTAACTTAGGACAAATTAGTGACCAGGAGGTCACGTGTCTCACTCATTTATTAGTCCCAAGGTTATAATACCCATCTTCATCCATGTTATTGTTTGTTCGAGTATGGCAGGCCTGATACTAGACCCCAAGAACTCCAGTGGTCTACAAAGTCAGCTGGGCTTTTTTCTCCTACTCAGTTCCCAGCCTATGTCTTCGAGTTAAGGGGGCAGGGTCTGTCCTTTCTGGGAGCCCTGGGACGCTGCTGCAGGGGCCCTTGGGTTTGAGGGATGCCGATGTTCTTACTCTTTAACCCTGGACGGGACTGATGGTCTCCTCCCTCCCCAAGCAACTTTTCTTGGGTCCCAGCACAGTGGCCTGATAGTGCCTCCAGGTTCCTGCCCTGTGTGAGTTCCAGTCCTGACTTCCTTTGGTGATGAACAGCAATGTGGAAGTGTAAGCTGAATAAACCCTTTCCTCCCCAACTTGCTTCTTGGTCATGATGTTTTGTGCAGGAATACAAACTCTGACTAAGCCAGGGCCTTTGTAGGGTAAAACTAGAAAGTCTAGGAAATTTTGTCCTTTGTGTTTATACTTTTTCACTATATCCCTATTCCTGTAATATATTCTGTTGTCTCTTTTGAAATTATGACAATTTTTTTTTTTTTATCAAGAACTCGGTTGGTCAGTTGTAACTTTGCTGATTGGGGTGCAGGCCACTCAGCCAGCTGTCCTAGGGTAACCTCCTCATTTTCTCTTTTGGTCTTCCTCACATGAGTACTGTAAAGCAGCATTCAACACAGAGCTACAAATACTACACGTAAAAGAAATAAAAGAGGCGTCTCATAGTGTATAAATATAATGTGATTTTTACTCATATGCCGTAAGTCAAGAGCTCTCATGTGAACTCCATGAATAACCTGGTACATAACATTCTCATATACACAAGTGTGTACTTGTGTAGCGATGTGGAACATGGATTTAAAATGTCCTCTGTCATCAGCTAAGTTATTTGACCTTCAAGTTCTAATGTTAGGGGAAAATGGCTTAGATTTGCACAGGAGAAATTCATAGTATAATTGCTACATCTTAGGGCCATAAAGAGTAAATGAGAAAAATTCTGTAGGAGATGAGAAAAATGTCAGATTGTTGACAGTATGATTCAGTCACCACCACCATCATCACCATCTCCACCGCCACCGCCATCATCATCATCACCATCACCATCATCACCACAGCAATGACAGCGTTACAATTTCCCCCTCTGCTGGAACACCAATGTACCAAAAATCCACAATGAAAAGCAGAAACCAGCTGCTTCTCTCTCTTGTTAGGAAAATTGTTTTCTTCCTTCCTCCTTCCTTTCCTTCTCTCTCTCTCTCTCTCTCTCTCTCTCTCTCTCTCTTTCTTTCTTTCTCAAATTAAACTGAAACTGGTTCTTAAAATAACTTTGAGTGAATAGCAGAAATGTTTTAAATGACAACAGAAAAGGCTGAGAGTGCTGACGGAGGGATAGTCATTTCAGGAGCGAAGGGAAAAAGAACACACAGCCCTCGGATGCCGAACCCAGGGAGTTCACAGTGAGGAAATGTCCCAGTGGCACATCCTAGGAACTTCCGGGGCACAGCAAGCTGACAGCAGGGGCAGCAGCTTCCCATGTGCACTGTGCTCCCAGCATGCCCTTTGATTTTCTGTATTTTCCAGCCTTAATTTCATTTACCTTTACAACCCTGTCTCTTTTGTCGCTGTGTTACGACACCATGTCTAGTAACTTTCAGAAGAAAGACTGATGGTTTCATAGGGATGCCTGGGATGCACAGGATGAATGACAGGCTGTATTTTTTTTTTTAAATACTTCAGAAGACTGCCCTAGCCCCTACTTTTTCAACAAAATTATTTTTTATTCATTCCATTGAGCAGCTGAGTTGACGTTCCCTTCCTAAGATTTTGAATGTGTCATGGTTACAGTGGAACTTCCAACGTGAGGTCATAATAGGTGGGCTGGCATCCAAAACCATGAGGTGAGGGTGACTCAAATCCAACAGGGACACCTGCCTGCAGGGGAGCTACAGTCTTCAGTCCGAGGTTCAGCTGGTGTCTACTAATGTGGCAACATTGGAATGAGCCATCTTGAAAGCAAGTCCTGTGACCTGTAGTGACTCCAGATGAGCAGAGAGGACATGCAGCAGAACTTTCTGGGAATGCGACACAGAGCCCAGGTGTGTGATGAACACTAAAATCTGAGGTTACAAACCACCATGTCTAGGAGATGTTTGCTACAGAGCAATTTGTTAATAGTTTGATGTTTTCACAACCACTTTCTTTTAAAAATATAATCAGTGATCTAAAATTGTCATGGGGATATATTGTGTATTAAGGATATTCCCCTCCACCCCTCATGGTAGCTAGAGATCTGCCTTCATCCAGCAAGGCCAGCAGTACATCTTTACTGTTTATCTCAAGGGTATATTCACTCCCCATCCCTGTCTCATAACTTAGCTCAAAGGGATCTGAACTACAGGTCTCTTCCACAAAATATCACACTCGTCCACTGTATTGATGACTTGCTGATTGAACCGAGTGAGCAAGAGGTTACAACCACTGTAGGCTTGTTGTTAGAGGATATGCACATCAGAGGGTGGGAAATAAATGTAATCAAAGGGTCTTCTTTCTGACATGAAAGACAAGCCATTCCACCTGGACCAAAAAAGAAACACTGTGTTCAATGGATCTATTTGAACTCTGGGGTTAGAACATTCCCCTCTTGAATATGTTACTCCAGTCCAAATCCCAAGTGATTTGGAAAGCTGGTAGCTCTGTTGGGGGCCTGGAACAGGAGAAGGCTCTTCAACAGGTCCAGGCTGCTGTGCAGGCTGCTCTATCACTTGGACCATATGATCGAGCAGACCTGATAGTACTTGAGGTATCAGTGGCAGAGAGAGATGCTGTGTGGAGCCTTTGGCAGGCTCCTGTAGGTGAATCACAAAACCTTGGAGTTTTGGAGCAAGGATCTACTATCATCTACAGATAAGTATTCTTCCTTTGAGAGACGTCTCTCATGCTGCTTGGTTTTACTGGAAACTGAACATTTGACAATAGCCCATAAAATTACCATGTCATCTGAACTGCCCATCATGACCTGGATATTACCTGATTCACCAAGCCTTAAAGTTGGTTGTACAGTCTGCAAAATTGTCTCTTTCTGGGACAACCTTGAAAGACATGAGTGAATGGAAATCTTCACAGTGGGTAGAACCTTGGGGAGCACACATGGTCTGAAATGGAAGGAGAAATGGCCAGATGTGCAGTCCTTTACTGATTCATAGGCTATAGGACAATGGATATAGTGTATATATAGACAATATATATAGTGTATATATATATTGGCTGGATAGCCTGGCACTAGGAAAGAGCATGATTGAAAAATAGATGAGAAAGACATCTGGGGAAGAAGCATATGGATAGATCTCTCCAAATGGGTAAAGGATGTGAAGATACTTGTGCCCCATGTAAATGTTCATTAAAAGGTGATTTCAACTGAGGAGGTTAATATTCAAGTGGATAAGATGACCCATTCTATGGACAGTCAGCCTCTTTCCCCAGCCATCCCTGTCATTGCTCAATGGGCACATGAACAAAGTGGCCATGGTGGGAGAGATGTGGATAATGCATGGGCTTGACAATATGGACTTTGGCTCACCAAGGCTGTCCTGGCTACAGCTGCTGCTGAGTGCCAGGTCTGCCAACAGCAGAGACCAACCATGAGCCCCAGATATGACACCATTTACCAGGGTGATCAGTCAGCAACTTGGTGGCAGGTTGACTACACTGGTCCACTTTCTCCATGGAAAAAACAATGCTTTGTCTATAATGGATAGACACTTATTCTGGTTACAGATTTGACTTTTCTACAAGAATGCTTCTGCCAAAACTACCATAGGTGGACTTTTATAATCCACTATCATGGTATTCCACACAGTATTGCTACATGTAACAACCGAGCTGCCCCACGTTGGGTGGCCAAACTGTAATGGCCTGCTCTGTTCCACAGGTCCAGGTCTAGCGAGAGAGAGAGGGAGAGAGAGAGAGAGAGAGAGAGAGAGAGAGAGAGAGAGAGAGAGGAGAGAGAGAGAGTGGGGGGCAATCGACGCAAAGAATGGAGACAAGACAGAGGGTCTGATCAAGTCTCTTTTATTGTGTCTCTCTCTCCTTTATTGTCTCTCTCATTGTCCCCCAGTATTCTCTCATATTGAAGAGAAATCTAGGGTATTTATAGGCTTTTGTCACGTGCCTTGTAGACATGTGGATACCACGTGCCTTGCAGGTGTGGATATGACGTAAGCCTTACAGGCGTCTATAGCGTGGATAGCACGTGCACAGTGCGCCTTGCAGGCGTGGATACTACGTGTGCCTTACAGGCATGTATGGCGTGGATAGCACGTGGACAGCACGTGAACTGCATGCCTTGCAGGCATGGATACCACGTGCACCTTGTAGCCAGGGGCAATAAACAGCAAAACAAAATATGTGGGATATCAGAGTGTGCTTCAGCTGTTGTAGGCTGTTGAAAAACAAGTCTCATGTCAGGGTATATGGCTTGAGATGGCTGCAAAGCTGATAGCCACTTTCTGCTAAAAGTCGGCTCCCAATAGCTACAGACAAAGGACTTGACTTTACCACCATAGAATCCAGTCCTCTTACCATGTTCCCCATTACTCTAAAGCAGCTCCTCTGATAGAAAGATAGAATGGCCCTTTGAAGAAAGTTATAGCTGGGTGGTGGTGGCACATGCCTTTAATCCCAGCACTTGGGAGGCAGAGGCAGGCGGATTTCTGAGTTCCAGGACAGCCTGGTCTACAGAGTGAGTTCCAGGACAGCCAGGGCTACACAGAGAAACCCTTTCTCTAAAATAAAAACCAAAAAAAAAAAAAAAAAAAAAAAAAAAGAAAGAAAGAAAGAAAGAAAAAAAAAGAAAGTTACAGTGCTAATCAGGCGTCCTGGAGGGCTGGGGTAGGGTTCTCCAGAAGGCAGTATATGCTTTGAATCAGCAGACATTGATATGGTACGGTCTCTCCAGTGGCCAGGATTCACAGATCCTGGAATCGAGGTGGTGGGAATGTTTTCACTCAGTATCACCCCTAGTGACCCACTAGGGATAATTTTGGTACCTCTACTCATGAGCTAAATTTTTGCTGGCCTAGACGTTCTGAACACACAGTGGAGCGCGCTCCCGCAAAGAGCCACAACCAACATTACACCGGATCTGAAGCTCAGACTTCCCCTCGGGCCACTGTGGGCTTTGGTGCCTGCATTAGTCAGGGTTCTCTAGAGCCACAGAACTTATGGAATGCCCCTATATGTTAAAGGAATCTATTGTCATGATTTACAGCCAGCAATCCAGCTAACCCAACCATGGGCAGCTGTGAATGGGAAGTCCTAGAATCTAGTAGTTGCTCAGTCCCACAAGGCTAGTTGTTTCACCTGCTCTTCTGTATAAGCCAGAATCCTGAAGAAGGAGGTTCCAACAGATGTGCTGGCAAGTAAGTGTAAGCAGGTGAAGAAGAGAGTGAGTCTTCCTCCTTCCAATGTCCTTATCTAGGCCTCCAGCAGAAGGTGTGGCTGAGATTAATGGTGTGTACCACCATTCCTGGATTTGGAACTTGCTCTGTCCCAGGCTGGCCTTGAACTCAGAGATCTGCTTGCCTCAGTCTCTTGGGATTAAAGGCGTGTACTACTCGCCTGGGCCTAAGCTTTTCATGGCCACTATGCCTCTGGATCTGGCTCACAGGTGTGCCCTCCATTTCTGGATTATAGTTCATTCCAGATGCAGTCAAGTTGACAACCATGAATAGCCATCACAATGCCCTTAAGCCCACAGGCTGAGAAAGGAGTCAAAGAGTTAGGAGGGGTGATTTATCCAGGTTACCAAGGGGGAACTAGATTGTTTCTCCACAATGGAGGGAATCTCATGTATGGGATCAGGAGGCCCTTTTGCACATCTCTTGGTGTTACTACGTCAGATGCTTAAAGTCAGTGGGAAACTACAGCAAAGCCCACCAGGCAGGACGACAATGGCCCAGACCTCTCAGAGATGAACGTGTAGGTCACTCCCTCAGGGACAGAATCAAGACCTGCTGAGGTGCTTACTGGGAGTAGAGGAAATACACAATGTGTAGTAAAGGAAGTTATACATGCCAGCTAAGGGCACAGAAGCAGTTGCAGAAATGAGGATTGTAATTAACATGAGTGTATTTGTCCTATTTTGTTAGTAACATGTTTGGGCATACAGACACACATATTGAGCTGATATTTGCATTTCCCCTCTATTCCATTGTCATATGATACAATATCACATTGATTGAGATATCAGTAGTCAAATGCCATAAATGTATGTATATTGTCACATTTAAGTCATAAGACACTAAAAGTAATCATTCTTCAAAGGACATTGGGCCATGTTATAGAACATACATGTTTGCAGCTGTGCATGGGATAGTTAAATTATGTCAGGTGGATTTATGACTTTGTAATTGTTCTCCTTTGTGAATTAAGTATGACATAAGGATTTGTGATTATGTGTGAAGTTGACAAGGGCTGAATTTGGGATGGCTAATCTTGGTTGTCAATTTGACTGCCTTTGGAGTAAACTGAACCCCAAGATGCTGGTCACCCTACTGAGGGATTATCTCTCTTTTTCCCCTCTTCCTTTTCTTTTTGAGATAGAGTTTCACTGTGCACTCCTGGCTATTCTGAAACTCTATGTAGAGTCGGTTTGCTTGGCCTCAAACTCACAGGGATCTGACTGCCTCTGCCTCCCAAACACTGGGACCACAAGTGTATGTTACCATACTCAGAGATATTAATCAGATTATTGAAAGCATCCTAAATCTGGGCCACACCTACTAGTAACTGCTCATAAGACATGGCAGAAAGAAATTTTGTCTGCTTGCTCTTACTCTCTCTGGCAAGTTCATCTCTCCTGTTGCTGGAACCTGTACTAAATCCAATGACCTCAGGATCCCAAAAGACGAAATCCTGGTAGCTCTCCAGGAATCTCCCAGGAATCCAGCAACAGATTGGGCACAGAAACATGCAGCCATGTGGAGTGAACAACTGGATTCTCAGCCTTTCCACCAGGAGTCAGTCATTGTTGTCTTACCCTCACCCCACCCTGTCAGCCACTCTAACACCACCTACATAAAACCAAATATACATGCCTTCAACACATCAGTTCTGGGTGCTTAGAGAACTGTAATGACTCTTCTTGGTGGTCAACTTGACTACATGTAGAGTTAACTGGAATCCAGAAACGGAGGGTGTGTCTGTTAGGGAGTTTTTACTTGGTTTGAAGTGGGTGGATTCATTTCTGCTCTGGACCTTTAAGATAAGAAGACACACACCTTTGATCTGGATATTGAGGCAGGGAGATGCAACTTTAATCTGGGTCACACCTTCTGCCAGAAGCCCATATAAGGACATGGAAGCAGGAAGCTTTTGTTCTTCGCCTGCTTGCCCTTGCCTTGCTAGCACATCTGTAGAGTGAAAAATTATAAAGGCCATTTTATGAAATATGTATAGATTTTTCGCCTTACAGAACTCGGAACTGAAAATAAGATTTCAGGCCTTCACATTCCAGGTGAAGGACACTTGCTGGATTACATTCCCCAAGCCTCGCCCAAGGCAGGAAGGCATTCCTGATTACAGATAAAGATGCTACCACCTAGGTGGGGCCATAGCCCTATAGCCGGAAAAAGTAAAGATAGTAATCTGAAATGGCAGGATAGGACACAATAGCATGGTGAAAACCACATTTTTGAGAAGAATGAGTGTGCAGAGTGATCTCACATGACTCTAGATCATTTGGGCTAGATTCTCTGAAATGTTCCACTGTTCTTGGTTACCCCTCCCTTGGTCTTCCCAGTGCTATGTTCAAAATTTGTAAAACAACCAATCATGTGTAAGCGCGCGAAAATGCCTTCCTCCCCCCACCCCATGCTATAAAAGACCTTTTAACCCACCACACGGGGCCAAAAACCCTGCTCTTGGAGCTAAAGAGCTTGTCGTTTTTGACCGCCGGCTCCTCCCCTAATAAACCTCTGCTGATTGCATCCAGGTATGGTTTCTTGTGATTTTTGGATGGTCTCGATTTCCGGAGGCTTGAGGAAGGGTCTCCTGAGTATGGGGGTCTTCACATCCATTCTTTCATTGGCATTACAGTCTACTTCTGTGGGATTCTAGTGTATACTGAAGACCAGCTGAGACATCCAGCGTCATGGACTGGACTAAGCGACTACTGGATTCTTGGACTTTCTATTCACCATCATCCATTGTTGGAGTACCCGGACAGCAGCCTGTAAGTCACTGTAATAAATTTAAATATTTAATATATATATTCTCCATTCTGTAAGTTCTGTTAGTCTAGAGAACACTGACTAACACAGAGAAGCCTTATACATCCCTTGGCACCCCCATTCTCCCTAGTCTTCTGTCTCATTTGTCCCCTTGTGCCTCCTTTCACGAAGATTGAAAGATTTACTTATATTTTTGCTTCTTGTCCCTCAGGACTGATTTTCAAAGTCACCACCCCTTATAAATCGAGCTGTGAAATGTTCCTTTTCTAGCACCTAAAAGTGTCTGTGGAAGTTTGAAGTTATCTGTTCTTTAATGTTTGATTAATTTAAAAAGTGACTTGAAAAGCAGCCAGGGCTTAAGTATTTCCCTCCTTTCCTCCCTCCTTCCCTTCCTCTGCTTGTTCCTTCCCTCCCTCCCTCCTCCCTCCCTTCCTTCTTTCCTTCCTCCCTTCCTTCCTTCCTTCTCTTCCTTCCTTTTTTTCTTTCTTTTTTTTTGAAAGAGATTGTTGCCTCCTGGCCACAATGTTTTAAAAAGCATAGCTTTATTTTGATTTCCAATGTAAATACATTTACTTACTATGTATTGTGTTTCTGTGTACATTGAGAGTGGGCATACTTGTGACACAGCACAAAGTATGGAGGTCAGAGGGCAGCTTACAGAATTCTGTTCTCTCCTCCTACCTCGTAGGATCCTAGAGATCAAACTCAGATTGTCAGGTTTAGCAGCAAGCGTCTTCACCCACTGAACCACCTCACTGGGCCCAGATATTTGTTTATCTTTTTAAAGAAAATTGCTTATAGCCCCCAAGCTTCCCAGATTATGAACATACAAGGTTCACTGTATCTAAATTATTGCCCTTCACTCTAGCTTTCTTCTTTCCTTCCCTGATGAAACTTGGTATTTTTCTTTATTGAAGGACGCTAGGTACCAGCTCAGAGTTTTCATTTTTGCCTCTTTACACATGCATCCGCTGTGTTTTCCTGGTTGACATTTCTCCCCACAATTTAGAAGCTTCCAAGCAGGTTTTTTCCCTTCAAAGACTTACCCCGTCCCTCGCCCCGCCCACAGCAGTCAGACCCCGCCCCCGGGGAGGCCCCGCCCTCGAGGAAACGGAAGTGGGCTTCCGGAAGCCGGAAGCGGGCGAGCGCTGTGGAACCGGAGTCGCTGGGAGCTGTGGCTAAGAGGCGGGCGGAGCCGGCGATGGCGGAGAAGTTTGACCACCTGGAGGAGCACCTGGAGAAGTTCGTGGAGAACATCCGGCAGCTCGGCATCATCGTCAGCGACTTCCAGCCCAGCAGCCAGGCGGGGCTGAGCCAGAAGCTGTGAGTGACGGCTCGGGGGCGGGGAGGGGGCTCGGCTCTTCTATGCGGAGCCCCTGCCCGCTGGCCTTTGGGACCCCACTGGGGCTCTTTGGCGTTTATCTCTGGACCCAGAGGGGAGGCCGGTTCCATCCTGATCGGACCTCACAGGGGAGACGTTCAGTCCTGACCAGGGGAAGCAGGCTCCATCCTGACCCCACTGGGGAAGAGGATCTGACCTCACCCCACAGGAGAGGAGGCTCAGTCATGACCCCCCGGGGGTGGAGGTAGCTCTAGGTCCACCCTGACCCCACAGGGGAGACCGGTTCCATCCTGACTGCACTGGGGAGGAGGATCCATCCTGACCACACAGGGGAGGCTGGCACCACTCTGACCCTACAAGGCAGTCTGGGACTACCCTGATCCCATAAGGGAAGGTAGGCACCACGTACACTTCACCCCATCCCACCGCACTGGGGAGCTTGACTTCACTCCTGACTTAAAGAGAAGCATGCACCTCGGGAGGGCCCCGAGCCACCTGCTGCATAGGCCTGGCTGTGGAAGAAGGCCACCATAGAGGGTTGATTTCTTGGCAATATCGTATGCTGGTCATGACGCCTGGCCTTGGAATGGCCTACAGGGAAACACAAAATGTTCAGGAGGCCTCACCGCTTATATATGGGACACTTCCCAGGGATTGGGACAGCTAGGTAATCTGGGCTGGTTCTGGAGGAAGCTGAGGTTAATCCAGGAGAGATGGGCCTTTTCCTTGCAGACTGCCTACTGCATTTAAGCTGGAGTCCACTTCTCCATGGTGTCTACTCTGAATAAAGTCCCAGTCAGTGACCTGCACTCCAGAAAGCTTTGCTGTCTTCACCTCCTTTCTGAGTTTAGAAGGAAAAATTATTAAGTATCTAAGCATATTTTGTAAGTCCAAAGCTGTCCCTAGAATCTTGTGGCAATTAAGGGTTCAGGTGTGAGCAGCACGGGGAGAAAGAAGCCTCTAAAGGGCAGCACCAGTCTCCTGACTTCCCTCTGATCCCAGCCATTGAGCTGCCTTGGTGATCCTGGGTTAGAAAGTTAACATGAAGTACAGGCAGAGCGAACAGGTAGCCAAGGCTCATCTAGTAGGCTGGGAAAAGGAAGCCAGCGCAGCCCCAGCAGAGACATACCCAGTCCAGCGGAAAGGCAAGGCTGCCTGCCTCTAGTGTCTGCACCTGCAAGTCTGCTCTCTCTGTGCTCCTCCCCGGAGTTGGGGCAACTTTATTTTCTGGACTGGGAGACTGCCCTAGAAACCATCTTTCCCCACAGTTGAGTCTCTTAAAGCTGAGTGCATGCATGTGTCTCAGCTGAGATGTGTACTAAGGTACAGAGTTGTGGTATCACTCCTCAAGGAGGGCTCTGTGGGACGGGAACAAGCTGGAGCATTGCCTAGACCAGAGCCTGCTGAGACCGGCTTGTTCTCTTATTCAGTTCCTGTGGCTATCATACCCAGCTGCCACATCAGTTATCTGGCCCATTGTCCCTGACCTTGGCCATTTTAACCCTGGGGACTTGAAGCACAGTGGCCAGGACAGTGTTGGGGTGTGCTGTGCCGTCCTCTGAGCTAACCACATCCCCCACTCTGCCTTTTTCCCAGGAACTATATTGTTACGGGCTTACAGGACATAGATAAGTGCAGACAGCAGCTGCATGATATCACGGTGCCTCTGGAAGTTTTTGAGTAAGTACCACTGGGTCTCTCTGATTCTTGGTTAGCTGTGTCAGTGAGTGTGAGGGAGGCAGGACGGCCAGTCCTCCAGGGTTGTAATGGGCTAGTGGGGTTAAAACAAGGATAAATATCACTCCAGGGTTGTGTTGTTAAGAACAGTGTCACGTGAAAATGAGGAATTAAAAGCCTGTTAAATATATAAAAATAGGTTTCTGAGTTCAATGGAGAAAGGACTTCAGGCCACAGAGAAACCTTGCAATTCCTTAAGAGCTGCACCTGGGTGTGGTGGCACAGGCCTTTGATGTTGGCACTTGGGAGGCAGAGGCACATGGACCTCTGACTTGGAGGCCAGTCTGGTCTATAGGGAGTTCCAGGACAACCAGGGCTACATAGAGAAACCCTGTCTTGAAAAAAAAAAACCAGTTGTGTGTGATATATATCCACAAACAAGGGAAAATAACGTAGTCTGGCCTTTGAGAAGCTTCCTGTGGTCAGCTCCACCTGGGAGGTGGTCCGTCCTCTGTTGGGTGGAAGATGTCTGTCCAGGTGGCTGTGGGGAGGCGTCTTTCTACCAGAGAGTCCTATAGACCTGTCGCAGCAGAGTCTTGGAGGAGAGTAGTCTGCAGACACAAAAGGAGCTGATGCTTTTGACTATTCACGAGGGACTGTGGACACAGCGTGGGAGGAATCTCTAGGCTCTTGTGACCTTGCCAGTGCACACGTGCTAGCACATGGACTTTCCAGAGCAGAGATGACGTAAACTCTTGGTGCTTCAGCCCAGTTTGACTTTGTGCATCCACAGAGGTCGGAGTCAACTTTTGAGCCTTAAGCACCACAGTCTCCCCTTGTGTTGAGGAGCCGCCTGTTTACTTAACACACCCGAATGATAGGTTTTCCAAGCTCTTGTGTTGCTTGAGATGTAACCAGATGCTGCGTTCATTACATTATTACAAAAATGTCAAAATGAAATGGAAACCCTACAAATTGTTATTTTTGCTATTTGTCATAAAGGCAAATTTATTGGATATTAACCTGAAGTGATTTATTGTTTTCCTTCTCTGGGTTTGTTCTCTTTTTTAATTGAACTTGGTGTGGTGGCGCCCTTTCTCCATAATGGACAATTACTATAGCTGAGTGATACAGATTTACCCAGTGTACAGAAATATCCAAGCAGTCTGTCCTTGAAAATCTGGATATTGTGGGCAGTGGGTTTTATGACATCAGGATATGATGGCGTTTTGGCTAAAAGTATTGACAGTGTCAAGACAGTCTTGTACTGTAAACTCACTGGAGAGAAACACCCTGTTTATTGGGTCCCTAGAGTGTCTAATAATGCAGTGTACTGAGAAAACCCTCTCCCACCTCGTGGACACTGTGTCCTGATATGGCTCTGAGGCTCCTCCCATTCTGACTTGTCCACACAGCATGTCCTGAGTAGTCAGGCTGACCTGAAGTGGAGGCTGCATCTCAGCTGTGCCCGTCACAGATGTGACACAGATGTGAGCTCCTGCAGCAGTGTACTTACCACGCTGTTTGAGAACCCAGAAGGGAGTATCAGGGGTGTGTGTTGTGTTCTTTTTTCATGCACTGCATTTGAACATAAGTGCTAAACAGATGTGAATGAGTGTGGCTTGTGACACCTTCTGGGGTTCATAAGTGATCATTACTTGGTTTCATGAACTGCTAAAAGAAATAGAAAGAGAATCTTGGAGACATTAAGAGTTTAAACGCCCCTGGTTCCTGGACTCTGAGGCTAGGTGAGTTGGCTGTGTGGTTATTGTGATGCTCTTGTTTCCAGATACATCGATCAAGGCCGGAATCCCCAACTCTACACCAAGGAATGCCTGGAGAGGGCTCTGGCCAAGAACGAACAAGTCAAGGGGAAGATCGATACAATGAAGGTGAGGCAGGAAGGAGGGCGTGTCTGCATACAGAAAAGGGGGCTCCTAGCAAGGACTGCCACAGCGGGATTTTGTGCATGTGCAACAGCTGACACTGAGTGTCAGTGCGTCCTGTGGAAAACAAGAAACACATGACAGTCTGACAGTGAAGAAAGGCTGCGTCTATCTGGCAGTGTCCCTGTGGTTTTCCTGTCTGTCTCCCCTTGGGTAACATCTGACATCAGTGTGCCTGTTGTGATTCTGGGTAGACCCTGACTGGAGGCCTTTCCCGTGCTAATGGTGCCGCAGTTGGAGGATTCTGGGTGGTTTATGTTCTGTCTCTAGCCTCTGACCCTGAACTCCTCACTGTTTTCTACATTGTGACACTACACAGAGGATGTGGCTGTTCTAGGAGCTGTGTCTTGACATGAACTATAGTTTGCTCATTGTGGTCACTGATGGTGCTTGCTTTTCAGATGAGCACACTGCGTTGCTGCAGTGACTGCACTGTGTACCCTTGTGTTTCCTGGGCTCCCTGTTAGGCTCCAGGCCCTGTTTGGGACTGTGTTCTCCTCAGCCTAGAACTCACGGTCCCTCTGCAGTGAGCCTCCCCCTCAGCTCAGCCAGCTTTCTTCCTCTGAGCGCTCAGCCCGGCCTTCCTTAGTTTCTTTCCTCGGTGTGCTGGTTGGGGTGTCTGTATCCTCTCTACCCACTGTCCCCTCGGCCTGCTGCTGCACGCCATCGTTGCATGCTCGGCCTGTGCCACTCACTGCTTGTCTGATGCCAGCCTGGTTGTGTCTGCTGTGTGCAAGCAGCACAGAGAGCCTGCTGCTTGAAGTGAACAAGGGACTGTTAGATCACATGCTGCAGAAGTGGGGTTGGACAGGTGAACACGCAGCCCATGTGTCATCTCTCCTGTCAGCTTGGGCTGAGGAGTTCCTGGACGCCCAGCAGAAAGCCCCTCTGGACAGTGACTGGCCGTATCTTAGACACACTGCCTTGGGCTGTGCTGGAGTGCACAGCCCAGTGATGGGTGCCCATGGTTACTCTTCCCTGAGCACCTGTAGCTCTTGGTGTCATCTCTTACCTGAGACCTGTGACCATCTCAGGGCACACTGCAGCCTGCATGTCCCCAGTGGGCACCAGTTACACAGCTTTTCAGTTGTTGCAGTGGGGTAGCGTGTGTCTGTGTGACACTGGCCCTGTGGCCCTGAGAGTAGAGGCTTGGGTACAGCCATGGTACAGTCCTCTAGACTAGGATAATCAGCTGTGAGGGATAGGTGGCTGGGGAGTGGCTAATGCAGTTCCAGGGCTGCAGGAAGTGTAGATGTTTGCACACGTGACCTGTGTCATCTGTGAGTAGTCGCTTCAGTGAGCACTAAGGTTCGGGTGTGTGCTGCCTGCAGAAGTCCTCTTCACTGTACTGGGAGCACCTGGTTGGAGGTGCTGGGTTTTTTCTTCTTAAGGCAGAAGGAAGGAATTGTCTTAAAGATACAATCCCCTTTCAGAGAGGTGGTGCCCTTGTAACAAGTTAACTGCAGACATCTTGTAGTTGACTCTGTGTGTTAACTTGTGGAAGATAAGTGTCCTGGCTCCATCCCTCTGGGTGGCTCAGTGGGATTCTGGGTTGCTTGGATGGGGTGTGTTGTCTATATTTTGGATTTTTTTTGACACAGCTATTTTTTGTTTGTAGAAATTTAAAAGCCTACTGATTCAGGAACTTTCTAAAGTGTTTCCAGAAGACATGGCCAAGTATCGGAGCATTCGGGGGGAAGATCATCCACCATCCTAAGTGTGATGACCCCCACATCCTTTTAATAACCGGACTGACCCAGTGAGAAGCTGTGCCTGCCAATGCTGCCTTCCAGCCACGAGAACTGGCCTTGCCCCTACCTCCTGTTTCTGTCGTTTGACCTTGTGGGACTCTGGGGCTGGGGGAGCAGAGCTGTGTCCAGCTGTCCCTGCAGCTCTCAGACCCCTGGTGACCTCTTCTTTCTCCAGGGGAACAGGCAGGAAGACAGGCTCGCTGAAATGTGAAATGGGATTGGGCTCCTACTTGGCATTTTCTTTTTGTGTATGCTGTTGTTACACTGTCCATAAGAGAGAACTTGGTTTTATATTGTACATTTTCAGATGTTGTGCATACGAACATAACTGTTTTCATGGGCTTCAACTAGACATAATAAAGTGTAAAGATTTACATAGCTCATTTCATGTACTTCTGTAACATTCCTCAAATGTTCAACAGCATATTTTGTTCCTGTAGAACAGTCAGCTATTAATTTCTTTAAGTGTGATAATATTCTTTAAACAGTGTTTTCTTCAGGTAGAAAAGCTACGTGCAGCTGAGAGCTCCCTTTCCCACACACAGCCTTTCTTAAAGGTGTGTGTACTAAATACAGACTCCTCAGTATTGGAGCCTGCTGCAGAGCAGGGCTGCTCACCTGGTGTGTGGATGGACCACGGGGGTCTGCTGCTCACCTGGTGTGTGTGTGTGAGCATGTACCACAGGGGTCTGCTCACCTGCTGTGTGTGAGTATGGGCCATGGGGGTCTGCTTCTCACCTAGTGTGTGTGTATATGTGTATGGACCACGGGGGTCTGCTTCTCACCTGGTGTGTGTGTGTGTGTGTGTGTGAGGATGAACCATGGGGGTCTGCTGCTCACTTGGTGTGTGTGTGTGTGTGTGTGTGTATGGACCACGGGGGTCTGCTGCTCACTTGGTGTGTGTGTGTGTGTGTGTGTGGATGGACCATGGGGGTCGGCTTCTCACCTGGTGTGTGTGTGTGTGTGTGTGGATGGGCCTCAGAGTCTGCTGCAGCTTCTTCATTTCAGTGGATCTGTGGACTGGTAGAGCATCAGACAGGACATTTGAGGCTGGTTTCACGATTAAGATGGGCTGGGAGCCTTCTGGCTAATTTGCTTCCTCCTATTTTCTCACTGTTGTGAGGGTTGGAGTCCCGATAACCCCATCGAGGACACAGATATTTGTTATGTTCATAATAGGGAGAGATAAAGGGCAGTGATGTAAGTTTCTATCAACAGTGGTTTATGTGGTGGAGGGTTATGGTCAGAAACATGCGCGTTGGCAAAGAGACGGCCAGGGCTATCATGTAATCAGGTACATGTGTTCAGGAAACATTAGCTAGGGGCTTTTTATTCCGTGCGTGTCTGAGAGCTTCTCCTAGATGGTCATCTGCCTACTGTTGGGAGGCCACTTCTGGCCCTCTGCAAGCTGAGGTGTGGGAGTTCTCAGTGCTGGTGTTCCCAGGCCAGCGGTCACTACCCTTGTCTGGACAGGCTCATCTCATGGTCCCATCTCAGGCCAAGGTTCCAGGTTCACTCTAAACCGTACATCCTCCCAAGTGCATCCTAGCCTTGTCCTGACCAATTTCATTTTCCTTTCCACATGACCTCCTCAGGAGCCTGCACACACTTCATTCACTTCATTACATCTGCTCTCACACCAGGCTCCAGTGTAAAAACACTAACATTAGCTCACCTCAGACTGTAAGCCCGCTAGCCTGTGCAGTCACAGTGACTAGTCTGGTCTCAAAACACTGTGGAGCAGCGTCTTCATTCTCAGCTTGCTTCTCTAACTGTACTGACATGGTAGTTCCCGTTCCCTGTCGGTGGGTTTCCTGATGACAGTGGGGATTATCACATCTAGTAGTTTATTCAGTTGTGCCTTGGTGTCATAAGGACGCTAAAGATGCCCGTGTCCTCTTTCTCTCAGCTATAAAAAGACTGCCTTACCTGGCACATGGGAAGATGCTGTAGCTGTAAGGACCTGCTTAGGTTTCCAGAGGTGCCCAGTGTAGCCATAGTGGTCTGTACAGAGGGAGAGATAAACAGCTGAGACAAATGAAGGGATGGATAAAGATGCCGTTTTAGGTTTGAAGAAGCAGTCACAAGCTAAGGAAGCTTTGCATGTACCATGTACCCTCTAGAAGCTAAAAGTAGGAGAGAATTTCCCCCTAACGACTCCAGAAGTATAGCTCCAATGGCACCCCGATTTAAATAAAACCTCCAACCTCCAGAGCTGTGGATGACCAGAGTCCTGTGTGTGGCAGTGTGTGACAGCCATAGTAGAGAATGACCTGTGCAGGTGTGAGGCCAGGCACAGGTGACAGATGACACCGTCTAGGCCTTGGCCTTTGAAGTTGTACTTCTAATTCTCCTTGTTTCTAATGTCTGTCATATCCCTCTTTAATCAAGGGTTTTCCCAAATACTGCATAGATATAAAAAGGCCACCCCAGAAACACTTCGTTGAGATACTGAAAATAAATGAGCAGGTTAGAAAAGATCAAATTTCGACAGATTTGGGATTGTCTTGTGCTTTCTCGTCTGAGGTCCAAGGATAGCTCAAGATCAAGGCTCCCAGGAGGGAAAAGTGAGGCCTCCGGGGTTCTTGCTCCCTGCCTTCAGTATCCTGGGGTTACCGAGGTGACAGCGTGAACCTGGTGCCATTCACACTGATCCTCCCTCATCAAGGTGTGGCAAGGCCTCCTCCCTCTGGAGCCATTCTTGCCTTTTCTGCAGTCAGATTGCCCCAGCTTCACGGGCACAGTTCCTATTACACCACCCTCTTCCATGTGGCCTTCCCTGGGTCTCCTAAGGAAGCTGTCACTGCACACAAAGTGAGGTCCAGTCCCTAGACTTTCATACAGTATCTGCAAAGATACTTGATTTCAGGGGGGCATACTTCTGAGGGGCCACCACATTGTCCTCTTGGCAGGTCTGGCCATGCAGTGCCTGGCATTGGTGGCCTGTGTCCAGTCTCATTCTGGTGCTGCCTTAACTGTATTCTCTCACCCATCTGAGGAGTCAGCCTGTTCTTGCCAGTATCTGTCCTGTTCTCCACAGGGCAGGTGGCTCAGGGGTTGAGAGGGATGGCTGAGGATAGAGCACACTAAAGGCAGGTCTGTACAGAGAACATTCGATTTGCCTTTCATAGGAGGAAAGAAAAAGTGTGGGAGGCAGTGAAACCCACAGCCTGAGAAGGCGGGATCCGTGCAGATGGTCTTGCTGCACACGTACCAAGTAAAAACCTCAGTACTGCTGATTTGCTGGGGGTGGGACAGGCTGCATCGGGATTATGAGGCCACGAGTGAAGGGCAGCCAGCTTGGTTTGGGCAGCTGGGCATGGGCAGAATGCACCTGGGAACCCGTGGGGGAGGGGCACATTTGGCCACCACGCTAGCCAAACCGAGAGGCGTATTGGCCACGACTCTAGCCAAACCGAGATGTTCACATTGAGCCTTTGGAAATATCTGGCTGTGAAGGCCTGAATTCCCTGCTTGGATTGTAGCCCTCCCCCTCCCCGCTCGGTGTGAATGAATGTCAATGTCACGGCTCTTCTATGATAAACACTGATGGGGCTTGACAGGCAGCTCTGCCATATTGATTTGAGAACAGTTTCAAAAGGCATAGACAATGGGTTATATCTTTCTGCTACATGCACGGTAAACACAGATGAGATGCACACACGTATGTCATTTTTAGACGTGTTGGCATGTGGGAAGAGCTGCTGGGATCCAAAGGCTGACTGACTGGCAGCTATTTTCATAAACCAGGCTGTCTGCTGTCTGCACAGCTCCATCCCCACACTGGCAGACTTGCTCCACAGGGGCAGAGTTCTTGCGTGTATGTGTATTTCAGCCCATGCACAGACTAAGTGGAACGGTCATTTCATCACAGGATTAGTGTCTGGTCCAGGTGTGTAGAAAGGATGTTATTATTTTAAAAGAGCCTGGAAGTAACAGGGCATAAACCCAGGTGGGCTGATGTGTCTGAGTTTTCATGGCAGGCTGGGTTTCCCATGCCATCCTCACGCACTCCTCCAGGTTGTCTCCACCCACCTTGTCCTGGAATCTTGCCTGTTTGCTGCCTGCAGGAGTTTCCCAGCTTAGCAAAATAAAGAGTCACCCCCACCCTCCCAGCCCCACCAATAGAAGAACAGCAAGGTGTCCTCAGGAGTTGAAATGCAAACAGCAAGTCCTCTAAATTAATGGTGAATCTGTGGGTGTGGGGTCTCAATGCTAACCTGCTTCGGATCACTGGAGTGGGCATGGGTTGGGGTCCAGTGTCTCCATCTCACTTGAGATCTTCAAAGCCCATGCGGCTGGTGCTGGTTCTCATGACTGACCCTAGTGCGGCTGCTGACATTGGACCTAGTCTCAGCCCCCGGCTTAGGAGGCAGACGCTCAATCCTGATGGTGCCACTGGGAAAACGGACACTGGCTATCATGTCCTGAGGAGGCTGAGTATCGCCACCAACTGCACAGAGGCCTTAGGTCTGTCACTAACTCCTTTACGGGATGACAGTCCGTGACAGCTGCTGTCCTTTGCCAGGCACCATGGGACTGGGCAGCGGCTGTTATTCCACTTAATCCTCAGGCTCTTCGAGGGTTCTCTTTCCCCTCACAGAGGTAGCCTGTTGGGAGCCGACTTTTAGCAGAAAGCGGCTATCAGCTTTGCAGCCATCTCAAGCCATATACCCTGACGTGAGACTTGTTTTTCAACAGTCTACAACAGCTGAAGCACACTCTGATATCCCACATATTTTGTTTTGCTGTTTACTGCCCCCAGCTGCAAGGCGCATGTGGTATCCATGCCTGCAAAGCATGGTTCACGTGCTATCCACATGCTATCCATGCTATAGACGCCTGTAAGGCTTACGTCATATCCATACCTGCAAGGCACGTGGTATTCACGAATCTGCAAGGCATGTGGTAAAAGCATGTAAATACCCCAGATTTCCCTTCAATAGAGAGAATACGGGAGACAATGAGAGAGACAATAAAGGAGACGTGAGACTTGATCAGACACTCTGTCTTGTCTCCATTCTTTGTGTCGCTTGCTCCACACTCTCTCTCGCTAGACCTGGACCTGTGGAACAAAGCGGGCCGTTACAGTAGCCAGAGACCAGGATGGATTTTTCTGGTTCGCCTCAGGGGGGATTTCTGTATGTTGTGAGAGAACCACCTCCCTCACCTGACAGGAGGGTGCTGTGGCAGGAGGGAGGAGGGCCAGCAAGGGTGGGAGATGGGACACTGCCTGCCTTCCTCAGGCTGGGGGATTGTGGGTGGCAACTGTAATCACATATGAGTGAGTGCCACTCTCCATTCAAGGGACCTCCAAGTGCTGTCTGCCCTGAACTTACTGGTCAGGGGTTACTTAAAGCTGCAGGGATGTGGTGGGCGGTTATTCATGAGGAGAATGGACAGCACACAAGTGACATTGGTCACCACTCCCTGTGAGGAGGCTGGCATTCTTCCCAGCTGCAGAGCATATGCTAGCGGGGACCTCAGAAAGCCCCATTTTGGCCCTGTGCTCCATCCAGGCTTTGTTCTGGTTCAGAAAAGGTGATCTGTAAAGTACAGAGCTAGAGGAAGTCCTATCCATGTGAATGATTTCAACATAGCCATGAATATGCATGCATTCATGAGCACGTGTGTGCTCACAAGCTTGCTCTTTGTTGGCATTTGCATAGATGTACACATGAGTATATCATGTGTATGTGTACATAGGTATAGACATATGAACACATGCATGTGATTATAAGCCCTGTCAGGTTACTCACATGTGATGCATACGATCATGAATGTTGACTTATGTGAATATGTGCAGGTATATGAACACATAGACACGTGTATGCATACAGTCATGATCTTGTTCTGTTGCCCCATACACATGTATATGGACATGAACATATGTTCAAATGGTTACTTTCTGTGGACATATGTACACACATAAACATGTATATGCATTCATGAGCTTGCTCTGTTGGCGTGTCCTTTTATGTATGTACATGAACATACATGCGTATACATGTGTGCTCTCTGTGTGTATGTGCATATGCATGTGTGGTTATCTGGTCTTTTAGGAGAGTGTGGAGTGGAGGCTTCAGATGATGGTGGATTCCCCTATGCACTCAGTTGAACAGTAACATCTCCTCAAACTCAAGTCCTCCTGAAACCTCGGAACATGACAATTCGAATGTTGTAACTAGACACAATTATTGAGTTAAATGAGGTCAGTCTAGAACAGGGCCAGCCATAAGCCTAATGACATCCATCTGAGAGAAGGCGGAACAGGCGAGCACCCACAAGCCAGGGGCTCCAGACCAAGGAAGACGCTGCTAGTGCTTTTATAGAGCTCAGCCTACTGACTGATGAGGGTACACTGCTGGCCTCCAGAAGCAAGAGGGAGTCTCTGTCACTTGATGTCTCCTGGGGTGTGAAATCTGTCACAAGAAGCTACACCAAGTATGAGGAGAACAAAGTGCGTGAAGGCTCAAGCTGCAGTGGCAGAAACTGGAGGCTCAATTCAAACGCCTCACCACCTGTGAGAAACACCACAGGCTCCACCCACCTGGGAGTCACAGCCAGGCCTGGGCTTGGGAGCCCCATACACCGACAGCACCTGCTGTGTTTCCTGGTGATTCTTCTTACTAAGCTGTAACTATCTTCTTTTATTATGCTCTGGTCTTGATCTGGGGGTAACCAGTAAAAGCTTGCCTGGCTTAGCTGGTACCTGAGACCTCAGCACATTGGTTCTCAGAGAAAGGATTAGTGATGTGGCCCAGGAGGCACGCTGAGCAGGGCAACCTGCTGAGGGGAGGGATGGAGGTGCTGCAGGCTTTAGTCAGGGTCCACGTGGTGCTGCTTTCAGGGAGAACACCCACACAGGATGGCGGGAGGGAGGGCAGACCCCACCCCTCTGCAATGTCTCATCAGCATCAATCAATGACAGCGGATCTCTGGCTGGCCTTTCTGCTTCCTTCACCTCTCTCTTGAGTGAAGGCTGGTTCTGGTTCACAGAGAGATAGTCGGACAATTTTTTGCACATCACAATCCAACCAACCCACAGGCTGGACACAGCACTGGCTCTGTGAGGTGAGGATGATGCTGTGTGGGTTCCAAGTTGCCAGACAATGCTGTCTATAAGCCGGTGCAAAGGTTATTGTGTTATTTTCCCAACTGACCACAGCGTGAACTAGGAAAGAGACAGGCTGGCGTGGCTGTGGTCTGGACACAGACACCTGGGGTCACAGTGGTGTAGTGCCTGTTGGTTTTTATGACAGGTCCTTCATGATAATGAGGACAGGAAGTATGGCAGCCGCTGCCACGGAACATGAGAGGCCCTTGTGAGCATAGACTGAGGAGACAAGGGGCCACTGATGGAATATTGATTTCCGACTTTTGTTTACAGCACTGTCTGGTTCAGAGTCAGCCATCAGTAGAGCAGCAGATTAGTGGGGCCACCACTGTGGGGGTCTCCAACCCTGCCACGCTGCTGGTCTTCTCAGGTTCAGCTGAGCCCCTTCTCGGTCCCCTCTGTGCAGGTGCCGGCTCAGCACTTGGTCCTCTCCTCTGCTTCTGCTCCCGCTCTGCACTGTCCTTTTGCTCCTGCAGTTGATTCCTGTGGTTTTATGATCATTTCACTTCCTGATGCCCCTCTCCCTGATCAGCAGTTAAGGTGGCCGTGTACTGTGTAAGGACAGGAGGACTCCTCTGCAGGAGGACACGTTCAGCCCTGAGGAGCACTTTGGGGATAGTACTCTCAAGATGACTTAGACAAAGGTTGTTTACAACAGATTCAGGAGCCGTGTCCATGAAGGTTTTGGGGAGTGAAAAGCTTTGTGTGGGAACTTGAGGAGATGACTCAGGGGCCACATGCTTGTCAAAAGGCCTGAGGACGTCTATATAGTGGCTAGTCTGTCTCACAAGGCAGAGACGGGATTTCAGGACAATCTGGCTAGCAAAGACAGTTTGTGTCTCAGTGAACGAGGTGGAGAACAGTCAAAGAAGACTCCCCATGCCAGCCTCAGCCTCCATACAATCAGACGTATATGTGGACATCCGCCTGTACATACATGCACCCATACACATGTGAGCATACAGACACACATACACACATGGAAAATAAAAGAAACACATCAGGTGCCCAGCACAGGGTCTTCCACACACACTGTGTCCATGCTGCAGCCCGTGGCTCACCGAGTGCAAGGGAGGGCAGAGGTGTTCTGTCCTCCAGGCCTTCTCCTGGTGGCAGAAGCAGACAGACTTTGGCTAACCACTGCCTTCACTATGCTGGTGACCACCATAGCCCTAAATAGCCCTAAGTCACAACACAGATGCTGGCTCAGGCAAGGTACAATCAGACAGAAAGCAAACTGATTCTGGGGCAGGGGAATACCTTGGAGGTATAACATTGCAAGGAGCTTCTTGACCCCTTGGGCTGGTGAGTGGGAAAACCCTGAGGCTAGCCCACAGCGGGCATCACTCGCTGTTACAGTGGGCTCTCATGGACCTGACCTTTCAGGGTTGGAGCTGGTAAACTACCCCCTCTTTTCTTCAGCCACTGCTGTCTGTCCCTTCCTTGCTGTTTGAAGTGTCTTCCTCCTCTTCCTTAGGGATGGACTCTGTAGATGCCTAACCCCCTGGCCACCCCACCCCTGCCGGCATCAGCAGTCTCACACTGCCTCATGCCCTCTCTCTTTTGATTTTTCGAGACAGGGTTTCTCTGTGTAGCCCTGGCTGTCCTAGAACTCACTATATAGACCAGGCTAACCTCGAACTCAGAAATCTACCTGCCTCTGCCTCCCAAGTGCTGGGATTAAAGGCGTGCGCCACCACTGCCCGGCTCATGCCCTCTCTCTTAGCTCTTTTGTCTATGTCCTTTCCCTCTCCCAACCTCTTTTGTGTTCTCTTTCCAGAGACCACCTGGGGACTAAGAAGGGAGGAGACTATCCCTTCCATCCTCCCACCTCACCCCATTGCTCTACCCTTAAGCCCCTCCCCCAGTACTCGGGGGAGACATATATCTTAAGGTGGCCCTTGGGCAATCAGTTAGTGTGGTGCTGTTTATTCATCCACGATTATGCAGGTTGGAGCATCAGTGTCCCAAAGAGACATTATCGCAGTATCCACCCACTTCATCCAAAGCAGCAGCTGGGGCCCAGAGTGCATCTGAGTTACAATATGGAGGCACAAAGCAAGACACAGGGTGACTTCTTGTGTCCACTGCTGTCTGGCTGCTCTGGGTCTGAAAGCCGAAGGCTACCGTTTGGATGCGCACAGTACCCTGCTGTGAAAGCTAATTGTGTTGCAGGAGTGAGCGGCGACTGGCTGTTCTCACTGCTCTTATTAATAACCATTTATTAGCTGTCCACGGTGAGCAGCCAAGGTCTGAGTCAGCACATGGAGCTGAGCCTCGTATTTATCCAGCACGGTTTGCAGGGCATCGATTTGAGCCTGTTTTTTATTGTTCCTCTTGTTGAGTTTAAGTAGACCTGTGTTTGTACAAATGCTATTTATACACCAGGCAGAAAGAGATTGCGCCGAAGAGAACTCCATTCCACACGTCCTCTTTGCATGTGAAGGGCACTCAGGATGCAGGGTTCCGGACCCCAGGCCCATTCTTCCTTCGCTCCGCATGCCTCCAGAGACCAGCAGTGCTGGAGGCACCCATCCAGGTTCCTGTTTATAGGCACACAGAAAGAACAACATTATGCACATTGGTCAGCATTTCACTTTTTCAATGTCTTCCGATGTCTTTAGAATAAATGGGACAGGTTCAGGTGTCCAGCTGTACCTGATACTTAGTTTTCCTCACAGAGCATCTGGCTTTGTTCTGGCAAACAATGCTAAGTGTCCCCCTCTCCCCTTGTGTGTGTGTGTGTGTCTGTGTGTGTCTGTATGTGTGGTGTGTGTGTGTGGTATGGTGTGAGGTGTGTATGTGTGTGTGTCTGTATGTGTGGTGTGTGTGTGGTATGGTGTGAGGTGTGTATATGTGTAGTGTGAGGTGTGTGTGTGTGGTGTGTGTCTGTGTGTATGTGTGTATATGTGTGTGGTGTGTGTGTGTCTGTATGTGTGGTATGTGTGTGTGGTATGGTGTGAGGTGTGTATGTGTGTGTGTCTGTATGTGTGGTGTGTGTGTCTGTGGTATGGTGTGAGGTGTGTATGTATGTAGTGTGAGGTGTGTGTGGTGTGTGTGTGGTGTATGTCTGTGTGTCTGTGTGTGTATGTGTGTGTGGTGTGTGGTATGTGTGTGTGGTGTGGTATGTGTGTACGTGTGTGTTGTGTGTGTTGTGTATGTGTGGTATATGTGTGTATGTGTGTGTAGGTGTGTGTGTGTGTGTGTGTGTGTGTGTGCATCAGAAGAAAACCTTGGCTGTCATCTGATTCCTCAGATGTTTTTTCAGATCTCTGGCCTAGAACTTTCCAAGCAGTCTAGACTGGTCTTCCTCTGGGTACCTCCCATCTGTTAAGTGGTACAAACTCCATCATACCTCAGGATAGGCCAATTTTTACAGAAACACAGATAGTTTGCAATTCAGATCTGAAATTTAGGCTCATGAGGGCAATGGTTAGCGCCCAGGAAATGCGGCTGTGAGCTGCTACGTTATCGGTGGTACTTGGTTTGACACCCACCCTAAGCTTGTATGTGCATGCCATTGCCGAGGGACACTTTTCCCTGCTACACAGCTTCTCAGAACGAGATCCACATGGGTGTCATGGAGTCCCCAAGACCCTAATGAAAACTGCTCTGGAAGCTGCCAAGGTGACAGTTTCCTTGACTAAACTGCAGGAATTACTCTACACATCTATCGCCAAATCCAGGGGTTGGAGAAAACCTCGGGACTATGCTGATTGATTGGCTGGCCCTGTGATTCTGTGGCCTTAGGCAGGGAAGAGAGTCTTGGCTTCATCTGATACTTGTACAGATAGAAGCCAGCACCTCTGTCTCCTCTTGCTGCACTGGTGGCCCTGTTGGATTGTACATGCTTATCTGAGACACGCCCTTGCTTCTCGGTAGGTAGAGGAGAAAGTAGCTGCTCCGTGAGGAGAATGACAGCTCAGGTACAGTCTTTGTGGTCAAGACTCTCTCAGAGGGCATGGCATAACCCCGAGCCCACCAACTCAGTGTGACTGACAGCCATTTATGAGCTGAGTGTTTGCTGAGCCTGTGCAACCTTGGGAAGGAGGTGCCTGATATTTACCGGGGAATGCCCTCCCATTAATCCTGTGAAATGAAACCTGGCAGAGGCAGTGCAGAGGGAGCCCGTTCTCGCTTCCCTTTGGACCATTGTTTACACCCGCTCTCCCATGCTCCCCATCCACCATTGCTGCTGTTATCACAATTCCAGCCACAAAAGGGAAAATACTTAGTTCTGGGCAAACAACCAAAGTGTGGTGGTTGCTTCTCAAGGGTGGGGGATATTATTGTTAGAATCATAAACATGACGCTTATTATTAAATAGTTTGCACGAGTATTTTACGGCAGAGAGTTAGTTTCCACATTCGTTAGTTGATGGGTTTGCTGTGTATAATGATTTTGAAGCTGCATGTACGGCCAATATTCCACACATAGCTGTGCTGTAGGTAAGAAAAATCCATTTTGTGTTTCCTAGTACTTAAAGTAGAAGGTTAAGACCATGGTTTACAGATTTCCTACAGTGTCATGTTTAATTCTGCCTAATGTTTCCACATATGTATTTTTCCGTTTCCTGTTTCTCATATCATTTTGTGCATTGATGACTAATTAATAATACAGTAGTACAGAGTATGTATGCCCGGCAGATGGAGGCTCACGAGCTATCTATAGGGTCTGTGCTATACAAGCCATCGAAAGTCTGAGTTATCCCTTGGCAAAAAACAGTACTGCACCTTTCAGGTCCTGGGACTGTATTTTGGCCACCTCCTTTTACTCCTCCCTGTAGGGTGGCTACTGAGACCTGCCCTTTGTAGGTGGCACTTGGGATTCAAATCCACTGGTATCCTTCCCCCCAGGAGATGAGCCATGCAGCTTGTCACAATGCCAGCCTCCAGGGAGGGTCAATATGAGTGTTGCTCCCGTACTCATGCTCCTGGGGTCCACTGGCCAGTCCCCTTTCTCTGGATGCCTATCCACTTTCTCCAGCTCTGATCTAGGGTGGGTGGATCCTGTTATTTTGGATAAATCTCATCAGTGCGTGTTCAAAAGGGAGTCCTTAGTTCTTGGTGCTGATCATGTACCTGGCTTTCTAACTCTGGGGGAGCTTGTTGGAGGACCATATGACAAGATGCCTCCCTCATATGTTAGCCCCTGGGTGGGAGGTCAGAGAAACTCAGCAAAGAAGCTTTCACCAAAGCCAAGATTGTTCCAAGAGGAGATGAGGGTTGTGTATAACTACAGTGTCAGGCGGCAGGAAAATGAGGAGTTGGAGGAGGCTTAAAGCTAAAAGCGTCAGTAATTTCATTTCATAGGAAGAAACTTAGGGTTTGGTTCTCTTGAGCTCAGCAGCAGGCCTGGGCTGAGGTCTCAGACAGCTGGCTCCCAGTCTTCAGGTTTTCCCATAGCACCACTCTGGTCTCTTTCCCAGAGGACGTGGAACCTTTGAGCTCCTGGCTCTTAGTTTGCCCTCTGGGAACCTTTCCTCTGTAAGGATCTTACATCCAGACATGGGAAGTAGGAGGGTTCTGTCCCAGGGTCAGAGAAGAACAGTACCCTGCTCATGAATCAGGCCTGGGCATCCTTGCCTGGGCCCCAGCAGCATCTGCCTGCTTCCTGCTCTGGGTCCCATTTGGAGACTAAAACCCAGGTCTTCCTGCCAGTCATTGGGCTTGGACTTCCCTCCTGCAGCTAGCAAACACCTGCTATGGGTTGGGTTGTGTCTTGTAGAAAACAGTGGACCCCTAAGCTGGTCCACTATCAGTGCGACCTTCTTTAGAAACAGGGTCTTTGCAGACACAAAGATGAGGTTACACTGCTTTGAGAGCAAAGCAAGGCATGGGGAGGAT
This sequence comes from Arvicanthis niloticus, assembly GCF_011762505.2. NCBI lineage: Eukaryota > Metazoa > Chordata > Mammalia > Rodentia > Muridae > Arvicanthis > Arvicanthis niloticus. Next base: position 5,036,970 of record NC_047676.1, on the reverse strand, counting down.
TATGTAAGGTCACACAGGGGATAGGTCATAGGCTGCAGAGTCAGAGTGGAGTGGGACTTCAGTGAACCAAGGATGCAGGACTTGCTCGCCCAGCCACAAGCATGAAGAGAGGCTGGTAAACATCTGCTTAGTACACATAAGGGCCCTGAGTGTCTCTCTCTGTCTCTGTCTCTGTCTCTGTCTCTCTCTCTCTCTCTCTCCGTGCACACACACGCACACGCACATGCACACGCACACACACACACACACACGGGGGATAAACTCAAATGAAGTGAATGAATGCATAAATGAATGAATTTACCCATAGGCTTCTCCCACACCCCCAGAAGATAAAACTAAGCATTCAGCTTTCATTGCTGACCATGTTCTGGAAGAATAAGAAACAGAGAATCTGGTAAAGATACTCAGAATAGTGCCCTCCAACTTTCAGGAAAACACATGCTGCTCGCTTTGCTATTTCTAGCAAAAATGTCCTTGCAAACTAGAGACACCCGCTCAGGATACACACTGGTCAGCTGTTTGGCTCATTAACTATAGTTGTGAAAACAAAGTAATATAGAATGTGTGTTAGTATAAAGACACATTTTAGTAGCTTTTACTGTAATTGTTCTGATTCTAATAGAAATTCATGACAAACCTATTTTATTTCATTCCTGAACCTCGTGGCATTCCTTGTGTTACCATTTACCACAATTGCTCCTGTCTGTCATGGGTTTGCTATCTCGTGGTGGGGGATGAGGAGGTAGGTGTGTGTGTGTGTGTGTGTGTGTGTGTGTGTGTGTGTGTGTGTGTATCCAGGAGAACTATCACACAACACTTGAGGTGAGTGAGAATCTATTACCAAAAGTTATAAAGATCTCAGAATTGTCTCATTCACTGTTGAGAAAACATGTTACAAAATGTAACGATAAATCCAAGCGAGGCTGTGTAATGAGCCTCAAGCAGAGGCATGTCCTGCCTCTGTGAGTGAGATGCATTCAGACACTGCACCGAGCCCCTCCTTAGATGCTCTGTTTGGTCTTGATGCCACTGAGATAAAAAGAGAAGGCTTCTTGTGTTCTTGCATTATGGGAGGACTTGAATGGAGAGAGAGATGGAGAGAGAGAGAGAGAGAGAGCGAGAGAGAGAGACGAGAGCAAGAGAGAGAGAGAGGGAGAGAGAGACAAGCAAGCCATGGTGAATGATAAGGCAGAGTTGGGCATATCACTCTGCAGTCTGGCACTCAAAAAATTACTGTGACCTTGGAAGTCCTTGATGAGAAGGGACCCTGAGGAGGTGTTTTTTTTTTTTTTTTTTTTTTTTTTTTTTTTTTAAATTAACCCTTTGATCCCTTTGATCCTCTATCCTATGAGGTCCAGTGGAGATAGGAGAGTTTTCTTCTCTTACTTACTTGATTTTTAAACAAATCTTTTACATTCCCTATGTAATTTCAAAGATGTATTATCCTGAAATGGCTCAGTGACTATTGGATATGAAATTTCTAGAAATATAAAGGGATGGAAAAATGGTTTTGAGATGATTATCTCGAGGACAATGGTGGTGATTCTGGTGGGCTGCAGGACTCGGGTGGAGGGGTGCTGGCTTTCCATGAGCCTACAGACTGAGTCAAGCTGGGAACCCGGAGGGGAAGAAAGATGTAGAGACCAATGGGATTTTGGAAAGGCTTTGTGCAGGCATGTGTGGCAAAAGATCACAGCATTGTCTAAGTTATCCAGCTGAAATTATAGTAGGAAAAGGTAAGGGCTATAGTTTTTTTTTTGTAGATGTGAAACTGAAGTTAAAAATTTTATGTTCAACTTATTAAGAGTTTATTATACAGAATGTTATTCTCCATCCATCTGCCTAGTCTCAATTATTCCCTTCTATTCATTAATAGGTGGAATTCAACCCACCCATCCCTCCTTCCCTCCCTCCTTTTGTCCCCCCCTCCTTCCCTCCTTCCTTCTACTATTCTGTCAACTAATGGTTGACATTAAATCCATCCATTCTCTATAAATCTGTCCATCCATCCATCCATCCATCCATCCATCCATCCATCCATCCATCCACCAATGGATGGGATTCAATCACATGTCCACCCAGCCACCATCCATCCTACTCTGTCCACTTATGTGTAGAGTGCAATCTATCCATCCATCCATCCATCCATCCATCCATCCATCCATCCATCCACCTGCTTATTTTTACTTATGGAAAAAGTCAACATATCTGAGGTATGTATACACATCACCCATGGGTTCAACATGCCACCTGACAGAAGGCAGAAGGCTGACTAGTTCGAGTTCCTGTGGAGTTCTATCTCTCCATGCCTAACCCCAATCTTTCTATTGTTTATCTCCAGGCCTTTTATGTAGATTGTGTTACCTCAACCCTTCTAGGTATTGTTTGGACTATAATTGGACCACATTCTAATACGTGTGTGGTACTGAGCTGCTAAGAGACCTAAACACCGTGGTTCTTATGGATCTGAAAATGGAATAATTAATACAGAGGAAAGCATAGGGAGTTTATAAAAATGCTACAGGTAACCAGACCCTGATTCCTCTGCCCCTGCCCCTGTGCAGCCAACAGAGTCCCCTTAGCCCTGGAGCTTGTATCACTCTTGGACTCCTCCCAAGTGACATCATTCTGTATTTGGGTCTCATGATTTTGCATAAAGTGACAGATATACTGGAGCCATATGGACTTGTGGAGAACACTTAAGCCAGAGTCCTCTGCACTGTAATGGGTTTTTCCTGGACTTAACTAGAGGCTTCTTTCTTCCTCTGTTCCCCGTCTATCACCCATTACCCACAGTCTTCCTCCTCCCAACTCCAGAGGCAGTATCAGGCCTCTGCTCTCCAACAGGCTGCTGGCTTTTCTACTGGAGGTTCCCATGAGAACAGGTGCTGGGCAAAACTACTGTGAGGCCCCTCCTCTGTCTCTGCCTCTGCCTGCTACAACCTTTCCTTCCCTGGAGTCCTGAAGGCTTTCCTTGTGTTACTCATTCCTTTGTGTCCCATACCAGTCATGACTTCCTGTTCATTTCCTTGCTTGTCATATCCCTCTTACATGTGACTTATTGCTATTCACAGGCTCCAGTGCTGGTCAGTCTCTCTGATCCTTCCCCTGGTGCTGTGCAGTGGCTTGTTGTCCTAGTCTTCATACTGCACTGCAGAGTAGGCATGGGTGACGGAGTCTATGAGGGACAGATGCCTCATACCCTGCCTGAAGCCCACAATGACATTACTTCTCAGTGCTTGGACAATTGCAGATGGTGGCTCACAGGTGCAGGGTGCTGAGGAATGCTGAAGGGACCCATTTAATCCTACAAGGAAATACATTATTGTTCTCATTTCACAAATGGAGAAACTGAGGCTAAGAGTGGTTAAAGAGTTGGTTAATCACCCAACTTATGAGTTCCAGAGCCGTGCTGTGAAGTCAGAGAGTGTGATAGTTTAAAGACAAAGGCTATGTGTAGGCCATTCTTCCTCTCACTATGGACAAACTCCCATGATCCTTCCCGGCATAACAGCTTGTCTTAGCTCTGCACTGTACTCTGCCTCACGTCTCTGCTTCTCTAACCTCTTGGCACTGTCCTTCTATGCGTCTTGGCACCACAGCTCTGGTGATGGGTAATCTCGGCTGTCAACTTGTGTGGATCTGGAATCAGTTAAGAGATAAGTTTCCTGGGGAAACCCTTTGGTAATTATGTAGATTAAGAGCGTGTGTGAGGGATTTTCCTGACCTCCTTCCCTGAAGCAAGAAGACACATCTAAACGTGCATAGTGTCTCCCAGCAACAACCCAGAAGTAAGGAGGTCGGAGAGCAAAAGCTTTTGATTCTTGCCGGCTTTGTCTTTTCTGGTGAGTTCAGCGACCCTGTTGCAACCATTCACCCTTTGCTGTAGTCTCCAAGATTCTTTGGGCTTCAGTGGACTGAAGACCAGAGGCTCCCCAGGAAGCTTTGTATCTTCAGGGCCAGATGTGACTGTTGAGGCAGGTGCCTTTCTGCCTGAACAGCAACTAGGTTGTAAAGATAGCCGTTGGATCATCTAGACCACATCATGTAAGCCAATCTAATATGCAGCCCGTTTGTTTCTCTTGAGAACCCTGACTGAGACATCTCTTCTCAAATTTCCTTCTAAGCAGGAAGAGTTGTAAGCCTCAGAGCAGGGTCCTTAGAAGGCACTTGTGACTTAGTTCCTAATTCTTCACAATACCCATCATACAAACCCTTCACAATACCCACAAAACTCATCCACGTATTGATGTGCATGGTTACAGCAGACATTTTCTTTGTGTTGATTTTGCAGGGGATGATAAGAAGTTGTAGTCGCATATGTAAAAGGAAGTAGAAAATGAAGGCAATTATACGGATAATTAAAAAAGAATATATCACTTTTTGGGGGATGGGAGGAGAGCTCAATAATGTAGATTTATCTGATGGAAATTTAAAAATCATAATTATCCACACGCAGGCGTGAGGGCTCGTTCCTCTCTGAGTGGGTCAAAGAGAGCCCGAGTCAGCAGCTCTGCTCTCTCTGTGGCCCAGAGGTCCGTGAAATCGTGCAGTCCTGTGCTCTGGTTTTTCTCTGCACTGACATAGCTGGGCTGGCCTGGATTATGTAATCGGCCTTCTGGCGTGTACCATACGATACTCTGGATCTCAGAACTCCGTGTCTTAGCCCTCATCCTGCATTTTGCTTGAGTGTTTTCTGTATTTGATGAGGCCATAAACTCTGTGAAGATCCATGTCTTGCCTTCTTGGCTCATGTGTGTGGGGCTGGATCTGTGATGTCCAGATAAGCATGTGAGTGATGGGGGTATGCTGAACCCCGCAACACTGTAAAAACAGCGATACTCTTCCAGCTGCTTCTCCAGGTCTCTGCAGAACTAACTCCTGATAGTCACTACCTCCAACTACTTCATTAAAAGGGCCTGAGACGATCCTAGCGGAGATCTGGAAGTAGCCGTTGACACCTCTCCTCCAGCTCTCCTAGGTGAGATGAGGTGCTGGGCAGAAAATGGCTCTGAAGGTGAAGAGCAGGGAGCCTCATTATGATGTTCTGGAGATCAGCCAAGCAACCAGTGAAGTGGCGCGTTGACCACTCTTCCTGGCATACTTGGTTATACATCTTTCAGTTGTTTGTATTGTCGAGAAAGAACGCTAGGAAGGCCCCAGTGTTTATTAGCCGCAAGTGTTAAAGATCAAAATCGATCAATTCTTGAATCAACCTCAGAGGCGATTACTTTCTAAGCTGCGATTGATGAGATGTCTACTGTGTGAGAGATACGGCCACACTGAAGGGAAAGCTTAGAGCACCAGTGCCAGCAGAAAGCGGGAGCTCACTGCGCGTGCGCTATTTCAAGTCTGCCTGGTCCCAGAGATGCTTTCAGATCTTAGTGGACCACCCAGTATGAGTGATTTTTTTTTTTTTTCAGTTATGTGGCAGGATCTCCAGAATATTCTAAGACCTGAAATGAGGTAAACGCAAGGTTTAAGACTGCTCAAATGTTGCCAGCCCCGTGGGAAGCGTCAGTGCGAAGACGCTGAGTCAGCACTTGGAGAAGGAGTGGGGCTAAATTTGGAGATTTTGACTCAACCAGAATGAATTTGGCAGTTGCTCCTGATGTCTTTGTGACCTGGTTTCATCCAAGTTAAGATATCAACGAGAAAGTGAAGAGCTGTAAACTCTTGGGTCATCATTGTGAAGGTGAATCTCCGAAGGCAGTCACCACTGCAGAGATGTAGCGGGGCCCCGGCTGGTTGAGCTCACATGGTGCTCGACTCTGCTCTAAGCACAACACAGTGTTCCTGAATAACACCTCAGAGCATCACTTAAGTATGGAAATGTCAACGTGTACTTCCCTTTGCACACTCAAAGTCTCCACTAGAGATACACAGAGGTGTGTCAGGGACGCCGTGACTAGGACATTGTGACTGCTGAGTGCCGATGCTGCCGGAGCCAACCTCTGAATGTTCGCATGGCATCCCTGCCCCCATGTTCTATGCCAGGCTCACTGAAGAGAACGGCTCCCCAGCTATCTTCCCTCTGGTTGCTTCTGCCTCCCACCATACCAAGCACAGCAGCCATGTTTTAAACTCTGAGATGGCTCTGGGTTCTTCATTAGTCCATGGACGCAGAACGTTCTAGACTGTGTTATTTTCTCTGAGCCCCATTTCAGAACATCTTAGCTGTATGGAAATTTTTTTCACCTTTTTTCTAGAGTGAATGATTTTTTTTTTTCCCTTCTATTTCCTACTGGTAAGCAATTTTGATATTTTCTGAGTCACGGAAAAACTGTGCAAGAATTCCAGTGGTGTGTTGCTTGTGGCCATCGACAGTAGTCTGGCCATGAGTGGCCTTTGGTGCTTCTGCTGACACAGATGTCACTGTTTCAACCTCTTCCCGACATGAGCACTGTTCCACAGGTGCCCTTCTCCAACCCAGGGGCCGAATAGCAAGGAGATAACGACCATTATTAGTGAGGTGTGTTTCATTCTTTTGTACTTTTTAACCATGGTGTGTGTGTGTGTGTGTGTGTGTGTGTGTGTGTGTGTGTACACTCGCGTGTGCAGACCAGAAGACAACCTCAGGAATCATTCCTCCGGTGCTGGTTTGAGTTGGGTTTTCCTTGAGATAAAGTCCTTCACTGGCCTGGAACTCACCACGTGGGCTAGCCTGGGTGGTCGCTGAGTCTCAGGGATGTACCTGTCTCCACCTCCCTAGTGCTGGGATTGTGACCAAAGTTAGCTTGCATTTTTTCCCCTTGGGTTCTAGAGGTGGAGCCAGTTGATCATACTTGACAGAGTCCTTGTCTCAGCTTCTGGTTTCTATTCTTAGACTCTTTCAGGCTTCTTGGGGGGAAATCCAATTGTTGCTCCTGATGTATTTTCTCTCTGTGCATATGTGAACCAAGCAATTCAAGGTAATAAAATGCTGACTCACTAGCTGGTTGAAGGCAAAGGATTTGGAATTGTATTGAGAATGTTAAGTTACAGATACCAATATTTTTATTTTTTTTAATATTTTATTTACTCTTTGAGAATTTTATGTATGTATGTAATAATGCAGTGTTTTATAATGATATATTTTGATTGTGTTCACCCATTTTTACCCTTTCCCACTCCACCTAGATTCCTATTAACACAACCCCTTCCAACCTCATTGTCTGTCCTTCCTTCCTTCCTTCCTTCCTTCCTTCCTTCCTTCCTTCCTTCCTTCCTTCCCTTTTTTCTTTTTTTCTTTTTTTTTACTAGCTCACAAGTTCAATTAGTGCAGGTAGATGTGCAGTTGCTAGAGAAGCCTTCTGCAGCCCACAACTACGAAAATGCCCCTCCCTCCTGCAGCAGTTATCTGTTGCTAATAGCCCTTTAGTCAGAGGCGTGTCCTCTAGAGCAGCTCCCCCTCTTCAGTGCTGGGATTTCGGTTGGCTTGGTCTTGCGCAGGTAAAGGCATCACCTCTGAGTTGGTAAGTGAACAGCCGTGGCGTATGCATGACGTCTACAGCGTTCTACAGAACTCCCCGCCCAGCCTCCAAGTCTTCCAGCTCTTACACTCCTTTTTATTCCCTTTTCCATGATGTTCTCAAGCCTTGGGGACAAGACAGGTTGAAACAGACGTCCCATTTAGGGCTGAGTAGCCATTTTATTTTTCTGAGCATTTCCACCAGCTTTGAGTTTCTGCATTAACCAGGGCCCACTTCTGCTCTTCCTCTTCCTCCTCCTCTTCTTTCTCCTCTTTCTCCTCCTCCTCTTTCTCCTCCTCCTCTTTCTCCTCCTCCTCTTTCTCCTCCTCCTCCTCTTTCTCCTCTTCCTCCTTCTCCTCCTCCTCTTTCTCCTCTTCCTCATCCCCCTCTTCCTCCTCCTCTTTCTCCTCATCCCCCTCTTCCTCCTCCTCTTTCTCCTCTTCCTCATCCCCCTCTTCCTCCTCCTCTTTCTCCTCTTCCTCATCCCCCTCTTCCTCCTCCTCTTTCTCTTCTTCTTCCTCCTCTTTCTCCTTCTCTTTCTCCTCCTCTTCCTCCTTCCCCTCCTCTTCCTCCTCCTTTCCTCCTCCTCCTTCTTTCTTCTTCCTCCTCCTCTTCCTCCTCTTCCTCCTCCTCCTCCTCCTCTTCTTCCTCCTCCTCCTCCTACTACTAGGAAGCAGTAGCAGCAGCAGATTTGACCAAATTTTAGAGCAGCCAAGATTTCTGTGTATAAACATATTTAGAAGGTTGTTTGACACTATCTAGCACAAAACAATAATACATTCTCCCCTAGGGCCCATGCCTTCTCTGTCCATAGGCTTTTGACCATATTTTCAGTGTAGGTCATAAACTTTGTCCAACCAAATAAACTTCAAATTCAACTAGAAAGTAGTTAGTTACTGTACTAGCTGGCATTGTGTGTCAACTCGACACAGCTAGAGTTATCACAGAGAGAGGAACCTCCCTTGAGGGAATGAGATCCAGCTGTAAGGTATTTTTCTCAATTTGATCAAGGTGGGAGGGCCCATTGTGGGTGGTGCCATCCCTGGGCTGGTCGTCCTGGGTTCTATAAGAAAGCAAGCTGAGAGAGACAGGGGAAGCAAGTCAGTAAGCAGCACCCCTCTGTGGCCTCTGCATCAGCTCCTGCCTCCAGGTTCCTGCCCTGTGTGAGTTCCAGGAATACAAACCCTGACTAAGACAGTTACACCCATGACAGCCTTGCCACATCTGCACCAGTGGGCACATCTTTTCCAGAAGGTGGATTTTGTAGAATGAGGAGTGTTGGATATGAGCACTGGTATCTCTTTTTCCTCAGCAGTCTGCATAGAACCTTCCGGAACCATGAATTGTGTGGTGTCTTCAGCAACAGGTTTGTTTGTTTGGTTGGTTGGTTGGTTTTTTTTTTTGCCAGGCAGGTGCGACGAGTATCCAGAAGCAATAATAACTAGTCTGTGTAGTTCTGAGACCTCCGAGACTTCCTTTACCCACAACTTGTAGGTACTGGTCCCATGCTTGGCGCTGAAATTTTGTTTAATAATCCGTATCTTCTAGGTACGATGCAGTCCACTCATGGAGGGCACCTCCATTTAAACTTTTTTTTTTTTTAAGAAAGGTTTATTTTGTATACATTTTGAGAGTATAGAGAGGTATGGCCGCAGGGGAGGCGGGGAGGCATGGTGGCAGAAGAGGAGTGGCCCCAGGGGAGGCTTGGCCACAGGGGAGGTGTGGCCTCTGGGAGGCGTGGCCTCAGGGCAGGCATAGCTATAGGGGAGGTGTGGCCACTGGAGTTTGAAGCAGCTGCTCATAGTATATACTCAATCAGGAAGCAGAAAGAGATGAATATTGCTGTTTAGCCTCTTCGTTTTATTTATTTATTTTTCATAACTTATTTTTTACTCACATTGCATTCCAATGGCAACCCCCCTCCCTCCTCTCCTCCCAGTCCCACAACTACAAATCCTCCCGTTACCCTCTCCCCAGTTAAACTCCTTTTGGAAAATTATATTTTTAAATTAGCTTATTAAGCAGTATGTTTCTGTAAGACTTTTTCATATACCCTGAGTGTTGCTTAATTAGTCCCACACTCCTCTGTATCATCCCCACTTAAACTTTCCATCTCCCGTATCCCCCATCTTCTTTCGTATCTCATCTGGTCTTCTACGCCATTTGATTACATTTGGCACTGGCTGGGAAGGTAACAGGCTTCCATATGACTCTTTTTCCCTCCACACATCCTTCATTTTGGCCACCTTTTCTCGCCTACCCCACACTTCTCACACTCTCTACTCTTTCCCTGCTTAAACAATTCTGCCCTTACATTTTTGTTCCCCCCTTATGCCTTACCCGAGTCTACGGCCCTCCTTGCTTTAGAGAAAGCTCTTCTTGGCCATTTCTAGTTTCTTGGCTTCCATAAGCACTCCACGTTGAGCATGTGCCCTGCTCCTTCCTTAATGTACACTGTATTCTCATCACACTTAGGGGAAACGACGATTCTACCATCTTGGAGGTAGAGTGCTTGGCATCTCATTTTTGTCTGGCCTTTGTTGTCACACTGGGTGTTTCTCTGCTTGTTTTCCGACCTCTTCATGATATCTCTGTGTCTTTTAACTTGGGGCTTTCTGTCTGAATCCCCCAAACTGTATTTTGATATGCTACATCTTCCCAGATGAGTTTAAAGTGGACGTCACTCTCCAGCTTTCTTTGTTGAATATGTGGCTTTGTCTTCCTCTTTTCAGTCACTAATAGGTTATTGTTCATTCCTTCTCATTTCCATAGCATGAAGGCAAACATGCTGACTCGTGCACAACCCCATTTCTCATGAGATTTCCTTGCAGCACAAATGCCTGGTGCACAAGCTGAACAAATCCTGGAGTCCTCTGCTGGAACCTACACCACATTGTCTTCTCTTGTCAATGCATTTTAGAAAAAAAAAAAGCACTGTTTTGAAGTTCCTCATAGTGGCACATGTTTGTGATCTTTTATTACTCAAGAAGTTGAAAATGTAGAATATTTAGTTCCAGGTCAGCCTTGGTTACATAATCTTAACCTATTTTAGTTTTTAAAAATTTTAGATGTATGCATATCTGGAAGGTAGAATATTGTTTAGTATATGATAGAATCAAAACCAAAGTCAAATGATGCAGCAGAGGATGGATTCAGAGTGAGGGATGACCTACTACCTTCTACACAGAAGGGCACTCCACAGAGAGCATGGAAGGAGAGCCCGGCAGACCATCTGTCTCAGTTCACTGCCTCACAGCCTTCTGAAGGAAGCTTTGTAGATATTTCATGCATTAAGTATTAAGAGCAAGAGTAGATTTAATTGGTTTCTGTCCTAGTACAGACAGATGTTCAATGAATGCTGGCCTTTGCAAAACTGATTCCAGGTTCTGCCATGGGATGCCTTTATAAAACTGTGGTGTATTGAAAGTCTAAAGCAGAATTTTATTTCTACAACAAGAAATGAAAATGGAATAACTTCTGAAGTGATAAAGATGCTTGCCAAGCTAAGGATTAGGGTGCACATCTATAATCTCAGCCCTCAGGTTTGAAGGCGGGAGGATATTGATTTCAAAATCACCCTGAGTATTGGCATAAAACCAGAAAAGCTTATCAATGGAGTTGAATTGGAGACACAAACATAAGTCCACACATCTATGGACATCTTTTTTGATAAAGAAGCCAGAAATACACACTAGAAAAAAAAGACAGCATCTTCAACAAATGGTGCTGGTCAGACTGAATAACTTTATGTAGAAGAATGCAAATAAAAGCATACTTATCATTCTGCAAAAAATCAACTCCAGCTGTATCAAAGAGATCAGTGTAAGGCCAGGTACACTGAATCTGAAAGAGAATAAGGTGGGGAACTGCCTTGAACTCAGCACAGGAGACAACTTCCTGAACAGAACACCAGCAGCTTTGACACTATGGTCTACCATTAATAAATGGAACCTCATGAAATTGAAAAGCTTTTGTAAAGCAGAGGATTCTGTCAATAGGACAAAACAGCAACCTACAAGATAGGAAAAGATTTATACCAACTTCACATCTGACAGAGGGCTGATATCCAAAATAGATAAAGAACTCAAGAAACTAGACATCGACAAACTAAGCAATCCAATTAAAAAGGGGGTACAGATCTAAACAGGGAATTCTCAATAGAGGAATCTCAAATGACTGAGAAACACTTAAAGAAATGTCCAACATTCTTAGTCATCAGGGAAATGCAGATCAAAACTACTTTGAGATCCCATCTTACACCAGTTAGAATGGCTAAGATCAATAACACAAGTGACAGCTCATGCTGGTGAGGATGTGGAGTAACCAGAACACGCCCCCATTGCTAGTGGGAGTGCAAACTTGTACAACCACTATGGAAATCAACTTTGCTGTTCCAGGAAGCAGGGAATGGATCGAACTCAAGATTCAGCTGTACCACTCTTGGGTATCCACCCAAAAGAAATTTCTACTACAGAGTCACTTGCTCAGCCAGGTTCACTGCTTCTTTGTTCATAAACCAGCAACTGAAAACAGCCTAGATGTCCATCAATGAATGGATGGATAAAGAAAATGTGATACATTTACACAAATGAATATTACTAATCTGCTAAAAAAAATAAAATCGTGAAATTTGTAGGTAAACGGATGGAGCTAAAAAAAATTATCCTGAGGTAACCCAGACTCAGAAAGACAGATATCACATATATCTGCTTATATGTGAATATTAGCTGTTATGTCTTTGATAAGTGAGCTACAATCTGCATAACCATGGAGGTTGGTAAGGAAGTAGGAGTAGGAATGGGGATTGATCTTCCTAGAAAAGGAAAGTAGAACAGATTGTTAATGAATGGGCAAGAGCTGGGGACAGCAAACAGGGTACCAAATGGGCAGGGAAGAGGGGACGAGGGAGCAAATACAGGGAGGGGGAGCTAAAATGAAGGGCCACTTGAGGGGTCATATGGAAAATTTACACAGTAGAAACTTCCCAAATCACATACATATATGAAATTGATCTGAACAAAATTGCCAAGTAACATGGGAGCTAGACCTCCTACTGTCTGTCACTTGTCACCAAATGAAGTTTCCAGTGCTGGGAATGGTTACATCGAATCAAGTTGTTGGCCGAAAGGCTCCCTTGGGAATCCTCAAACAACCTAAGCTGCTGGTTGCTCTCTAAAAACCAACAGTAAGGCCATATTTCTGAATAAAACGCCTACACAATTCGCTGAGCATGGAGCATCTGAGCTGGTGCCAACCTAGAGCCTTCACATCCGTGGGCCAGTGTCCACAGTCTCTTTCGCATCCGTGGGCTAGTGTCCACAGTCTCTTTCACATCCATGGGCTAGTGTCCACAGTCTCTTTCACATCCGTGGGCTAGTGTCCACAGTCTCTTTTGCATGCTGCCAAAAGAGAAAGGTAAATGGTAACCTAGCTACAGACTCTTATATACAATAGTGACCTGTCTGCAAAATGCACCAGTACAATAGTGGCACAAAATTTGTGGGAGTAACTAACCACTACCTGATTGGATCTAGGGATCATTCCATGAGGTGGGGTTCATCCTGATACACCACTGTGGCTAGGAACCTGAATCAGTTAGGCCAAAGACTTGGGAAGAAACCAATAACACTGCTCTTCTAAAAGAATGTAGCCATAAAATGACTCCCAATGACATTCTGATATAATTATAGATCAGTACCCTGTTCAGCCATTATCAGAGAAGCTTCTTCCTATAGTAGGTGGAAACAAATACAGAGACCCAATGAGGACAATGAGTGAGAGAACTTGGAACAGCCAGTCCTAAAGGAGATGTCTCCATAAAATACCTTCTTTCAAATCTCGGGAACTCTGTGGAAGAGGAGATGGACAAAAGGAGCCAGAGGGGATGGAGGGCATCAAAGAAATCATGAGATTTGTAGGTAAATGGCCTTCTAAACAGAGTCAGGACTAGTGCACATATGAACTCAGAGACTGTGGAAGCATGCAGAGGGCCAGCATGTGTGTGTGTGTGTCAGATGGGTCTCAGTGCTGAGAGGAGACATGAATACAAGCCCCTATCTCTAACTCCAAAGCTATCTCCAATTAACAACCTATTGCAAAAGAAAAATCCATTTTCTCTACCTGAGTATTCACTGAGAATACAAACCATTCTTAAGGTCAGGCCTCATACCCAGCAAGAGATGACTGGCCTACACAAACCGAGCTCAGTGGGAATCTTTTGGAGGTTCTTTGTTTCATGAAGTTTTGTCAGGGCATTTGTTTTTTACATATAGGCTCTTTGCACATACGTTATGGTTTCTGTTCTTGTGTTTTTATTGGATTCCAGTGTGTGTTAACATGGGTGTCTTTATGTGTTTCTTGTGAGTTATTCCCCTCTTTGGCTCTCTTTCTTCTGTTTGTTTTGTCCTATTCCGGTTTGTTTGTTTTTGTCTTATTTTATTGTATGTTGTTTTATTATTATCTTTAGATGTTTGTTTGTTTTCTAAGGGGAGACAGAAAGGCTGTAGATGTGGGTAGAAGGGGAGGTGGGGAGAATCTCAGAGGAATTGGGAGATGAGAACTGTAATTGCAATATTTTGTATAAAAAAACTGTTTTCAATAAAAGAAAAATAGAGGAAAACTAAACCAAACCAAACCCGACCAGCCTGAGTCATACAGCAAGGCCTGTCTCACAAAAGTAAGAGCTGGGGACATTGCTCAGTGGAAGAACACTTTCTTGATATGACACAGGTCTATTTAAGCACTGCAACCAATCATTCAGTCAAGAATCAATGAATAATCGAAGAACTAAATAAGAACAACGCTTTTCTGCAGAGAAGTCATCTGCTAGGATCAGCTGCAACACTGTCTTCTATTAGGGTACCAACAGTAAAAAGGCATGCGTGAGTCACTTCTCAGCAGCTGGTAGAAGCGTCTTCCTGTACTTTCTGCTTTGAGACATGCATCCCAAACAGCTCCCCTTGGAAGGAGCTGTCTGGGCAGATGTTGGCCCTACTGAAATTCTGATGACAGGGGATCAAATCCTCAGTGGCTCAATGACTAAAAGGTCTCATTACATTGACTTAAAGCTGTGTTTATGGGTATTGAAATAAAAATATGTGTAAGAATATTTAAGATATTTTCATTTTTTGTCTAAGAATGTGATAAAGTAGATGATAAAATTAGCCATTTCTCTCTCAGGTTCAGAATGCCTTATGTTTTTCTCCTAGGCCCTTGGAAATCAATAAAAGGACCTGTTCCTTGTATTGTTGATTCTGGTTAACTAATTTGTCTTCAAGCAGCAGTTGCAGTAGTCTCAGGAGCATGAGGATGCACATTTTAGAAATGAAGGCGGTTTCTGAAGTTGAGAGAGCCACTGAGTCTGTTGGTTTAGTATCTGGCCAAGGAAGGTCTTCTGACTTCAGAGAGAGAGAGGCTCTTTCTCTGTGGAGAAACTGTGGTGGGTCTCTTGGCTTCTCATGGCTTCTGAGAAACAGACTGAAACTTAGCAGCTGACTGGTGCAATTTTATCAACTTAGGTTTCTGGAGGTCATGGATTTAATGGGACTTTCCCTGGGATAAGTTCAAGAAGAAGGTTGGAACCCGAATGTGGGTGTCACTGGGCCAATCCTATGGCATTGCCACCAGCGCCATGTTGGGGTAGAGGCCTTCTGTTTTCCTCATCCCTCTGCTTCATAGAGGAGCCCACGATTGTTCATGCACCTCCTTCCACATTCAAAGCCCACAGATCTCACTTTGTCCACCTGGACCCAATACCAGTCAGGCACCTCCTCATAGCCTCAGTCCTGCTCCAGCCTGTGCTGAAGAGGGTTCCCGATGAGCTAGCCCTTGCTCAGTGTGGGCATGTCTGCTGAGCATCTGCCTCTCACCTCTGACTTGAATTTCAGACAAACAGAACACATGCGTGAGACATTTTCTGTTCACCGTCAAAGCTGTTTGTTAAAAGTGACTTGGGATAACCATCATTAAAGAGAAAGAGTTACAGTTTGAAAAACACCCTCTTCATATCAGAATGACTCCATTCCCTCCTCATTGCCACTGGGTAAGAAAAGCCAGCAGGCGCCTTCGGTAGCTGGAGCAGGTGTCATCACTGAATTGTGTCCTGCTGGTCTTGCTTGACACTCACAGCGCTGGCTCTCTACCCAGTGGTATCAGCACAGACACAGGGGAAACACTTTGCAAGTCCAAAGATTTCCTCTGGGGAGAAAATAACTGCCTTGATCACAGTGACTTTCCTGTCTCCACAGGGGAGCTGTCTCTTGTGCTTTGTCTACAGTCCATTCCTTCAACCCTCCTGTATGCTGTCCTCCAGGCTCTGCAAACCATAAGTCATGTCTCCGAGGTGTATGAATGAACACCGACATGGTTCTTGAAATTCTCAGTGAGCAAACTTAAGTCTGGTGTCAGATTCACTTGTCCTGTCTACACTGAGTCTTCTTCTATGCCCATTTCCAGCACTCCACCCAATATTCACTTTATAAATGCTTCCCACCCATGAGGTGGGTGCTCTGAGGGAGCACTGTCTGCAGAGGAGCATGCAGGAGTCACCATTCCCTACCAGGTCCACACAAAGACCTTATATTTCACACTCACTGGGTTGTTTTGTGATAACCACATCCACTCCATTCCAGGGAGCCCCCCACCCCTAGGCTCCTGGAGAACTCTATTGCAGTCATAGAAGCTGCAAAGCCCTGGAGGAGAGGAGAGGAGTGTGGGGTAGTGTGAGAGGAAAGACTCCTTGGCCCAGGACACTGCCAGCTCCAAGGCCCTTTATCAGACTAAGAACTTGCTACATCCTTAGCCCATGAGCCTTCTAGAACATGCATTGCGATAATGTCCTCTTAGGGGTCATGAATGTGTGCTGTCTAGGCTTGGGGAAAAAGAACCATCATGGCTGCTGCTGGGGTCTGGCAGTGCAGACAGGCAGGCACGCCTGCACAGGGAAAGTCATTGTGGAGGTCAGGCACGAGGAAAATCCCTGTGCCAATTTGGAAAGTCTCATCTCAGGGAGGCAGAGTCTCATTTTTG
Source organism: Arvicanthis niloticus (assembly GCF_011762505.2). Taxonomy (NCBI): domain Eukaryota; kingdom Metazoa; phylum Chordata; class Mammalia; order Rodentia; family Muridae; genus Arvicanthis; species Arvicanthis niloticus. The sequence continues at coordinate 5,020,492 of NC_047676.1, read as the reverse complement.
ATTTGAGAGTTGAGACGACATCCAACCTTCCTATGGAGGACAGGGTAGTTCATATCTAGGGACAGGGTCAAAGTACAGAGATGGGAGTGTGTGCTCATGTGTGCTTATGTGCATAGATGTTTGCACGAGCATACATGTGTATATAAGTGTGCACTTGAGTGTGTGTATGAATATTTGCATAGTTATGTAAATTGTCTGCACAAATGCATTGGAGTGTGTCCACATGTTTTTTTTTTTTTTAATTTACTCTTCCCTCATGTATTACATTCTGTCTGTAGTCTCCTCTCTCTCCACTCCTACCCTACCCTCCCTCTCCCTCATTGCCCCAGGTCCACTCCTCCATTTCCCTTCAGAAAAGAGCGAGCTTCCCAAAGACATGAACTGAACATGAGTTAACAAGCCACAATAAGACTAGGCACAAACTCTCATATCAAGGCTGAGCAAGGTAACCCAGTAGGAGGAAGTGAATCCCCACTCAAAATAGGCAAGAGTCAGAGACTCCTTCCACTCCCACTGTAAGGAGCCCCACAAGAACACCAAGCTACACAACTGTAACATATATGTAGCAGACTAGGCTCAGACCCATAAAGGCTCCTTGATTGTCGTCTCAGTCTCTGTGAACCCCTACAGGCTCTGCTTAGTTGATTCTGTGTGTCATGTTCTTGTGGTGTTCTTGGCCCCTCTGGCTCCTACAATCCTTTCTTTTCCCTTTCCTTAGGATTCCCTGAGTTCTACCTAATGTTTAGCTGTGTGTCTCATGTACGTGGTTTTTTTCCCAGTGTGTATGTACATGTGTGTGTACGTGTGTGATTTTGTGTGTGTGTCTGTGCATAAAAGCGCTTGTGGTGCATGGTTGTACACATAGGTACACTTGAATGTCTATAGACATGGATATTGTTTGTCCATGCATGTTTGCGTGTATGATATACTTGTGAAACCAAAACCGGAGGGCAGCTGATGCAGAAGGTGGCATGTGCAGCCAAGTGAGGCCCAGACTAGGGCAGACTGGGGAACCAGGGTGGTCCCCTGGGACTCCTGCTTCCTTCAGGGGTGGCTGGAAGGCTGGGAATGTGTACTTTGAGATGGAGATATAGTTGAAGTGGAACAGAGTGAGCAAGGCTCAGTGCGGACTTCATCTTTCAGTTGAGATGTTACAAAATTTGAAAGGAGGGCTGACATGAAGGGGCAGAGGCTTGGATCATGGACCTTACTAAAGACACCCATTATTTAATTCCCATGAGTAGTTCTCACTGGGAGCACTACCCCATGTCAGTAAAGCCTAGGGATGTCTCAGTTGCTTCTTTGGTCTTACACACATTCCAACATCTCTAATAAAGCTTTTAAAGGAATACAGGAGCCCATGCACGTGGGTGCCCTGGGCACTGGTACATTTGGGTGCTGGAGCCCACTGAGCAGGCAGGCCTGACTTGTGCCTATGAGATAATTAGGAGCAAGTTTCCAATTTTCTCACATCCTCCCAGCTGTATTGTGTGCTGGGTGCTTCACCTCTGAGCTCACGATGGTTTTCAGAGTCATTGCTTTTCTACCTATCTTCCACACAAGGTCTTCCAAGACCCATTGCTTCTCTATCTTAAGATTTACATGCAGCAAGACATGTGTGTACACAGGTACATATACATATCAGATGAGATTGTATCTGTGCTTCAGAAATGCGTATATATTTGAATGATTGAGCCAATGGATGAGGTGCTTGTATTCAGAGTCACTAAAGAGGGTCTGGCTTTGGGAAGAACATTTTTGTTTTGCAGTATGAGAAAGGCTGGTGTACGTCTCCCAGGATCATCAGTTGGATGTTGCCATAAGCTTTCTTGGTCCCTGTTGTACATAGCGTTCTGTGGCCCCCTGACAGTCACACCTGTTCATTTGTAGATATTGTGATTACACATGAGAGGTAGCTGGGAATTCCATACTTTTGATAAGTTGCCACTGAAGGCTGACTTCTATGCCCCGAGTCTTGGAGAGTGGAGGTTGTGGTCCCTTCTGTAGTGAGGGCCCCAGTCCTAGCAGCTTCCTTGATTCCAGATCATTTTTAGAAGAGAAAGAAGGGCTGAGCTTCACACAGCAGTGCTGAGGGAAGTTGAGAGGAACTGTGGGTAAAACATCTGAGGGCGAAGCTGAAGGAGATGCTAAAGTAGAGCAGGAGGCTGGAAGGAAACTCCCTGGTGCCAGAAAAGGCTGAGGCTGGAGTGGAGAAGGGAGGGGAGGCACACTGCCAGGAGCTACTGAGCTGTGGGCATACATGCCATCTGCAGAACACAGGCAAGAGCAGAACACAGGCAAGAGCCGGTGACGGGGAATAAGAACTAGTACATGCTCTACTGATAACTGAAGTGCACACAGATCTCCATATGCTTTGTTTTTTCGAAAGGATAAACTATGTTCTGTAGATTTTCCTTTCTCCTAGAGACTACCAACCAACCAGGACAGGATTTTGAGAGGATTGGCGTTTGTCTTCTGAGCATCACTATGTTATCCTAGCTGATATTTGAACATGTTCTAGTTAAGTAGTGCGTCTTAGATGGGCGAGGGTTTACATCATGAACTGACCGATGAAGGACCAATTGTCAGCCCGGCAAGTGCACGGCTAGTTAGCAGTTGTGGAGCCTTGGGAACATAGCATGCTTCAGACTCTCTTCCGTAATCTTTCCATAAAGGTTTCTGCATCATCATCCCGTCCTTTTGCGTTTGAGCTTTATATTGTTTGGCCAATAGAAAACAACAGGTGTGGCTTGTAATTCCTCAGCCCACACATTAAGAAACCAGTGGCTTTGTGCATCCACCCCTTGGATGCTGATGTGGTTTGGATAGGAAGTGTCCATCCACACCTGTGATTGGAATGCTTTTTCTTCAGCTGCGGACACTATGTTGGAAGCTTAGGATGTGGGTCTGAGTCGAAGGCAGCAAGCCAGTTTTGAGTGTATCATTCATAACCACAGCCTCATTCTGTTTGCTGGTCCACCATTCAGTATCTTTTCTGTTGCTGTGGTGAAAAAAAGTTTGACCAAAGCTACTGAGAGCCAGGGGGATTTATTCAGCTTACATTTCCAGGTCGAAGTTTATCATTGAGGGAAGTCAGAGCAGGAACTTGAAACAACAACAACAACAACAACAACAACAACAACAACAACAACAACAACAACAACAACAACAACAAATCATTGAGGAACTTTGCTGGCTTAGTGACTGCCTTTTCCTCAGGTTGCTTTTTAGCAGAGCCCAAGTCCACCTACATAGAATTGATATGGTCCACAGTGGGCTTGACCCTTCTGTATCCATTAACGATTAATGGCCCTCCTCAGACATGCCCACAGGCCGCTATCTGTTAAAGGCAATCCTTCAGTCAAAGGTTTTCCTTCCAGATTAATCCAGACTGTGTCAAGCTGAGACCAAGGCTAATTACAGTATTTACCATGATGTGAACTGAACTATCCAGCTCTGCCTTCCTTACCATGATGGTTGGCACCTTCTGAAAGCATGAGCCAAAATAGATTTGTTTAAATGATTTCTGCAAGGTGTTTTGTGACAGTACACCTGGTCTGGGAGCCCAGCCAGTATCCTACATGGAACCTGAAACTGCCCGTTGGAAGGGCTCACCCAGAGATGGCCAGCTCTGTGATGCACTATGCTAGAACAGAGTCCAAATGAATGGCTCCAACTGTCACTGTGTGGAGCTTAGCCCAGCTTCCCTGCTGAGCCCTGTCCAAACAACTTCAAATGAGGAGATGAAATAGACAATGCTGTTTTAACTCATCCAGCTTTGGAGTGATAGATTGATTACAGGGCAACAAAGAGCTGGTCTGAGTGAGGAATGTGATACAGAATCTGGATGTCACAGTTATTTTCAGACATTTTGTTAGAGAAGTGAAGGCTACATGGCCTTACTGGTCAGAGACTGTTCAAGGTCTCAGGCTCCTTATCTGTGGTAGAAGCAGTACCTGTCATGTGCCGTGCAGATAAAATCAGCACCTATCATGTGCCGTGCAGAGAGAAGCAGCACCTATCATGTGCCGTGCAGAGAGAAGCAGCACCTATTATGTGCTGTGCAGAGAAATTTAGACATGTACAGTGGCCACCAGGACCTCAACACATTGAGAGTACTCACTCTTCTTCCCCAATGATCCATTTGTGGAGGTCAGCAAGTTTATTGCAGCTGAAAAGTGACAAGGACTTGGTGGGAATCATTGTTTCAGGTAATAGCAATTGGGACCCTAAGAATGGGAGAGAAAGCATTTGTTTCATAAAGTTTCCATTTCTTAAAATCCAGTTTGCACGAGTTTCCTTCCACCAGAGGAAACACACATGAAAATATGCTAACAGTGGTGCTCTGAGAAGGAATATTTACAAAAGCACTTCCCGAATCGGAAGTGTGTCTGTAGCTGGTCTAGTGACACACACAGGTGGCACCTGTTCTCCAGCCTGTGCTGTTTAATCAGTGCCTTCCCCAGTGATGGGAAATAATGGCTCTCGTCTCACACACTGGCTGGTAGGGGCCATTTTTTTCCTATTGGTGATAAATGGATTTTAAATAGGGTGGGACACAGATATTGGATTTTAAATAGGGTGGGACACAGAACCTGCACCTGTGACCCTGGTCAGTGTCAATGGTGTGTGGTGCTAGCATCCTGACACCTGGACAAGAGATGGCTGGGAATCAGCTGTTGATCACAACAGTGATCTCGCCCCATGTCCTTAGTGAGCTGGTTAGTCAGCCTGTTGCCAGCGAAAAGGTGACAGGAGTCATCCTTGATGCCTGTTCACACTCGGAAACTTATTGCTGCTGTCTTCTTTGGCTGGGAACACGGAATCAATGTGGCTTTGGCTGAGGACATGGTATACTCGTGGCCTGGAAGGCATACAAGGCTTTTTGCCATGGACTATCATAGCTCATGTTCAGATATGCACTAAACATTCTGCCCGTTGCCTTCCTAAAGATGGGCATTTGGATCACAAAGCACTGATGCAATCCTCTCCCATTAGAGGGATTCACACCGGCATCTGCGCTGGCTTCTGATTGTCTCATGCTACCAGGGAGCAACCTCTCTCTGCAAATGGGTGTGTGACGTAGACATGGAAGTATAGGGTGCTCTGCCTCCTTTGTAAAACAGAGCAGGGTGGTCTGAAATTCAGAATTATCAAAGGACCAGCTCAGGAGTGCCAGCACCAGGTTAAAAATGGCAGCTATAGAGATGAAAGGTTCAGGTTCTCATTGATAAACCTGTTGGAATCTTTAGGTGTTCATTTCATGACTACTATGAGCTTCTAAATCAATGTGAATCCCCAGAAAGCGTGTCAGTCACATGATTTTTAACCTTCTGTAACCCATTGTCAGGAGTTGGCAGGCAAGCTGGGCCCCCGTGTAGTATCAGTTGAGAAGCTCTGATGTCTACAATCAGAAGTGCTGTGGAGATTTAAGAGAAGGTAAAGTTTAATTTTTTTCATCTCTGACTTTTCTGTGGTTTTCCTAGTTTCTCTCAGTTGCCCTAAACCTATGTAAGTGCTTGGAAGATCTCAACCTGGTTAACATGTCTTTCTTTGCCTCCTGTGTGCCTTAGAATCTGGATGTGCCAACCCGTTATTTCCTGAAACGATGAGGACATATCTGCACTGTGACCATGCCTTGGTGTCTCGGTGGCTATGTCCCTTGACACGTGCATAGCCTCTGGAGAGATTCACCCTACAGATTCACCTAGGCTCGCCCATAAACCCAGGAGTTGTGTGATGTTTAGGTCTGATCATTAGCATAGCCGTTAGCCAACTGTTGTGGAAGGGGACAGCGAGTGTCTAGGTCTAACTGTGCCAGTCATGTGGCATCTCCTAAGGCTGCTTGTCTGCCTCTGCTACTGTATTCCAGAAAAAACACTGGCAATGGGTAGGAACACTTGCCCCTTGGCTCTTGGTTTCCCCAAATTGGATGGAGCATATGTGCCCTATAGGTCACCTCTGAACATATTAACATTTGTCACTTTATATCTCTCTACCCAAGTTTATTCCATTACATCCAAACACTGAAGACTGTCTGTGAACCTAAGTCCCAGTGCAATGGGATTTGACTCTTGGCTGTACAGTGCCTGGGAGTGGGTGTGGATGTGGAGCAGACGGTGGTAATGTCATTCTGACAGGTGTATCTGTCGCTGATATGGTCCTTTGAGGACTCAGTGAGAGAGGAGCAAGTACCTCAACACTAGGTCACCAAGCAATGGCTTCTAGACTTTTTTGTTCTGGAAATAATGGATGGCAGCTCTGAAGGAAGCCTCTGGGACTAGTGGTTGAGCTTCTTAAGTGGATCCAGAGTCTTTCTTCTTCCTTCCTCCTCAGCTGCTGCTGATAGGGCTGTGTCTGCTGAAGCTCTAGCAATGCCAGAGCTAGCTTGCCTTATCCAATTCCCTCTGCCATGCTCAAATAAGAACAGATGCCGGTTGGAAAAATGCACCAAAGCTGGGAATATGGCATTGAGTTATTGAATTGTTTTGATGGGATCCAGAGCTTAATATAGTCACACATGGCACCCAAAGCTTCAATTTCATCTGGCTGTTTATTAGCTTTGGAGTGAACTGTAACATAATTCTTTCCTGTATTGGGGGATTGGTCCTGGGCCCCAAGAGTTCTTTAACCACCTGTGTTCCCAGAAAATGTTCCATGTGAGGTTGAGTTGATCTCCCCTGGGCTCAGAGGCCTTCCTTCATCTTCCCATTGTCCTGCAGGCAGCCATATTACTCTCTTTTAGCATAACCACACATTCAATGTCATGAATTATCAGGTCGGATCTCAGGGGCAGCAGTTGTCTCCAGACAGGTGTCAGGGACTGGGGAAGTCTGAGGTTTGACCTTGCATACAGAGTCATATGTCAGCCAGTTACAGATTCATACATGCTTACAGAAGGCACATATTTATTGTTTAGGGACAAAGGCATTTATTAAACACAGCACAGACACTCTTTTTGCTCTCAAGCCCCATGAGAATAAGGCAGATGGGTCGGTCCATGTGAATGCCTGCATACTCAGTGGGTGTGTGGTAATTCAGGAAACAAGCTCAGGGACCTGGATCATTTAGTAATGGGCATGGACATACCTGCCCTTTGGTTTAAAGGGAGGTGCTAGTCTGGTCCGGGGGCTTCTCAGGCTAGGTGTCATGGACTTGTGGGTATCTTTCTCTGTGCAGGGGCTTTCCTGTGCATAATAAGACATTGTCAGCATCCCCTTTACCCAAAGATGGTTTTTTTTTTTTTTTTTACCCCAACATGGATCTTTCTTTATAGTAAATATAAACATTCCTGAAAAGAAAAGAAAGGACATTATCAGAACATGAATCAATCAGGTTCTATTGCTCATAGGTAGACCTGGAGAACAGAACTAGACTGTAACATGCCTTCACCAGCTGCATAACCATCAGTCACACAAGGCATTTCTTTGCCACTGCAGATGAAAGGAACACGACATAGAGGGTGTTTGCTTCTCTTTGTGATTAATGCCATCTTATTATTACTGTTAGGGCTCAGAGATTAAGCCATAACTCAGCTGGTGAGGCGACATGTTAAAATTCACCTATTTTCTGAACATTATCATCTCACAATAAGTTTCAAAGATGTGAGAATGAGTCTGAATTCCATGACAACAGGACTCTTGAAGGTTTTGGTGGTAGATTTTTAAATTTGGCTGATTGCTTCTTGGATATTCTCGGTCTGTGTATTAGCTGAGCAAAGCACATGATCTCGTACTGTTGAGTAGGATATCAATGTGGCTAGCCTGAGGTGTAGTGGATCCTGGACATGGTGGTTTGGTGGCCTAGTGGCCTTAACACTGAAAGTAACAATTCCAGATTATATTTTTTGAGAACCACTGTAAATTTATACTTCGAAAAAAAAAATGTAATTTAAAAATACTAGATTTTCACTTCAAGACGTTGAATACATGATTTTATAAATAGATATTTAAGTATCAATAACTGTGCTGATAGAACTGATTGTTGACTTGATGTAGAATCACGTGGGAAGAGCGTTCCAATGAATTGTCTAGATTAGCTTGTTCTGTAGACATATCTGATTAGAGTTGTTTTGAGTATGTTAATTGATATGAGAAGACCTGCCTACTGTGGGTGGCATTATTCCCTAGGCAGGGATGATTTACTGAAAAAGAGCTGAGCACAAGCACATGTGCACTGAGTTGTTCCTCTCTGTGTCTTGACTGTGGATGCAATATGACCAGCTGTCTAAGCTCCTGCCTCTCTGACTTCCTTGTCTTTATGGACTGTAACCTGTAATTATGAGCTAAAACAAAATTTCTACTCGAAATGCTTTTGTCAAAATGTTTTATCACAGCAACAGAAAAAGGGATGGAGACAACAACACAGCTCTTCTTGTGATCCATTGTCAACATTGCTGATGGTGGTTGCTGTTTGGGTGTGAGGGTGGCCTGGGGATCAGGTGATTGCAGGACACTGATGAGCACAGGAACTAAGTAACAACACTCCAGAGACAATTGGCTAACTTCTTTCTAAATGCCAACAGGTGGCAGACATCAAATACCAAGGCTTGTTCCATTGACTGATGGATCATTCATGTTATCCTAGGACATATGTCCACTCCACAAATCTGGGCATTACAGCTGCAGGTAGAATGTTGGTGTTCAATACTATATTCACTGAGCATTTTAAATGGTAGATTCATCCTTACTAAAACAGTTTTTTGTTTTTTTTTTAATAAACTGCTTTAACATGTCAGTTAGTGTTGGAAATTGTTTCCCCTTAAAGCCCACTAAGGATACAGATACTGCATCTTAAATATAATTTGCTTATGCCTAGGTCACATAAATACCTCATGAACGTCTCTTATACATTGTTCTATCTTCCAAACAGTGGCAATTCTTTTGTTTTCCTGTAGTGAACTTGGGTTCTGGTAAACTGGATTCTGATCCCTCCAGTGCAGACTCTGGGGCAAGATTCAAGTTGTTTACTTTAAAGAAGACTTCAAAGTTACAGCACTGGTGATTCAAGTGTGATGCATGCAGGAGGAACAGAGAAATGTTGATCGCCACAGAGAAGGGCTGAGAATCAGCCCAGCCCACCGAGGCCAGGAGGAACTGTTTCTTGGGGAATCCTAAACATGGAAAGTGTCCAGGAGCACTAATAGTCCCCTGTCACAGGCCGTGCCATGTCTGTCTTATCTCTACAGCTTTGTGCCAGTTCACCGGATTATGTACTCTGGCCTGAGTCTTGATAGACTTATTTGCATAGGGGCATGGAGCTGTCCACTGCCCCCAGTGCTGAAGTTAGGTGATTATTAAAGTCCTGGTGTGTCACCTATTCAGTGTTGATTGACTACACAAGTGATAAGGGTCATTTTTAAGAAATCATAAAGCATTACTTATAATAATCACAAAGAAGAGTCTTGTGACCACATAGGCTTTTTCTTGTCTTGGCTATAGCTGCATCTCCTGTGTATATCACAAATCGAAAACAATTCATCAAACCACACCCACAATAACAGCAAAGCCAAATGCATTGATAATCAGCTGTATGAGCTCATGCTACTCTCTGTGAGTTTTTTTCAGAGTGGCCTGACCTTCCCTACTTCCTTGTCACTTGGCTTCTACTCTTCTGTAAGAGGGGAACTATGGGAAGGTAAGCACAGGCCCTTCTGAGAGCAAGTGGCCTAAACAATCCTTACTGCATGCTCTGATGAGTGGCTTGGAGGAGATGGGATTTAAGTAGGGTTGGTAATCTCAGGCCCTAAGTAAGAGAATCCAAGGCAAGTGTGTTTCCATGGGCAGACTTAACAAGGGTGATGTGCACTCTCTTTCTTTACCTACTTGAATGATAAAGGTTTGAATGTTCACCTGGCTGATGAATTTTTACAATGCAATTTTGTGATAAACAGCACCTGCAACGTTCAATCAGAATATGGACTTGAGTGCTTTATTTGCCTTGTTTTTAATCTCTACCACGCTTTCTCCCAGGAGTTTTGGGATGGAAATGATTCAGTGCTCTGGCCAGTGGCGTATAAACACAGCTTCTTTTCCAAGCTCGGTCTTGGGTATAAGCTCGGAGAAGCTTATTAAATTAGTATGTGGGATTTGATTTCATCCAAGCAATAAAATCTGCAGCTGCTCTTAAAGAAATGAAGTTGTATTATAAATGATCTCTTTGTCACCAGCAAAAAATAATGCCAATGAGAAAGGGGCTTAGTCTTCCATTCTGCCAGTGCAGGTGCTTAAATCTGAAGATGCACTGCCCCTGGAAAGCCTGCCTCAGGAAGGGGAATCAGCTCCAGGATGAATGAGCTCCTGGCTCTCATAGCATATATGCTGTCTCCTTCTCGCAGAGGTTGGAAGTCATGGATTTCATTACCACAGTGCATTAAGGTCTAAGGGGGGGAGGGGCAATCCAATTTGCTACTGCCTCAGTGACTCTGTGTTTTAATCAGATGGATAAAGAAGAGCCATTAACTGATGCTCAGACTGATTGGAATTTCAGGGAGGAGGAAAAGAAATGAGACAGTGAGGAGCAGAAGGTCACTTGATCACCAGCCGTTCTAAGCATGCAGAGTCACTGTTGACTATTGCTGAGATGTGAACTGAGAAGCCCTGCCTAGGACTGGACCATTGAGGAGCAGATGGCCCGATTGTCACTGTAGCATCCCAGGGACCTCTCCACGGTGACAGCACCCACCTTTCTGTAATGGCTTTGTCAGGGAATTATGTAAGACTCCTTCATATGGATAAGAGAATTCCTTTATCCTTCACTCTGGAATCTTAATTTAAGATTCCATTAACTTTAAGCCATCACATGGTGATGATTTGTGTAGAGTTACTGAAGACTGAAAACATATCTGCAAGTTCCTAGATGGCCATGAAGTGCTGTCCAGAGGTGGAGTGCCTGCTGCTGTATTATTCTTGTTGTTATTAATTTCCGTTCCCTGTTATTAACCGTGATCACTGTTCCTACTACTTTGATTTCAGGTGACACAAAGTTCTATCCAGCTTGCTTCCTGGACAGAACAGAACGGTGGTTGGAGAAAGTGAACTCTTTCCAGGGCATATTTCTCCTGCAGACTAACGGAGATATCTCTGGGAACAGCCCCGATGCCATGATATGTTGTCTTTATTGGAGTGCCTCAGGGATCCTGGTCACTGCATGTGGCATGTGCATGCAGGGAAGCTGTATAGGTGAGTAACCTTCATGAACTCTGGACTTCTTTCCTCATGTTCTCCTTTGTCCTGACTGTACTGGCTGGTGTTGTGTGTCAACTTAACACAAGCTAGAGTTATCACAGAGCTCCCTTGAGGAAATGCCTCCATAAGATCCAGCTGTAGGGCATTTTCTCAATTAGTGATCAAGTGTGGGAGGGCCCATTATGGATGGTGTCATCCCTGGGCTGGTAGTCTTGGGTTCTATACGAAAGCAAGCTGAGCAAGCCAGTAAGCAGCATCCCTCTATGGCCTCTGCATCTGCTCTTGCTTCCAAGTTCCTGCTCTGTGTGAATTCCAGACCTGACTTTCTTTGGTGATGAACAGCAATGTGGACATGTAAGCTGAATAAACCCTTTCCTTCCCAACTTGCTTTTTGTTGATGTTTTGTGCGGGAGAACAAACCCTGACTAAGACACTGACCTCTCTAGATTTACTGCTATTACCATTGATGGCCAAATTTCTCGCATCCAAGAGAGGCTGAGGAGGTGAAGTCCTTCCTGGTTTCATAGCAGGATGTAAGAAGGGTACATCAGACAACGTGTGCTGTGTTTAGATGAAGGTACCCAAGTAACCTTGCAGGTTGGAAAGTGGGGTGTGAACTGTGAAGACCTGGAAGGGGCTGAGGAGCTATAGAAAGTGTGTGAGAAATGCTTTTCAAAGATTCAAAACAGGCCACAAAAAAGCAGACAATTAAAAAATCTAAACTACTTTAATCCCAGCACTTGGGAGGCAGAGGCAGGCGGATTTCTGAGTTCGAGGCCAGCCTGGTCTACAGAGTGAGTTCCAGGACAGCCAGGGCTATACAGAGAAACCCTGTCTTGAAAAACCAAAAAAAAAAAATCTAAACGAGGGCAAAAACTGCCACAATTATCATGCAAGCTGAATTCTGGGTCCAATGTAAGATACAAATATACCCCTCACCCCAAAGCTGTAGCTGAATGAAGAACTGGACACACAGCCCTCTGGTGGCCCTGTGGGATTGTTGGCCCCTGGTGATTGTTGCTTTTTTTACTTCTGGGGTGAAGTGGAAGTCAAGACTCTGGATTTCCCCATATTCTTTCCCAGCTGCCCCATCTCCATCCTTCTCAGTGTAGACGTTTATCTTGCACCTAGCCCAGAGGCTGAGATTCCTTTTTTTGTTTGTTTGTTTGTTTTTCAAGACAGGGTTTCTCTGTGTAGCCCTGGCTGTCCTGGAACTCACTCTGTAGACCAGGCTGGCCTCGAACTCAGAAATCTGCTGCCTTTGCCTCCCAAGTGCTGGGATTAAAGGTGGGCACTACTTTTGAAGCCCTGGAATATCTTCTTGCCACTATCAGAGGAATTTAAATAGGTCAAGAACCAAGGTAATTATGAATTCAGGGACTTCTTCTGGAGAACAGTAGCAAAAATAAGAGAGGTTCTAAGAGAGTGCCCTGTCCAGCACTACCATCTCCTAAGCTAGGAGCTACCTGGGACAAGGACAACCTTTGGACCATAAGTGAATTAATGATGTTGCAAAGAGTAGGAATCACCATGAGAACGGGGAAAGCTGTCACAACCATGCGCCTTCTGTTTGTGTTCCTTCTTTCCCTCATGGCAAAGTACCTATGTTTTTTGGGCTAATCACATCTTGCACTGAAGTGGGGTCAGTCACTCTCTTTCTGCTACTCAATGAAAGAGCACACGTAACCCATGACCACGTGGCTATAGCTTCTGGGAACTATTAGTCTTCCTACCCTCTTGAATCTCATTTTAATCTGCTCCTTAATTTAAAAGTGGCTCAAAATATTACCATTAAGTCTTGAAGATTAAGATATTAAAACCAGTAGCTGGAGATATTAAGTAAGTCCTCACGCTAATGCTCACTACAGAGCATATTATTTGACTAACGTTTGTTAGCACATAGGAGTCCCGTTGTGACAGTTGAACCAGAGAGCAAGGGGCATGGACCCAGAGCCTAGCCTTGCCTGAGGTCATACAAGTCAAGTATGCTCCCCTAAGTTTCAAGCACATTAACTGCCTCCAGCAGAGTTCTGTCCACTTCAGTCGTCAGGTACAGTCTCTATCACTGAGGAAGCACACGGCAGCATCTGACCTTCATGCAAGTGTGAGGGGACACTGACATCACTGGTTAACTTTCAGCTCTCTACTTAACAACACTGCTGTGCAGACCTTTTCATGTCAGAACACAGGATAACTCAGGTCCCTTCTGAAAGCTGACTAATGTCCCATGGCACGGATATATTGAAAGCTATTTAATCGTTATGTATTTTACTTGCTTCCAATTTGTGTTCTTCACAATTTGCTTTCCTCCTTTGTGAACCTTAAGCGCATCTCAAAATACTCCCCGAGCTGGAATGTGTAGGTTAAAAGATTCATATGTTGGCAATTTAGTTTGTATTGCTAAGCCATCCCTACATAGCTTGTAAACATATTTAGTCCCGTTGGTTCCTGACATTCTGATGACAACTCTGTACTCTATCAATCAGTCTTCTGCTTTATGTAATGGTATGAGTTTCTACAACAGCGTCAGATACAAAGACATCTGAGCTACTCAGATTCACAAAACTGTTGCTGTAACTGTAACTGCTGGTCAAGGATCAGACTGTATCACTGTTTCCAGCCTGTCCCCCCTTAGGAGGCTACAACTCCCTGGGCTTGGTCATTGATGAATCTCATTCACGCAGAAATAAGCTGAGGCTTGAATTCGGGTTTGAGCTGTTTTCTGTTTCTTTGAACATAGGATTTGGGGCCTTCAGGGTGATTATAGCTAAGGATGTCTCATTGGGGGAAGGAATTTAGTAGAAAAAAGTTCTTCTAATATCCAGAGATGAGAGGATCAGTCTAAAGCATGCTTTCTTCATGTACATGGTAGATCATGTGGTTTCTTCATGTAGTGGATCATGCTTTCACGTGGTGGATCTCAGTAGCAAAACCGTAGTGGTGTCTTAGGGAGAAACCACCCTGTCTATGTCCCCACAGCCATGCTAGGGTGTCGTTAATTGACGTTATACCCTTCTCTCTGTGAAAGCACTTGGCAACCAAGCTACAATCCCAGCCCTTTCAACATCTTTTTATTTTTAATTTTTTGGGAGTATTCCATATGCCAAATAGAACTTCAAAGATTAAAAAAAAGAAGAAGAAGAGAAAGAAAAAAAATTTGTCTGCCCACTAAGAGTGACTCTGCCCTTTACAGGTAGATTCACAATAGCAACCCTGCTCACATATTCTTGCTTAAGTCACAGGGAATTTGCGGCTTTCAGAGAGACAGGACTGCAATGTGCGTGATCAACACTGGTCTGTATACGGGTGGTCCTGTGTGGGAGGCTGAAGTGGGAAGCTGACCCAGAAAGCTTGGATTCAGAAAGTGGTTGAGCTGGACGGTTACCTGTGTCAGGCTTAGCATCTGTATTACCATGAAGCTTTCTGGTACTTGGGATCGGAAAAGTGAGGCCATTTTGTGGAGCTTTTAGTTGGGTGACTGGCTCTTGCTGGGCCGTTCTTCTCTGCTTCCTTCCATCTGCTGACCAGCTCCTTCTGCTTTGATCTCCTGACATCTGAGGGACCCCTTGTTGTATGACAAGACTCTTGGGGGAGACACTACACACACGTCTACTCACCCAAATAAGGAGACTGTAAAGGTTTTTGTGGTACAAGAGCATCTTGGCAATAGGGAACAAAGGGATACAACAAAGTCACACTAAGCATCAAACCCCACAAAAGAGTTTTCTTAGGGGGAAGAACAGAATGGAGCTGCCTGAACAGGAAGAGAGACAGCAGAGAGCTGGACAGAGGGAAGGCTTTTATAGGGTGTTGGAGCATGCGCAGTGAGCTTAATGGGAAAGTATGTCATGACAGAAAACATTGTTATGCCTGTAATGCTGAGTCCCATGGTGGAAATTTCTGATGAGGAGCTAAGGTCAAGCCAAGGAAAGGGTATGTTTCCTTTGGCCTATTTCTTGGATTTGGGGTCAAGAAATGAGAGACAGTGTGTTCTTCCTTTGGCCATTGTCCCCTACTAAGTCCATAACAGACCAATGCATGGATACCTCCAAAATTCAACTTGGTGAATCATTGAGGTTTATAAAGGTCCAAAAACCTCAAAAACCTTGGAAAAAAAAAATTCAATTCCGCAGGAAGCAAACTGAGCTCCTCAAAGGGATTCACTGACAATGGTTCTTCAGTCAGTGATGGCCCTGACGTAAGGAGGATGAGTTTGGGGCTGAGTCAGCTCCTAGGACACCTAGCTGGAGAAGACAGTAAGTCCAGAACTGACCTGGTATCCAAAATTCTTCAAAGCCTCACCAATTATAATGAAACTATCTTAGCAACCAATCGAAACTGAACGAATGTTACAGCTTTACCCCTACCAATCATATTAGAGGTTACCTAACTCCTCTGGAAAATTCCCCCAGCCCTGCATGAAAAGAAGCCTGCAAGTCCCTCTTGTTGTCAACATTTTGATGGATGGTCCTGCTGGCAATCTCTGCAGAGGAAATGCTCTTTGCCTTTGCATACTATTTGAGTCTGGGGTCTTCCTTCGGCAGATTCTTGGACCATAACATTTTACTGGTGTTATTCTCAGAATATGTGAGAGGTTACTTAAAGAGGCTGAAGTGACTCAAAGATAGCTGTGTCACCAAAGGCCACCCCAGCATGAGTGACAGCTCATGAAAGCTAATCACCTGGAGCTCACTGCACACGTTACGTGCAGCTCAAAATGTTAAGGCGTATCTTTCCCCCAATGACTCAGTTGGTCTAAAGCTCTTCCGGTAAGTTCAGCTGGTCTTTTGCCTCTTCCAGGCAGCTAGTCTGGTGTCAGTTTTCCTTGTGATTTGTCTTGTATAAGAGGGATTCTTAGCTGTGTTATTGCTTAGTCTGGAAGGAAGAGGCCCAGTAAATCTGGTCGATTTCAGGAACTTCCTGAAACTATTTTGAGTTGTTTACTCTCTAATTAAAGGGCTTCCCCATGCAGGATGAAATGTTTCAATTTCAGAGGAAACTGTTGCACAACACTCTACATTTGAATTACCAAACTCTTCAAACTAACGTGTACATCTCCCAGTGAGTGTGAACCAGTCCTTAGGGTGTGGGTAAGCATTAGAGATCCTGTGGGTAGTTAAGCCACTGGTTCCCATTGGGATGATGAGCTTCACTCTGTAATCTGGGGAGAAAGGTTTTATCATGAATTCAGAATGGTTCTGGGATGATGGCTAGGGACCTTTTGGCAATCTTGGGTGTAAGGCTTAAGGTATCAAAGAAAGTACTGGGCTGTCCCCAGGATTAGGAGAGAGAGAAAGCTGCCCCTGTGTTCAGACTCCTCAAATATGCTCAGATGTTTGTTTTCCATGATTAAAAGTACATTTAAAATATTTCTATGATATCCTTCCATTTTGAGATTAGTACCTCTGCTGGATATCTCTATGAGGCTATTTTTTACTTTCAATTTGAGAGAGTCAGTGAGGGAGGGAGGGAGGGAGGGAGGGAGGGAGGGAGGGAGGGAGAGAGAGAGAGAGAGAGAGAGAGAGAGAGAGAGAGAGAGAGAGAGAGAGAGAGATACTCCTCCAGGACTCCTCTGAATTATAGTTACATCCCTGTGTCTTGGAGATCCCACAGCTTCAGATCTGTAGGACTGGGAAATTAACTTGTTTCAAGCGCTCTTCTGTCAGTCCCACTGATTCCGGAAAGCCGGCTCAACTCTGTCCATGCTTCTGACAGCTGTGCTATCATTGTACTACATTGTAAAGCAGTTCATTCTCTGTGGGTGGCTTTGGCTCGTCTGTTGTCTTGCCTCCCTGACACCTGCATGCTAACCCGCTAAATGATGTCCAGGGATTTGAGTTCTTTAGCTTTGCTAGAGTGGACACACTCTGTGGATTTTGTTGTGTAACCCAAGTTCATATTATTTTAATGGCTTAACCTCTAACAAAACTACATGTGAAGACAGAAAGCTTTAGGTATAAGGATAAGCAGAATCTTACGTTTGGGGTTCTGATCTGCTTGGGACCTTGGCCTAATGAAAATGAGAGGAGAGAGGCATTCCCTCTCCAAGTGCACCCACAAGGACAGGTCATGTGAGAACACGTCTTGAGAGCTGCTGCCTGTGAAAGAGAACTTCACTGGTGCAGCCCATTCTGCACCCGGATTTTGGCACTGCAGCCTTCCCCGAAGGGAGAAGCACATCCCTGTTGTTTAAGCCCTACAATCCATGGCATTTATGACGGGAGCCTGGGCTGACTAGCAAACCATTTACCAGAAAATCATGTGTCATTCATTCAGCCTGTGGGGATCGTGTGGCCCTTGGAGAGAAGTCCATTTGTCCTCATAATTAGATTTAGGAAGTAACAATAATACAACAGTGTAGTTTCTGGATTCATGATTATTTTTCGTTGCTAGAGATTAGCTTGACCTTTAGCCATAACAGACTTTCAGATTGCTCAAAATCACAAGGTCCGTGATGAAGCTGTGAAAATAACTCAAAAGATTTGTTTTTCTAACCCTCGCTCCATTCATCTGATTATATTGTAAGCAATATTTGCTGCAATCCCTGTGGATGAAAATTGTTCACAAACTACAAAGAAATTGCACAGCCATGAAGAAATCAACTTGTTAAATGGGCCATGTTTTCTCCCCTCAGCAACAGAAGATGTGTAAAACACTTGGGGGTGGGGAGAGCATTCAGATACTGGAAACACATGGTTGGAAGCCAGGAGCTTTCAAGTTGCCAGTGTGCCATAGTCTCCCGTGGAGGGCTTGTTTTAGGGTACAAGGTTCTGTGATGCTCTTTAGTACATGTGGGACCTTTAAGAATGATATAAATTAATTTCAAAAAGCCGCTCTGGCAGAGGCAGCCTGATGACACTGGGTCATGCATATAGCAGCCTGATGGCATCAGTCCATACATGTGCCAGCCTGATGGTATCAATTCATGCATGTGCCAGACTGATGGCATCGGTTCATACATGTGCCAGCCTAATGGCATTGGTTCATGCATGTGTCAGCCTGATGGCATGGATATACTGGAAGGCAACGGACTTGGAAGTCACTGGAGATTCATAATCAGGGCACACCACTCTCTAGAGCTTCCCTATTTTGGGGTATAAACCTTGCTCCATGTTAATGATCTGGAAACGGGCTTACTTAAGTTGTCTATATGCATGGTTGTGAATAAAAGGAATGTATTTTACCCTGGGATAGACCATCCTGCAGCTGTAACAACACAGAAGGAGTAGGAAACATGGGGTCTTCACTAATAAGATATCTGGAAGCAGGCATGACCAGCAGCAGTATGGGCTGTGACTACCACCTGGGCATCCTTGTTGTTTTCTGTATGGGGAGATGCAGTACACATGAACTTTCAAACTTCCTTCCCATCAGCACACCTAAATTCCACCACTGCTCATGCCAACCCATCTTCCATTAATAACTATGGGTTCTGGTTAACTTCAGTAAGACCAGTAGCTGTACAATATTGTAATTTCGTGCCCGTTGAGACACAGTAGGAGCTGGAAAGATTGTCATCTCTGTTTGGCTCGAGGAAGAACATTGTAATTAAAGACAGAACACCACGTCCACTGCTGGCAGCAGAAGGTGCCTTGAATAGAGATAGGACAATACAGCTTGTTCCCAGACTCCACTCTTGATCATGTACTGTTTGCTCTCTGTGTGTCTCAGCACCTTTGGATTCTCTAATGTATGTACTGAGCATCTGGGATATAGCCAGACACTTTCGCACAGACACAATTACTCAGCTTCTGTCTCATGTCTGGCATCAAATAGCAGAAAAAAAAAAACAACATTTTCCAGATAATTAATCATATTAGAAATATATTGGCCCATCTGGGTGTTATAACAAAATAACATAGATTACATGGTATAAAAGCAAAATAAATTTGCTCCTCAGTTTTGGAGTCTAGACGTTCAAGATTAGAGCACCAACAGGTTTGGTGGCTGGAGAGGATCCAGTTCCTAGTAGATGGTTAGCCTGGCAGTCTGATGGGAGGAGCCAGCCTAGAATCTCCTTTTTAAGGTACCTGGCTTTGTGTGTACGTGTGTGGGTGGGGTTTGTATGTGTGCGTATGTTTGCGCGCACACACACACTAACTACACAGAGAAATAGGGAAGAAAGGTTGGTTGTGCTTACAGTCCCAGGGTGTAGTCCACCACTCAAAGGAATACAAGTCAGGAATTTGAGACAAGTCTTGTCATGTCCATAGTCAATATTATCAATGAATGCATGCATGCTTGCTTGCTTGCTTGCTTGTGTTCACTTCAGTGTATCCAGCCTTATACAAGTCAAGAATGCCCATCTAGGGAATAGCTGGCTACAGTATAATGCTTTCTCCTCAGGATATGTCCTCAGGCCCACCTGATATAGAAATCCTGTAGCTGAGTATCAGGTTGACAAAGCTAGAGATTACAGGCAGTAACACTACCAACGAGGTCCCACCCTCACGACTCTCTCAAAGTCCTCGCGCTACACTATAACCTGGGGAGTTGTGTACCAACAGAGTAATTTTTCAGGAACACAGGATTCAGACCAATTATAGCAAATGATAAGGTAGAAATAAAATATACTGGGACAAAAGGCAATGTACGTGGTTCCTGGAATAGAAAGAGAATAGGAATCTTGGAGGTAAATAAGAAGTGGGAAGAACTTTCATGCATGTACACATGAACGCATGCAGGTGCACACACACACACACACACACACACACACACACACACACACACACACACACACGAATGCACACATAGGCCTTGTCACCACACAGGCCAGTCATAAACCTGAGATCTGTCCTCTGTTGTGGCCCTCACAGTTGTTGGGGTGCTAAGTCTGAGGGTAGGGTACTTGTAAAGTGCTCTACAGAAGAACCCTTTGCTCAGAGTGGCTCTTTGGCTTGTGGCTGGAGAGCTTATGTTTATGAGTGCTTCCCCATGGGCACACCCATGGGTCTTCTATGAATTAGCTTTCCCCAGAGCCCTGTAGTGTATCACAGGCATGTCGATTCTTTCCACTTTCTGCTTCTAACCACAGGGGTTATAAAACCTGATGCAGAGTGAGCTTCCAAGCTTGGCAGAGGACCACGAGGCCTCATGCCCTGACAAACAGCTGCCCCTCCCTCAGGATTGTATAATTCAGAACCACTTGATCCCCAAAAGTAACTAAATACAGCTCTGAGAACTTTCTGGCAAACACAGAACAATCAAAATGGCTTTGGAATTGATGTAGGACTTTCCCTTTCCTCCAAGTTATTTCTTGTAGGCAGAAAACGATTTTGTTGCCATCTTGGGAGAACGAACAGATGGAAGGGTTTGGTTAAACCCTCTATGAGACCAGAAAATTTACAATGGTATTGATATTGCTTCAGTCTTTCTGCGAATACAGGAGGAAAAAAGCACGAGGCTGTGAATTTAGAACAATAGTAACGTACTGACGATTTCGCCCACTACAAATGCTGTCTTGTATTAGCTTTAGAGACATGTCTCAGCGGATTCCAAGGGAAGTGACGAAGCTCAGCCTTCAGATTTCTGAGGGTTATCAGGCTCTATGCTTGCTTACACAGTAGTTTCCACATCCCCCACCCTATGTGGCATAAGTGCTGATCTCGCACTCCCCACAGATCCACTGTGTGTCTCTATAAGTGGGTCACAGTCAGGACGGAAAGACAGGATTCCAGAGGCAGGCTGCATGCAGCACTGCTCACCAGTCCAGCTGTTCTCCACAGACCCCACCCCCTTCAATTTAAGAAAAGCCTGCCTAAGTTGACGGAGGTCTGGCAAGCTCATAGCAATGATCACTCAGGACCCATCACATGGATGGCACTAAGCCATTTTTAGATCATTTTATCAAGAATAATCCCTTACTGGATATTGAGATGGCTTTTGTCTGACCAGTCAAAGCATCTGCATGGTTTTTATTATTTTACTCTGGTTTATCCACTCACCTTTAGGTCACTACTCTCTCTTCCTTCCCCTCCTCTTCCTCAACACCTTCCCTTCCTCATGCCCCTTCTCCTTCTTCCCAGTACCTCTCTCCCTTCCATCTTCTTATTCCGCTTTACTCCTCTTCTTTCTCACTCTCTTCCTCCTCCTCCTCCCGCCTCCTCCTGTTTATCCCTATCATCTTCCTCCTTAGATGTGTGACCAGCTGTGATTTTGGAGATAGCCTACAAAAGGATCTAGATGTAGCTGCAGAGAGGCTGCCCTGCCTTTCACAGTTGACTTGAGTCTACCCAAACTCCACACTACCTTTGTTCTACAAGGGGTCAGCTCAGGATGTGGAGCACCCATGGTGGAGCACTTGAGGATCTGAGCTAGGTGGGGTCATTGGGTGTTCTCACAGGTGTTTTGTCCACGAAGCAGAGGACACGAATAGTTCAGGTCCTCCTCTGTGACCACCAAGCTGGATACAAAATACCCCGCCCCCAGGAAGCCCTCTTCCATAGCACCAGGATGTAACTTCTCATCTCTTAGCACCTGGGTGTCCTCCATGAGACAGCAGCAGAGTTAGGCGAGTGAGGGAGGTGCCACTCAGTGCCAGGAATGGAGTGGATATCCATGTAATTTCCATAAGAGAGCTAGAGCCATGCAAATTTGAGCCTCCAAGTTTGTGGACTCAAATTTAAAGCATGGCAGCATTATTAATTGACAGAACTACTTTATCCGACATCGGACACGAACTCCAATAAATCAGAACGCCTTCCAGCCAAGGCCTGTGGGATGCCGCTGTGTTTATTCTGATTTATTGTGTATTCGGTGTCAAGTGAGCTGCTGCTTAAGCCAAGAGGAAAGTGTGTTGAGGAAGATTCAGAAGCTGCCTTGCTTGTCTAGATCTGGTCCTTGAGGTTGAATGGTGCTGACTGGACTTGAAAGTACAGCACAGCAGAGATGTTAGATCCAGGGGCCTGGGCCCTGAGGGAGGTCACACTGCCTGCCACAGGGGACATGGGTATCTGTGAATTGTCTAAGAAGTAATGTGGGCCTGAGCCAAGACTGTGTTCTGGCCCAGTTAGCCATGAGCTGAATAATCATCTCCCCTCCCCTCCCCTCCCCTCTCCTCCCCTCCCCTCCCCTCACCTCCCCTCCTCTCCCCTCCCCTTCTTTCCCCCTCCCCTTTGTCTGTCCCTCTCCCTCCCCCCTCCCTTCCCCCTCCCTTCCCCCTCCCCTCCCCCTCCCCTCACCTCCCCCTCCTTTCCATTCCCCTTTCTTCTTTTTCTTCTTCTCATCCTCCTCTTCTTTCTCCTCCTCCTCCTCCTCTTTCTACTCCTCCTCCTCTTTCTACTCCTCCTCCTCTTCCTCCTCCTCCTCCTCTTCATCCTCCTCCTCTCCCTTCTCCTCCTCTTCCTCCTCCTCCTCCTCTTCTTCTTCCTCCTCCTCTCCCTTCTCCTCCTCTTCCTCCTCCTCCTCTTTCTCCTCCTCCTCTCCCTCCTCCTCCTCTCCCTCCTCCTCCTCTTCCTCCTCCTCCTCTTTCTCCTCCTCCTCCTCTTTCTCCTCCTCCTCTCCCTCCTCCTCCTCCTCCTTCTTTCCCCCACCTTTCCTGGGCCTATTTAGAAGTAGGAAGTGTATACTGAAACAGTGTAAAGCGATGTTTGGATCCAGCTATAGGTTTGGAAGTGTTCACCACCATCAAACCAACTTGGATTCTCTTGCACATTTGGTGTGGTGAAATTGCTTAAGATCTGGCTTGTACCCGTAGGGATGGGGACAAGAAAACAGAAGGCCATGAGGACACTATGACAGCCTGAAGAATCTTAGGGATACGTGCTAAGTGAGGGGAGCCACAAAAGGATGGTGCCCCTTAAGTGGAACTCAGACATGCTCCAACGCTTCTTGAGCAGGTGTTGTCCTGGGTTTCTGCCAGGTATCCCCTTTCCTGGGGCTGCTCCCTGCCTCCTGAGGATGGCCCTGGGCATGATCACAGGCCTAGAGTGTCCCACTAGTGTGGCTGAGCTCTCAACAGCGGTCTTCTAGGCAAAGTGAGCCTCTATTTGTGGGGAGGTAGGGTATACTTTCTACTTCCTGCTCCTTGACTTCGACCCAGTTGTTTGCATATGCCCAGTACCTTTGTTCTGGTCCTTACTGGTATCCTATCTGCTTTTTTCCTGCAGAACTCAAACTTCTAGTCCTGAGAACTCTGCCGGCTCAGGGCCTGGAAAAAAGAATCACCTAGTCAGAATGCCAGATTACAGCTCACAAGGTTGCTTAGTCAGCAGAAAATGACAGCAGAGCGAGCTGGCGAGTTCACTGGGGTTTTCCAATGCGCTGTAGTAGCGGAATCACTGTCCTTTTTAGCTCAGAGGCTATTTCCAGAAAAAGATGTGGGCGGGAGGGAGCGTCTAAAATTGGGGCATCTGTCCTCTCAGATGGCACTCGGAAGAGTGTGGATGAACCCCCTTCCCCCTTCTTTTAAAATATTCCTATCACTCGCCAAAGTCCTCTGCAATTACAGCACATGCATCACCGGCTTTGAGATTGCCTTTCATCTTTTATTAGTTCATTTGCAACACTTACTTCCTGATGAGATTGGGAGGAGGCATCTTAATCTCATCAGAGCCATATTTACAGGATTTATCTGCAGGATAGCTTCTGGGAAGATGGTGGTTGATTAGCAAGCATCCCTAACCTCCCCCCACCCCATGGTAACTTCCAGACTTCCTGGTCAAGAAGGACACTGGCTGATACCATCCAGCCTGGATATGGAGTAGCTGTCTGCTTACCCAGGTTCTCAGGGCCCTACCTCTCTTAGCCTCTCTGTCTATAGACCACCAGCTCCTTTGAACTCTTGGGCAGGAAAAGCCCTTCTGATACCAACCCTAGGCATCCCAGCTCCCCATTTCCCACAATCAGATGTGCCCACTATGGGTACGTGACTGGTGTGTTATCGATTTCTAGAGTTGCCATGGCAAAGTGCTGTGGGGCAGATGCCTCAGGAGTCTGGAGGGCAGAAGTCAGGATCAGTCTATGAAAGGTCACACTGCCCTGTGATGGCACAGCGAGGGGCGTCTTCCGTGCCTCCCTTCCAGACTTCAGAGCCTCAGATGTGCCGGAACTTGTAAAACGGTCCTCTGCTCCTTCAGTGGAGGCACTCTCTCCTTGTTACACACTCACACAATCTTTCCAGGTCTTTGTGTCCAAATTTCCCCTTTAACGACACTCTTAGAAATTGGAACCCAAATACTAAGGCCACTAGGCTGCACTTTAACGTGATGATCCATCCTCTTGATGACATGACTTCAAGTCAGGACACATTTGGAGGACCAAGGGTCACTCGGTGGAAGATCTAGAGCATCTTGGGAAGTTAACAAGCTTGCTTTAAGACACTCCTCTGTTCCTTGCAGACTGTCTGGAACATAGAGATACAGTCAGACATCTCTTAGTCATGGGGATATGTCTGAGAATTGCAATACCAGGTGATTTCATCACAGTGAGGACATCACAGAGTGTCCTTACATGGTCTAGGCCAGGCATCCTACACGACCTCTTTGTACAATGAGATGATATAGTGGGCCCACAATAGATAGTTAAGGCTGTTACGGGCCTAACACAGCCCGCTGCTTTCCAATCAACTCTCCATTATAAGTAGACAGAATATGCTTTAAAACTATGATAACATATGGCAAGGACACAAATCAGCAGCGTAATCGTTTCCCCAGTACCCAGTACATTGTACTGTGTGCAGTTGTCAGTGCTGTACCTCGGAACTCTGCCAGTGCAGCAGACTGCTGTGACCTCACTGGGAGGCCAAAGCTTCAGCCCCACAGGCTTCTCAGAGATTCCCCACTCTGTGTGACTGCCCCCCATCCTGAGTGCAGTGCAGTGGAGAGGCTGTGGACTGTCCTCAGTACCATGGTCAATAAAGGACTGATGAGACAGGCAGCGTATGAGTGACCTCAGTGTTGTGGAATATATCTAATCTCAGTTAGGGACTTCTAACCCACCTTTGCTCATTCAGTTCCCGCATAAAAGACACACAATTTTTATTACTTAGAGTAAGCCTCAATGAGCACTACAGCTGAGCAGATACCCACCCTCTATGCTGTTAAAATTTATTTCCTATCGATAACCCCAAGGTATTACTTACTTTCATCTGGGCTACTCTTAACTCCAACTGACCAGCCCTCATCACCATAATTGACTTCTAACCCACAGTGTCTTTCTTCTCTCCTACATTCTTCTCTCCCTCGTGGTTCTCCTCCAATCCCAAGCCCAAGAATGCTAAGCCTATGTTTCTTCTGCCCAGATATTGGGTGTTGGCATCTTTATTCACTAACCAGGAATAATGTAGGGAACAAGGTCACATAGCATCACCTAGGACCTGCAGTCTCTAGGAGCAACTGGTATTTAGCATTGCAAAAGACCAAACCTCAACACGTCAACTCTTCCTCCCATGTGCCCACATAGCTCTTCATCACTGTCTTCTTTTCTTAAAAGCATTCTTTTAGTCTTTGAAAGTTACACAATTCTTCAGTGTATATTGGTCATACTCACTCAACACTACCCCTTCCAGAATCCCCCAGATGACCCTACCCCATCTTTCTCCCAACTCCACATTCTTTTTAATTATTTTGCTATTAACAACTGCTTGAGTCCAGTTAGTCTTGTCCATACGTACATGGTGTGGGACCATCCACTAGGGCATGAACAACTTACCAACAGCCATGTCACCGAAGCTGACTTACCCTATCACAATTCCCTTCAGATGCCAATGACTCCTCCAAGAGAAGAGGGCTGCTTGCACTTGACCTGGATTTTGTGCAGGTAACTAATACTGTGTGCAACCACCATGTCTTCCCAGAAGATGACATTTCATAGCTCAACCCCCATGCTGCTTCTTACATTTGTTCTTCTCTTGCATCCTGTGCTGACCATGTGTATCATCTTGACACACTAGAGTCACCCGGAAGAGGGAATCTCAACTGTGGATCATTTGAGATTGCCTCCATCAGATTGCCCTGTGGGCATGTCTGAGGGCCATTTTCTTGTTAATGATGGATGTGGGAGGGACTGGTTCATTGTGAGCACTTCCCTTGGGTAGGTGGTCCTGGGTTGTATAAAAAAATCTGGACAAGCCATAGAGAAGAAACCAGGAAGCAGTGCTCTTTTATGGTTTATGCTTCAATTTCCTGCCTTGAATTTCTGCTCTGGCTTGTCTTGATGGAGGACTGTGACCTATAAGCCAAACAAACCCTTTCTTTCTCTAAGTGCCTTTTGATCATGGTGCAACAAGATCACTGCAACAAGAAAGCTAACTAGGGCAACTTCCTTTCAATTACTAAGCAGGAGAAAGACTGGACTAGCCTGAGAGAACGGCCTTATTCGGGTAACATTTCAGACGCAGGAGACAAAAGGCCATTCTGCTCAGCTGAACTTGAACTTCAGACATTGCCCGAGACACACCATGCAATATATATATGCCTTGTTTACTTGAAAATAAAAATTACTGATCACACCACATTTCACATTTCACCTGGAAACCATGCTGTTAGTACCTCGTTGGTAGCACACTATTGTGACTTTCAGAAGGAACCCTTCAGTGCCTAGAGACATGGTCCTCAACCTTCCTAATACTGAGATCCTTTAATACCTCAAGCTGCCACCCTTGTGTTGTGGTGACGCTCAACTGTGCAATTATTTTTATTGCAACTTCATAACTGTAATTCTGCTACTGTTATGAATCATAACACGAATATCTCTGTTCTCCAATGGTCTTGGATGACCCCTGTATAAAGGTTGTTCAACCCTCAATGAGGTTGGAAACCCATAAGTTGAGATCCTTTGGCCACAGGGATGAGAGGAAGGAAGCTGTGGACTCAGGGAGGGCAGATGCGGAGGAGGTATAAGAAGAGGATTGCTGTGATATTTTTTGCAAGTATTTTGTTCTTCCTCTGAGGTATCCCTTCTACTGCTATCACTCCATTCTCCACTATCCTCCCTCTCTCCCCTTTTGCTTTCTCTTCAGGAAGTTCTTGGTCTCAAGAGTGAACAGTGTGCATATTCATTGTTATTAGTTTTTTAGCATCAGTTACGGACTGACAGCAGCCTGTTGTTCCAGTCTTTCTCTGTAGGCAAAAAGCCTCACTGCGAAAGCACGGGGTTTGCAGTGTGACTTACAGAACCAGGCTCCACGAGGCAATGGTTTCTCGTTTGTTATGCATGACTTCAAATTCTTCAGGATCAGTCTGTGCTTGATATCCTCTTTGCCTAACCCCTCCCCAGCAACTGGGAGATGGTTCTCATCTACAGCGTGATTGTGGCGATAGGCCAGTCCCCTACAGTGTGAGGACAAAACTCAGTTACTCAAGGTATTATGGATCTAGAGTATAATGAGCCCTTAAAGAAGTTTGTGGCAAGTTTGATCTTTGCCACCATGGTCTGCACTGTTATCACCACCACCACCATGGTCAGCACCACTGCCATAATCACTACCATCCTGTTTGTAATCTTCACCTTCACTGTCAGCATCAGCACCACAATCAGCAACATCATCTTCAGTCATGATGGTTGCCACCATCTCTCTCACCAGCACCACCACCATCATCATCGGTAGTGAGCATCATTTCCCACTGCCACTGTCATTCTTGTCACCATCATCCCCATCACCATCATCTGGTCACCGTCGTCTCTCATTGTCACCATGATCTTTGTCACTATCATCCTCATCATTATTGTCACCATCATCTTTGTCACCATCATCTCTCATTGTCACCATGATCCTTATCCCCATCATCCCCATCACCCTTGTCATCATCATCCTCATCACCGTCATTGTCACTGTCATTTCTCATTGCCACCATCATCCTCTTTCCCATCATCCCCATTATCCTTGTCACTGTCATCCTTGTCACCATTATCCTCACCACCATCATCCTCATCACCATCATCCTCATCACCATCATCCTCATCACCATCATCTCCATCACCATCATCTCCATCACCATCATCCCCATCACCGTCATCCTCACCACTGTCATCCCCATCACCGTCATCCCCATCCCCATCATCCTCATCACTATCATCCTCATCACTGCCATCCTCCTCATCATCATCCTTGTCACAATCATTCCCATCACTGCCATCCTTGTCACCATTGTCTCTCATTGCCACCATCATCCTCCATCATCCTCATCACCGTCATCCCCTTCACCATCATCCTCATCACTGTCATCTCCATCACCACCATCATCATCATCACCGTCATCACCATCACCATCACCATCAAGTCTGTTGTTATCATTGTCCTGGTCACTCACGCATCTGCCCAAGTGTTTTGCCGTAACTCCCGGGTTGATTTCAGAGCCCGGTTTGCCTCCACATAATTATACTGCCTGCAGCAAAATTTTGATGAATCATCTTAACGACCCACATACCCTTCGAGTTACTTTGGGACAAGGACTCTGCTTTGATGGACATAGTCTAGTATAAACTAAGCATCATTATCTCAGCAATTAGCACCGTGACCCTTCATCTGTTTGGCTTCGACCCTGACATGGAGTTTATCACTCACTCAAGCGTGTAAATGGGTCGAGGTCATGAGGAAACTTTCAGGGGCATGCAGAGTTGCTGCTGCCATCGGCAGTCAGTGTCAGAGAGTCCTTCACAGCCGACCCCCTCCATTCGCTCTTTCCCATGATGCTTTTGTCCAGGTCTACTGGACTGCACCCTGGTTCTACTGGACTACTGGTTCTACTTTTCTGCCCCCTCTGTATTTCTCTCATGCTCTTGCCACAGCCCCAGGTTCATCCACAGCATCCCTCGATGATTTGTCTTCAAGCTTTGCTTTTCTCCCAAGCACATCAGTTTTCCTCACGGTATTTCCCAAACATTTCTCTTTCTAACGCGGTCTGGTGGAAGCTATTCAGATGGTCCTGCCTCACTCAGCTACAACTGGTTTGAGAGCTGCAGAGAATGGTCTGCCTCCCTCTAAAGTGCAATTTCCCTTTTAGCCTCTATTTAATTCTTGCTTTCAACATGTGACGCTAAATCCCTCTCATCCAAAAAGGCAGTGAACTTTAAGAAAAATACTCTGGCAACATCTTTTCCTACACGCTCTCTGTGATTATCATCGCTGCATCATCCTTAATTTATAATTAGATCCATACATTCTTGCTTACACTTAATGGATATAAAGCACCCCAGGAAAGAATCTCATTAAAGAAATTCTTCCCAAGATGCAGTCTGTGAAAACCAGAAGATTCAATGTATGCAGGCTGCAAAGCCAAGCTGAAGTCAGTTTCAGAGGCCAGCCCTCCCTGCTCGGAAGTGGGGAAGTGGTGATGGGAAGTTGTCTGGAAGCTTTCCTGAGATTTAATTCTGAGGCTTGCATGTCAGCATTATTGCCGGGGACTGGGTTTGTTTCTGAGGGGGTTGTGAGCATCCTGGATGCTGGTGCTTCAACCCGTCGATCTATTTAAACATTTCAGCTCTGTAAGCACAAACACTGTGTGCTGAGGGCTGTGCTTGAAGCTCACCATCAGAATCTGGTTGTTTTTTAACACATCAGAACTATCCCTCCCTTCCTTCCTCAGCCAAAAAAGGTCCAGGCCAAAAAAATAAATAAATAAATAAATAAATAAGTATGACTCTGAAGGAATATATCTGGAGTCACAGAAGCCTCTAAACTTCCCTGTTACTCTGATGCTTTGATGCCAATAAACTACATTCTGATATTTTCTTGATGCCATGGGTACACCCAGAAAGCTGACAAATAAGGGCTGTATGCAGTGGCTCTCTTAATGAGGGAGCTTTTGCAGTTCCTGATTCTGCATCACAGTAAACTGGTAGCAGAATTCTAGTCAGTGTGGAATTCGCCAGGGCTTCCTGGTTTCTGTAAATTCAGCTTTAAAAAGCCAAGGTAGCTTTAGCTCAAGACGACAGAAAACTGGTCTGTAAGCAGCAGGAAAGGCAAGAGCATCAGCCAGTGCTTCTTGGGAGTCTACACATTGCCCTTTGTGTGCCTGACTTGTGGGATGGCTCCAACATCTCCCATTTGCTCGTATTCGTGGAACTTGAGGGGAGTGTAGGATTGGAGGCGTTTCCTTTAGACAGCAGTGCGCTAAGAGTATCCTGAAGACTGAGTCTAGAGGCTAAGACTTGGATGAAGGGATCTGGAAGAAGGACAGCCCAGCAGAGGAGAAAGAACATTCGGGGCTATTTTTCTGTCCCTCCTTGAAGTGCTCATGTATATCATGAAGAAGAGGATGGGTATGCATTTTTTCTCTCAAAGCTGTGGCCAGTCAAAGCCTCATAAGATGAGCTTCATGTGAACAAAGGTGTTCTCAGATTAAATGCAGTTAAAGTGGCCGCGTCATGTAAACAGGCACAAGCGGACACCAGCAGAGCTCAGCTGCCCTCATGACAGCTTGGAAATTTCTAGTTTTTCAGGTGCCCGTGGGAGTCAGCACTTGGTTCAGAGTCTTCTGTGATCTTGCCAGGATCTGGTTCCATCCTGTCAGCCTGCAGCTCTCCACTTTGTTGAGTGTCACCTGGCTACATCCTCAGTGTTTCCCTATGTGGGTGAGCCATGTGGAAAGCATCCTGAGTTCAGAAAGTTCTACAATTCAAGAACCTGCTTGCAGGAAATGAGGGGATGGCTCAGTGATCAAAGAACTCACTGTGTCAGCTTGGTGATCTGAACTCCATCCTCTGAACTGATGTAAAGATGGAAGGAAAAAACCTGACTCGAATAAAAATTACCCTCTGACCCCCACACCCATGCCATGGCATGCGCCTTACCCCACCCCGACAATGACAAATAAATGAGTAAATACATTGTAAAGTCAATTGCTTACCACATCTTTCTTTTCATGCAACAACTGAGCAGAAGAGAAGGGAGCCTTGCCTTTCCTGCCTGTATCCTTGTAGATAAATGGTTCACCCACAATGGAGGCACAGTTTTATAAATGTCCTGTTAGCTTTAATTGTTAACCTAGCCCTGAGTCATCTGAGAGGGAAGCCTCAAATGGGGAATTGCCTAGACTAAATTAGCCCATGTCTAGGGCATGTCTATGAGGGATTGTCTTCACTGTCAGCTGGTGGAGGAGGGCCCAGCCATTCCTAAGCAAGTGGTCCTGGGCTGTACAAGAAAGGCAGCTGAGCTGGGGGAGTGAGCAAGCCAGCAAGCAGCACTGCACCATGACTATTGCTTCAGTTTCTTGCCTTGACTCCCTTCTGTGTCTCTGGACTGTGACTTGGAAGTACAAGATGAAATGAAGCCCTTTTCTCCCTTAAGTGGATTTTTGTCAGAATATTTCTTTTTTTTTTCTTATTTTATTTACATTTAAGATGCCATCCACTTTCCCCATTTCCCTTCCCTAGAAAACCCCTGTCCCATGCCCCCCCCTTTCCTTTTTGCTTTTATACAATTTTTTTTAAATGTTAATCAAAGGATTTATAAGTTTGGTAATGCTCAATCAGAAGCGTAACCCAATACCCAACCTAGATATAAAAACTATCTTTGACTGGTGGAGACATGTGAACATCTGCCTCCATGCCCCCTCTCTCTTTCTCTCTCTCATCACCTAGCTTCTCCTCTCCTTCATCTTCTCTCCTTACTCCATCTCTTCCTCTCAATACTCCTTCCCAATTAGCTCCTCCTACATATCACTCTTCCTGTTAAAGTAAAACTTTTCTCTCAAAATACAGTTAGAGCATACTTATTCCTAATTGTACCAGTGAGGTACAAGATAGTACTAATACCCAGTCCATCATTTTGTTGACTAACCAGAACCTCTGTCATCTCTTCTAACTAAAACACTTACTTTTGATCCTGGCTTTTTTTTTTTTTTTTTTTTTTTGGCTTTAGAATGAATGTCAGCTGAAAACTATCTACTCAGATCTTTTCTCTCAAAGTAAATAGCCAGGATTGGCTATGAGACTATGGGTCTTCAACCCCGTCAGAAATCCGGAATGACTGAGTTAACTGAAGTTATGGGAAGCACTAAATGTAGCTTCTAAAACTTAGCCAATTTATAGAGACCGCTGAACACCTGAGAAGCCCCTATACTACCGAACGTTCGAGCATCAAATCTTCAGCCTTCTGGCCCAGAATCATCTGACAGACCTTAGTGATGCAGGATTATTAAGGGCTGATTACTCTGTCTAGGCAGATATAATCAGTCGACTATTCTGCTTGTGTGTCCTCTTCTGGACAGTAATTTGTCTGTAGATGGAAAGAGGCAGTTCTTGCCTAGTGGCTGTCTCCCCACAACTGGCATAACTCCAAGGATGCTCAATCAGAATATTTCTTTAATCATGGCAACAGACAGGAATCTAGAACACTAAGGAATCTAGAACACTAAGGAACTAGACCATTTGTTATGGGCAGGCCTGTGTGACCTGTGCTGACCTGTACTGGGGTGGAACTTGTGGCTGACCACTCAGTATTCAATGTCTTCCTGCTCTGAGAAAAGAGCATACACCCGTTTCTCTTCAAAACTGCACATATTATAATACTGCATAATGTCTCCTTGATTAAGACTTGGGATAGATAAAATATCTACAGGTTGATTTAATACTTAGAAACTCTGAGATTTGTTAATCATGTATGAGACTCCGTAATCTTCTAAAAAAGGGGGGGGGGAGCATCTGTTCACACACAAATCACGAGACCAACAGAGAGGCACAGATAGGCAGGCATGGGCACTAGGCTGTAGCAGCCTTCTGTGGGGTAGAATTTAGGAGTGATACTGTCATTTACAGTTTATTTGACTCTCTACCATGAAAGCAAGAGGCCATTTCTACTGGGCACTAGGAATAGAGAACCTGGTACCAAGTCCTTCCTCACAGCAGAATACCCAGAGTCACTGTGTTTCTTGGAATGTTTCAGCCTACAGTGGTCTTCCTCAGAAAAATTAAATTTGGGGTTTCCCTTTTTGGTTTTCTCTTTCTAGGGGATCCTACCATTCCCAGTTCTCATGAAGTACCCAAACCCCAGAAAATGTCTCCATTAGATTGACCTTTACTCAAGTCTGTGGGAACAGTTTTTGGTTAATGGTTGATATAGAAAGACCAATCCAATGTGGGAGGTGCCATCCCTGGGCAGGTGGTACTGTGACTTATAAGAAAAGAGTTGACTGTGAGTCTGAGGAGCAAACACCAGTAAGCAGCATTTCTCCATGGTCTCTGCTTCAGTCTCTGCTGTGAGTTTTTTTTCTTGGCTTTCCTTCATGGTGGGCTATATGGTTTTTTAACCCCTTTTTTACCAAGTTGCTTTTATTGATGGCATTTATCTCATGACTAAAAGCCAGATTAGGGCAGAACTCTGGAAAAGGTCCATTCAGACAACTCCAAAGG
This sequence comes from Arvicanthis niloticus, assembly GCF_011762505.2. NCBI lineage: Eukaryota > Metazoa > Chordata > Mammalia > Rodentia > Muridae > Arvicanthis > Arvicanthis niloticus. Next base: position 4,987,016 of record NC_047676.1, on the reverse strand, counting down.
CAGTTCCGCGCTGGGTGACTGTCCATGCTTCTAAAGACAGCAGGTGATGCAAAGGTGATGCTTGTTTTTTAGAAACAAGCCAGCAAGAGACTCTCTGCCCACATTTCTGTTCAAGTCAGGATTCACTAAAAACTTTTCCTCTTGAATAATCAGCCTTGAATATGGGGTCCTAGGCTGTAGGCAATCCTGTGATTCTGGTGCTTACATTGCTGTTAGGGTATGGTATTTTTTTTTTTTTTTTTTTTTTTTTTTTTTTTTTTTTTTTTACAAATTGTACATTTTGACTTGTCTTCTTTGGGGTTGGTATAGCGTGGAAATGACTTTAATGGCGAGGTGACACAGTGTGCCTCATATTGATTGCTGATTTTGCAGAAGACTGAGGTTCAGTTCCCAGCACCCACCAGTTTCAGAGGATCCAACACTGCACACACACATGGTGTGCATACATGTAAACAGGCACAAATATTCATATGAAATAATAAATAAATATATCTTTAAAGATATAAATAGATACTATAAAGCACTAAAGATAAGCATCTTCTTCAAAGCCATAAACATTCCTGGCTCCTAACAATGGCCTTCCATGTCACTAAGGCAAACACTTGAGGAGACTGATAGCAACAATAGGAAAACTTTCTCCATCTGTATCAACACACCAGTAAGTGGCAAAACATTGTCTCGGGTTGGACCTCTGAAAGGGTGTGAGGGAGGGGACTTTCTCCTCATTTCTTCCACTTCCTCTTCCCTCTCCTTTTCTGTCTTCCCCAACAATATCTTCATGTGTATTTCAACCCCATGAAGAATTCATACACTCAAACCCTAACCTACAAATGGTGCTGGTACGAGAGGGAGCCTGAGGGGGAATGGTTAAGTCACGAGTTTGGAGCCTCATGAATGGAGTTAATGCCTGTAGTGAAAATCCCAGAGAGGGACCTTGACACTTGTCCCACAAGAGGACCAAGCATGACAGTGACTGTGGATGAGAAACAGAATCCTACCAGCACCAAATCTCCTGGAATCTTGACTGACTTCACCTTGGATTCCATAGAGTATGACACAGGGCTCTCGGCTTTCAGTCTCATGACACCGTTGAGATGATTTATTATGAAGATGCCATGCAAATGCTCACGTAAGAAGCACTAAGAGTGCAGTGGGTAAATACTAGACACATTTAGTCATGGCATTGCCAATCCCTGACACTCACTGCATGCCCTCAGCTCACTGCCACTCTGTGATCACCTGAGATCCTCCTGTGAGGGTGGAATCCTGGGTATCCTGAGGCTCTCATGGGAAGGTGAAATCCTGGGTATCCCGAGGCCCTCCTGGGAAAGTGGATACCTGTATATCTTGCAGCCCTTTGTGAAGGTGGCTGCCTGTGTATCCATGAGTCAGGCTGCCTACTTCCAATTTCTCCCAGTTAGCTTTCATTTAGAGTGTTTACTTTGAGCTCTCCTGAAAACTGGTTCTAACTAATTTAAATGAGCAGGAGCAGCACTTTGAATTGTCATGATATTAATGAACTTCAGCGAAAGAAACCTAAGATCGCATGAATACACATCCTGTTGAAAGCGTTTTCTATAAATACAGTGGTGTTTTTTTTTTTATTGAAATTACAACGTTCTTTTAATTTTCTTGAATTTTTAATCTTTGAATTGCATTTAAATACATTATTTTATTGGTGATGACTTGCCTTAACATAATAATTTTCTCTTTTAAAATAACCCATTATATGTGCTGAGCTTTAAGCAGGGAAAGTATTCTTCAGATAATAAGGCCTTCCTTTATATATCTCAAGCCTGCGCCTTTGAAATAAAACATGGAGTGCATAAGCCTCTAAGCCCCAGAGTCTTTCTGTAACATCCATGGGGGAATTTGTTCTTATTAAATTAACTCTCAGGGGGCTGCGAAAGTGTTCTCCAAATGTGGTATAAAGACCCTGAGAAACCCAGAAAAAGATATTGAGAGTTATAAGAAAAATGAATAAAGCCACACATTATATTAGGACCCCAGTGGGCTTTGTTTGTATTACGGCTTCCACTAATTTGGAATTTTCTGAGCTGAAAGATGAAACAACGCATTTCACTGCTGGAGTCTAAAGGTAGTTCTCTGTTCCTGGCTGCCTTGTCGAGAAACATGGGGCTTGCTGGCCTGGGGTATGCAGGAGATCTTGAAGGCATTGTTTCTGTTTGCTTGACAGGGCATTCGGGCATTCTGCTGAGATGCTAGGAATCCTCTGTCTCTAGTTAGGTATCCAACAATCGTTCTGTGCTCTCTAAATGAGACAGCATTTGGTAGGGCGGACATTACAAGTTAAACATCAATTTTATCTGGGTTACTGCTATCCGTCACAACTATCAAAACCGTTTTGGATTTGATTTAGAATTCTCTGGATAACTGCTCCATCTTATTGAAAATGTGAGGAATGATTTCCATACTTACGTTTTAAGTTTCCTTGTTATGATAACGTGATACGATAATAAATTCAAACATTAAATGCTTGAAAATCACTCAAAGTGGATTTTAAGAGCACAGAGAGTCTTAAGATCTGGTAGCCCTGAAGCTGCATAGGCCAGCTGGGGTTTCAGCACCAAGGTCAGTTCCATGCACCATTACTCTACCGCGTCCTTCTCAGCAAAGGGAAACAGTTTGGAAACATTCTTTACTGGAGGATGCTGAGGAGTGACGGTGGCTCCTCCGTTTGTATTCTGTGTAGAGTTATCAGCAGGTAAGAGCATTCTTACTGGCTATCTGGTAGGGCAGGGCTTCATGCTGCATGTAATAGAAGGACGCTTGTTAGTCTATGGGGGTATTTCTGGCAGAGATTCGGGGAATAGAAGGGTCTGTGGGCAAATACTCTCTTTAGGACTCAGCAAAGCCTCAGCTACTGAATTTACTTTTGATAGTTTGGGGAAACGGCAAACATACAGGGCCATCTAGTATTGATCAATGAGTCCTTCAACAGTGTAGACTTGCTTTCTCTCTCTCTCTCTCTCTCTCTCTCTCTCTCTCTCTCTCTCTCACACACACACACACACACACACACACACAACTTCACAACATATTTGTTTTTCCCTTGAAGTGCAAGTTCACAGTGCAAACACAAAATGTAACAGGTTATATCATAAGCTATACTGATGAAAGACCATAAAATTTGTCACTAAATACTAAGTCCTGTCAGATAGCATGTCCACTACCCTCTCTAATCACAGACCCCCTTTTTCTCACTGGATATAAACATCTGATAGCCCTGAACATCCTGGCCTGGTTTCTCATGATATTATACCTAGTCAGCATCTCTGAGAGAACAGCTGGATTCTGCAAATGGAATGAGTTCATTTCTTTTCACATCTGAACGTCTTTGTTCACTCATATGTGTGGTTTTCTTTTCCTTGATCTACATAGTCATATATGAGACCAGACAAGACTATAGGAAAATACCCTCTTTCAACCCCCTCCAGCAAGAATAACATTATTTATATGAAATAATTTAATAAGACCTAATTACAGTTTTAAGAAATTATATAGTTACAGCTTTGTTGACATAGTTTGACTTAAGAATTTTAGAACACTAATGACAATTTGTGTTTCACTTTTAAGTGTTAAAAAGTAGTTAAATCATCTTAAGAGAAAACTAACTTTTGTGATGTCAGAGGATGAGAATACACTTCAATGTGTTTTATCTTCAGTAGTTCTTAACATTACCAATATTTTGTGTGTGGTGTATGTATGTATGTATGTATGTATGTGAGTGACTGTATGCATATGTGCATGCAGTTGCTTGTACATAATTGTGCATATTTTCCCCAGTTGCTTTCTGTATTAGTCCATGTTCTCTAGAGTGACAGAACATACTGCATATATGAATATGTGGTATTTATTAGAGTGGGCATTTACTGGAATTACTTACAGGCACCAGCAAATCCTACAATGACTATCTAGGAATGGAAAATCCAAGAAGCCAGTAGTTGTTCAGTTCACAAGGCTGGATGTCTCTTCTGGAATCCCAGAGGAGTAGGCTCTAATGCCAGTGAAAGAATGAGCTTGCTAGCAAGGGGAGGGAGCAAGCAGGTAAAGAGCAAAGTCTTCGATGTTCTTAGATAAGCTTCCAGCAGAAGGTGTCTTCCTGCTTCAATATGCAGAATAAAGGGATGCCATCTCCCAGTTCAAAACATCTGTGTTAAAAACCCATCTTCCTCAAAGATCTGGATTAGAAGTAGATCTTTTTTACTTTGGATTTTAAGCAAAAATTTCTCACAAGTGTGCCCTCTATGTTTGGATTTTGGTGAATTCCAGATGTAGACAAATTGACAACCAAGACTAGCCACCATAATTCCCATCTTGTTTTATAAGAGAATCTCACAAAAACTGGAGCTCCCCGACCCCACTGGACTGTCTGAGTAGCAGGTCTGAGTGGCCATCCCCTCCCATCTTCCAGCACTGATGTCACTGATGCACCCCTTTCCTATGGCCTGGGGACCAACCTTAGATAATCAGGTTGGTGACAGGCTCTTTGCTGACTGGGCTACCTCCATAACCCACTTAACATTAGTCTATGTATTTACATACTTACTTTATATATTAGGCTTATGTTGTGACATAAACATATTTAAAAGATACCCAATTGAATAATGTGAAGCACTATATATTGTAAAATAATCTATCATTTTAATAAGACATGTTTTTATAAAAATAGTAAATGCAGAAGCAGAAGCAAGAATAAGACAGAAAGAATGAAACAGAAAAGGAGGGTTTGTGTTTATATTTAGAAAGTTCTAGAAACAAAGAAACTGAGCAGAGCTGAGAATGACTGATGAGAAACTTGCAGGTTATTATAATTTTAATTATTCATATTGCATATTTAGAATGGTGGAAATAGGTATGAAGATCTTTATCAAATGTAAAACTCAAGAAGGTAGGTAAAAATCTCTCTGTGCTTGTCACTAAAGGAAGGCTGAAGTTTTGTTGAGAACAAGTGAGGATAATTCTCACCAAATTCATGACCAGAAGCAACGAGCAGAGATCCTGATCCTGTTCTGAGAGGAGGAAAATATATTCATGAAATCGGTAAATTGAGCAAGAAACTCGAAGCCTCCCCCGCTGTTGGACAGAGTGTAGATTTTTCCACACTCCTTTCACACTGATAGCTTTGACTTTCCTGTGGATAAGTTTGGCAGAAAATTTAGTATTTTACATCAAAATCCTTTCAAGTGGAGAAAGAAAGTATAGAAACCAACTTTTATGCTTTAAGTTCAATGACAAGCTGTTTTGCAGCTTTCTCATGTCTTGTAGTTTCACTTTGGTTGAAGCAGTATTTGTGACTGGAAACACATTCTTAGCTATAAGAAAATAAACCACTAGACACATAAGCACATGTGTAGTCATAACCATGGGGTGAAGTGTGAGTCATGGAGAAATCACCACCATCAAGAAAGGCATTTGGTCATTGATGTGATGGTCTGAGAAGACAATATTTCACGATCACATTTACAATGTCTCCTGGTGATCAGATATACATGAGGGTCCATGGATAGTATTTCCAGAAAACAGTGTTTTTGATTTGTTTTTTAGGAGTAAAAGTTTCTACAAAATTAGATGGTAGGATTACTGAACTTAGAACGTTCACAAGAAGTAAGGCACATTACAATTACAAAAACCAGAAAATTAAAATGAGATTCAGATTTTAGTAATACTAGCAAGCGACAGGAAGAAAAAATCACACATAACCATTTAAAAGTAAACATTAATAATTTCAATCAAAGTATGTCAGTAATTATTATTATTATGAAAGAAGTATGCTTTATTGGGCAATTAAATCTTATTGCATATATCAGAATTATGAAAATAAAAATACATGTTAGTGATTATGCTTTTGTTTTTAAATTTATCTTGTAAAATGCACAGAATTTGACTTAAGTAAAAGATGTGAGTCTGGTGAGATGGGCCAGCAAGTAAAGTCATCAGCCAGCAAGCTTGTTGACTTAAGTTTAATCCTCAGAACCTACATGATGGAAATACACACACACACACACACACACATGCACACACACACACATGTACGTTAATGAAAAATTAAGACACGATGAAGAGCTTTCAGATGTAAGCACCGAGCTGAAATAAAAAGCAAAATGGAACATAAGATAAAATGGTGGTTGTGTATTAGAGATGTTAACTAGGCTGGTTGATTTAGGTGATCATTTCGTAATTTCGTTGATTTAGGTTGATTTCGTAATGATGTGTGTATCAAAGCATCAATTTGAGTTAAATGTGTACAATTTCTATATGCTAATTATATTTCAGGACAACTGGGCATATAGGAAAGATATTCGAGGGTTCCTGGATGCAAGAGCAGTCGATGAAGCTGCAAAAAGGAAAGTACACAGCCAGAATTTTCGTTGAAAATCTGCTTGTTTCTGGAAGTCATGATGACGTCAAAACAACACAATGATTATTGATGCGATTTTCTGAATCATCCCAAACGTGGAGTCTCTTATCCACATTTGACTTTACTGTTATTCTTGGATATGTGCCAGTGCCAACTATATGCCATTATAGACATTCGATAAAATGCTGGAAGCGTTTAGCAAAGTAGCAGATGATTCTCAAGGAGGGTGAACTGGATGTTCACAGGGTGCAGGAAGCTAGCATTGGGTTTGTTCCATCCAGATCTATTTGGTTCAAGCAAAAGCTCACCAAGTCTGTATTTAGATTTTCTTTACATAGCTAGTAAAGTCCGAAAAACTTCTTTACAGAAAATCAGATTTTTGGTCATGTGACACTTCAGGTAACACAGAAATTAGAAACCGGAAACGAACATCGGAGATACTGCGAAGACAACTGAAATTTCGATCCGGAAGTGACGATCTAGAAGTTCCGGGAGTCCGTCAGGAGTTGTACCACAGTCTCAGTGAAAGAGAGACTCACCTGAGTGTTGTTTTAATTTATTACATTCTATATCAAACAGCATAAGGGAAGGCTCTCAGAAATGCAACCAATTACAAATTAAATAATGAAATTGAATCATAAGAAATTAATTGTATACTGTTTTATAGCTTGGTGTCCAAAAAAGTTTAATTTCAGAATAGTTTCGATTTTACAGAAAGGCTGTGCAGTAGTGAGGAGTTCCCTGGTCGCCACACCCTGTTTCCATGACAACTGCATTTACATCAGTGTCATTTCATGAAAGTCTCCAAGAGTCTTTCCACAAAGTCTTGTGAGCACAGTGCTGATTGTAGCTTTCCTTTATAATGGTTTGATTGCTCAAAGGCGTGCAGACACACATGCACACATTATCCTGGAAAGGATTGAGTTATCTACTGATCCTTTCAAGTAATTTTCTTTTTGTTTGCTTGATGTCATATGCTTGAAACTTTTGCTGTTTTACAGTGTGATTGTTAAGCTTGCATTTTCATAGTCATTTAGCTAAAAATATATATTTTTTAGTGTCTTTGAGACTTCTTTCCTTTCCATGTGTATTAGCTATTTCGTATGTGTGGGGGGAGGGAGCACATACCTGCCACAACACACTTAGAGATACAAGGACAACTTGGAAAGTCAGTTCTTCCCTCCTTCTGTGTGAGTTTCAGGGATCAAACTCATCAGATGTGGCAGCACATTTACCTGTGGAGAGACTTCATCAGCTCCTGAGACCTTTGACCTATGGCCTGCTGATCTCCGTTTACTATGTATGGTTCCCATTCTTGGAGTGGTTAGGGTATTTTTTCATAGCCTCAGTGGGGTCTATCTGGATGAATGTTCCAGCATTTATCTCTTCGTTGATTCTCTTGCTTTTTCAAAACGTAGAGCCAAGCTTCTGAGCTACACTATCATTTTCCTTTATCCTGAGGAGAGAACATTAAGTGCACGTGCAAGTTGATCCTCTCCAGTGACCTCACTTTCCAGCTCTCCCTCTCAGTTCCTCCACAGACTGCCCATCCTTCAGGCTTCCATTGCTTGCCTGTTTTCTCACAGTCTGCTTCCCCACTGCATACCTAAAAGCATGTGAGCAGTAGCTGCTTACTTCAATCTGTGCAATGCTGAGTCTAATTTTCAAGACTTACTTTGTGTCTTTGGGCTATTTTTTATTTCCTTTCTTCATGTGTCCCTCCATATACTTTGTCCTGGCTCTTAAGGCTTCAAATTACTCCAATGCCTACAATTTCACTCTCTCTTAGCTGAGCTTCTCTGAAAGTTCTCCCTGGCTAGCACATGCTTGCCTTTTCTTCAGTCACCCAATGACAGTCTTATCTGGTGGTAATAGAAGCAGAGAAGAAAGGTGTCAGCATCCCTATGTACACAGACTATGACTGTCAACAGCTTCTCCTTGGTACTTTCCTACTCACTCCCATCTCTATTCTCTAAGCTGTGGGGCTGATGGCCAGTTTCTTTGAACATTGTCCTGTTAGCCGTATTTTCCTTCAAGTGACACAGAAAAGCTGGAAAGGGTTAGAATGTCTAGGATAAGCCTTGGAATCTTGGTGATAATTCTCTCCTTTTCACTAGTATGGCCACACCCCAAGTTATCTTTCTCAGATCTTCATGAGAAACACTTGGTCTTGTGGTAGTAAAGTCAATGATTATTTAGTTTATACATAGATTAGTATAAACCAAGATCTTAATCTTGACTAGAGATGTATCTTTCTGTAATGGGAAGCAGCTAACAAGGATGTATAACTATTTAAAGTTATGAGAATAAGTGGCTGTTGAGTACTCATTCCTAAATACGACTGTTAGTATGTGAGCTCTCTCAAAGCTCAGGGAACAGAGTGGAAGAGGGGGCAGGAAGAGTGTAAGAGGCTAAGGATGAGGTTGAATGCCAAGAAATATTGTCTTCTGGACATGACACATGATCTCGATGCAGCCAAGGTTACCCACATGAGACCTACGTAAGAGTAAGCCAACAATGTCATCGTCATTCTAGCTTATGAGCCTCTGGGATGGAAAGTGATGAGAGGAGAGTGGGATTCTGTCACATTGTAGTCATGTGGTGGAGCATCAGTCAGGCAGAAGAGAGTGGGATTCTGTTACATTGTAGTCATGTGGTGGAGCATCAGTCAGGCAGAAGAGAGTGGGATTCTGTTACATTGTAGTCATGTGGTGGAGCATCAGTCAGGTAGAAGAGAGTGGGATTCTGTTACATTGTAGTCATGTGGTGGAGCATCAGTCAGGCAGAAGAGAGTGGGATTCTGTTACATTGTAATCATGTGGTGGAGCATCAGTCAGGCAGAAGAGAGTGGGATTCTGTTACATTGTAGTCATGTGGTGGAGCATCAGTCAGGCAGAAGAGAGTGGGATTCTGTTACATTGTAGTCATGTGGTGGAGCATCAGTCAGGCAGAAGAGAGTGGGATTCTGTCACATTGTAACTATTCCATGAGCCTCAGTCAAGCAGAAACTGTAGGAAACAGTCTACGCCACATTCTTGCTAACCTGTTTAGTTTTAGTAAAACATGGAAATTCATAATATTAAATTCAACAAAGTAAATAGCATAAATTAGAGCTAACATTACCGTTTAATTTTCAACTTATTTCAGTTTATAGTTCCATACAAACTATAAGTACACACGCTTCACATTTCCCTTATTAATGTTTGTGCACTTTAAATATCAAACCACAAAAAGTTATTTTAATACCAAGGATTTACAACTCTTGGTGCTTTAATTTAAGGTGACTCATCTATTAACAAGTACCACTAAATTGCTCGTGTGGGCAGATCTTTAGACCACAGCATGTAGAATTTCTGTCCCATATTTTAATTTGCAAGCCATATGTTATACCTCAGTGCCAACCTGAGCTGAACAGCACTTAGAACATTCAGCTACTAAATGAAACAAATGTGCAAAACTAATAGTTGAGTTTAAATCATAATCCTGAGATAAGTCCATTTTCTATTACTCATGAAAATACCATCTTTCTGAATGTCCAGGCAGTGATAGCTTGTAGAAGGTTGTAACTAGAAGACAGGCATGTAACCCATCTGGACAGGTTTCACATGGGAGTGAGAGACTAGGGCATTGATATCAGCCAGTTCACAGAGCTCTCTGGCGCTGGTCCCCTTGGGAACCACAGCACATGACTTAAGGGGCAAATAACCTACAGTTGAAGATGTGGTCAGGGATAAACCAGGGACAATATGTGGCAGCTATGATGGCCAAGGCCAGAGTTACAACATGAATGAAAGAACAACCCCTTTCTTCTCTTGTCTCTTTTCTGAAGTCATTGAACATTTTTTTTAAGCACTAGGAACTGAGCCCAGGGCCTTGCACATGCTAGGTGTATTGAGCCCAGGGCCTTGCACATGCTAGGTGTACTGAGCCCAGGGCCTTGCACATGCTAGGTGTACTGAGCCCAGGGCCTTGCACATGCTAGGTGTACTGAGCCCAGGGCCTTGCACATGCTAGGTGTACTGAGCCCAGGGCCTTGCACATGCTAGGTGTACTGAGCCCAGGGCCTTGCACATGCTAGGTGTACTGAGCCCAGGGCCTTGCACATGCTAGGTGTACTGAGCCCAGGGCCTTGCACATGCTAGGTGTACTGAGCCCAGGGCCTTGCACATGCTAGGTGTACTGAGCCCAGGGCCTTGCACATGCTAGGTGTACTGGGTCCATGGCCTTGAGCATGCTAGACGTACTGGTTGGTTTCATTGTCACTTAACACAGTTTATGGACCTAGGAGAAATAATTCAGTTGAGGAGCTGCCTTCATCAACTTGTCTTGTTAGCATGTCTGCAGGACGTTTTCTTGGTTGTTAATTGATAAAAAAAAAAAAAGAGAGAGAGCTTAGCTCATTGTAGGCAGTATCATCCTTGGGCAAGCAGGCCTGTGCTGTCTAAGAGGGGCTGCAAATGCACCAACATCTATGATTTATGCTCCAGGTTCATTCCTCAAGTTCCTCTCTTTCCTTGCTCACAGACTTTAGCCTGTGAGATGAAGCAAACCCTCCTCCAAGTTGTTTCTCATCCTGGAAAACTAGGTCAGCAGATGAGCCTGCTTCTACTCTCCTGCTTCCTCTGCCCTCAGCATTTTGAGGTAGGCTCCCACTGTGTAGCCCATGCTAGCTTGAAACTCCTGAGGGTTTCTAGCCCCTTAGTCTACTGCAGAACAGAAAAATAAAAGGTGACTGCAATTTTTTTTACTCCTGTCCTTCTGCTTTCAGGCCGAATCCAAATGCACTCACTCAGTGAAAACCTTCTGAGGCATTCCAAGTCAGTACAAAGCCATGGATAGTACAAAGAAGCGGAGAGGGTAGCCTCACACGTCTGCACGTCTGAACCATGATTTGAGGCTTCTTCACCAGCGCCTCAGATGGGACAGGAATGAAGTCAGTTCATGTCCTTCTTGTTCTCATTCATCCTTTGCACAAATCCTCCTCTGGCCCCCTTGTTGCTGGACCTGAAGCCACCCTACCCTCTCCCTCTGCACCCCATCTCCTCGGTAGCCCTCTCTCCTTTGCAACTTTCTGTACAGGAGCATGGAAGCCATTCTTAAGTGTGGTTCCAGCTAGGAAAAAAATCAAAGCTTCAACCATCTACTTCAGATGAGAAAAAAAAATATGGGGTTTATTAAGGAAGTTTTTCTGAGAACTACAGGACTTAGTGACCTGTGGCGGGGATGGCGATAGAACATGAAAGATTTTATATTTTTAAGTTTATGGGATTGGTGGACCAAGTCCTGGATGAGTATTCCCTAATCATGTCTGGAAAACTAATTTGTAAATGAAGGTGGGAAGGCCAAGATTTTACAGTTGAAGTAGAAGTAGCATTATGATCTCAAGATTTCTCCTCTACTTTCTCTCCTCCTCTTCCTTGTCTTCTTCCTCTCCTCCTCTTCCTCCCCTTCTTCCTCTTTCTCCTTCTTCAATAGTCTCACTATGTATCTCCTCTGAAACTTGCTATGTAGACGAGGCTGGCCTCGTACTGACAGAGATTTGCTTGTCTGTTTCCCCAGGGCTGTGATTATAGGCATGCACTACCACAGATCTGCTCAGAAGAAAAGAAGGAAGCTTGAGAGCAGGAGAAGCATTCCTGATTCAGATCAGCAGCCATTCCCTGGATGAAGGTAGTGCCACACTTTCTGTATCCCACCTCTCTCTGATGAAGAGCCCAATGGGGTGCTACCATGTGGCAGTCCTCTCAGCCTGGCCCTTAGCCAGAAGTGCAAACCTGCATAGCAAAGGATGCTTCATGTTTTTCTATCACTTTGTTGTGAGGTAGAATTCCATAAAACCATTGCCAGAACAGTCAGTTTCTCTTCTGAGAAGTGAATTCATTCTGTTTTTTCTCTTCCCCCTTTTATTGTATCATCAGGAAACCTATTGCATTTGAACCAAGCTCCAAAAGCTGGGTGTTTTTTGTTTTTTCCAGTTTGTTCTCATCCCCGTGATCAAATATTGAAGGGGAAATGTGGGAAAATCAACACTAAGGTGGACGTGCAATGTTAGGTAAGACGCGTGGATGAAATATTTAGTGTTGGGAGTTAAGAGTGGGTTTGAAATTCTAAACCTGTTTCTGCACTGCTATTTGGACTCCCTAGCAATCACAAGAAATCAATATGAAGAGAACACATACTAGGAACAACTTCGAAAAATGAGTTCTCTGACCTAGGAGTGGGATTTCAAGTGCTTACCTTCTCATGAGCTGCAGAATGGCCAGATGTCAAAGAAGAATACAGAAGAGTCACAAGAAAATCTTGGCTGTGAGTGGCCAACAGCTGCACCCTGGAGGAAGCCATTTACTTTACCAGGACACGGAGGAACAGATCCGGTGACATTTTGGCAATTGTGGAGTTTAGATTTTTTTTTATTATTTTTTTTTGTAAAGAATGAAGCTTTATCACAGCTTTGTGACGGTGAGAAGTGCTACCTATCCTGGGTCTCAGGGTAACGAGAAACTGTTTTGGTTGCTGTGCTTATCAGTGATCTTGTTTACATTAATAGTTGTTTCAGGCCCATCTGAAAACAATTTCTTGAGTGAGCGACATGTCTGCAGTGCTCACACGGTCTAGTTCAGACACTGGCTTTTCCCAGAGCCTGGAGATATGACCTTCTTTGAGAGACCTTTGCAGATGGCAAGTGGGAAGTCCCCACCGTGTGGGAGGCTGAGTGGACAGTGATGAATGAGTCTTGCCTCCCAGGATGCTCTGCGCCAGCACTGCCTGCAGCCTCTGTCTCAAGAGCCTGGCTAAGCAGAAGGGACAGCACAGATCTGGGGGGCGGGGAACTCCTCAATTAATCCTGCACGTAGTTAGCATTGATCCTGAAGGCAGAATGATAGGCATCCACTGTGCCTTCCCTGAAGCTCTTGGGATCTAGTGTGGAGGGATGGCAGATGAAGACGGATGTGGTCTGCACATGCTCTCCCACTGAGGAAGCAAGCACAGAGCATATAGAAGGACAAGAGACACAGGGAAAGCTCTTCCATTTCCAGTCTGTGGTGGAAATGGGGGTTCAGAAATGTTCTGAAGCAGCAGCTTTTATTTGAATTCTGGAGAAAGAATTGCTTAAGGTATAGGGTGTGGGATGGAGGGGAAATGAATGCCCAGGCCTTCGTATAGAATCCTTCATGTCAGCAGTTGCCCGCCATGGGTGTTGGAATCCTCAGGTCTCTGTGTTGGGCCTTAAGTGTCAGGAGTTCAACATTCCGCTATTGCTATATGCTCAGGGTTTTGGAATGCAGTTCCATGCTTAGGGAACCCTCTCAGCTCACAGTTCTTCAGGCTGGATAGACATAGGCAGTAACTTTTGGCGGCTAAGACCTGCTGCTCTTTATCACTTCCAGCCCTCGATGGCCCACCACCTAGCACAGTTTTGTTTTCCCACCATCTCTTATCCTCTCAACACTTACGTAGTTGTTTACAGTCTCAGATCTCTGTAGCTTGTGCTTCTGTAGTTCTCTGAAACTCTCAAGTCACCTTGAAGCTACTGTGTGCCCGTGTGTGTGTGTCTCGTGTGTGTGTGTGTGTGGTATGTGGTGTGTGTGTGTCATGTGTGTGTGATATGTAGTGTGTCTGTCATGTGCATGTGGTATGTGTGGTGTGTGTATGTGTGTGTTGTGTGTGTTGTGTGTGTCATGTGTGTGTGTTGTGTGTGTCATGTGTGTGTGGTGTGTGTATGTGGTGTGTGTGATGTGTGTGTGTGTGGTGTGTGTGTATGTGGTGTGTGGTGTGTGTGTATGTGGTGTGTGGTGTGTGTGGTGTGTGTGTGGTGTATGTGTGTGTAATATGTGTGTGTGTGTGGTGTTTGTGTGTACAATCTGCTGACAAAGACACAAGAAGGCAGTAAAACACTCAGATGAAACTGTCTTCAATCCTAGACAGCAACACAAGAGGCAGTGATAGGAGCATCATCTCCAGGTCTGCCTGAAGTGCTCTGAGAATATGAGACACACTGCTTCTGTAGCCATTCATGCACGTTCACTAGCAATCATGGGTGGGGGACATGCACTTCCCATGAACAGCTGCAAAGAGACTCAGAGATGCTATTGGTGGGGTCATTTGTGGTTGCTCTAGATAGAGTAATCCAAAGTCATTGAATCACCTGCCATGGCCAAAGCAATGTCTCTCAGGACAGCTGGAGGGGGCTCTGATAGTGTCGTGTTTCCTTTAATTGTAATGCCATCTCCCCAGGGCGTCCTCACTTAGTGCAGAGTGTCCTGTTGCCTGAGCAGGGCTCCTCAGTACTGTCTTTATGGTCGCTGGAGAAATCACCAAAGAAATTGGCTGGTTGACTAATGGTGCAGAAAACCCCTCTGCTGAGATCGCAGGTGCTGTAGCTCCTGATGAACCTGCAGGAGAGACAGCAGCATCACTCTCAGCTCCATTAGACTGGGACCATAAAAGCCATGCAGCTCCCATCTGGCTTGAGTCCCTGCTGTGCCTGGGGCAGTCTTGTGTTCACTCCCACACAGCTGGAATGGAGCAGAGGCAAAGGGTCTGACAGCTGTCAGTTGAGCAGCTAAACTGCTTGTGCCTGACAGCTGCAGTCATTTTAAAGGAAAATCTAAACATTAAAGATTACCTAACCTTCTATTGTGATTTACCTAAAACACATAGCTCAATTTACTAGCCAAATGCCCTTAGAAAAAGGTTTGGGTCTGCCTGATATGTCAAGCATCCATTCACTCACTCACCCATCTAACCATCCATCCACCCATCCACCCACCCATCTATTCATCATCCATCCATCCATCCATTTATCTATCTACTTGTCCATCCATCCATCCATCCATCCATCCATCCATCCATCCATTAATACATCTGTTCATCATCCAACCATCCATTTATCTATCTGTCCATTAATACATCTATCAGTCCATTCATTCATCCACCCACCCTCCCACACATCCATCTATCTATCTGTCCATTGATACATCTAACTGTCCACCCACCCACCCACCTATCCATCCATTCATCATCCATCTATCCATCCATCTATCTGTTCATTAATACATCTACTTGTCCATCCATCCATTTACCTATCTGTCCATTTATACATACATCTCTCCATCCACCCTCCCATTCAACCATCTGACCATCTACTTACTTATTTTTACTTGTTTCCTTATCTCATGCCCCCCCCCCCCCAAATGTTCTATCATGGATTATTGTGTTCACCCTGTCAATGGTTAATTTATCATTATGTTTTGAACAAGGAGTGGCTTGATAAGAGATGTACTCAGAAAGTCCTCTCTGCAAAGGACAAGGAGCCCGAGGCAGACCAATGCAGAACAAAGGTGTTACAGGTAGGTGCAAGGGAGGCAGAACTGACAGGATCTGTGCCGTCTGAATCTTTAGGTTTCTTGATAACTAGTGGGTGCTTTGGAGCTCTCATCCTGGAAACACTGAAGGGCTTCACTTTGCTGTCTTGGCTGCTAGCAGATTTAAAAAAAAAAACATTTTAACTCAGCTTTTGCACCACTTAGGGTTCTGCCTTCCTATTTCTGTTTCCAGTCCTTTCTTATCAGCACTTAACTGAGTTGCCTTGCCACTTGCAAGTTGGACACTCTTTTTTTTGGTTGTTTCTGGCAAGAGGGAGCAGGGTTGCCAGTCTTCCTTGCTTTGACGGTGTTATCAAAGAAGTTACAGATAAAGATCACAGTTCAAGCAACTGCTTTCTAGGACCTGACAATTCTAGTTTTTGTAAGAAGTATGTGAACATTGAGCTGATTCTACAGTGTGGGATAAGCTAGGGTTATGTGATAGGGAAGAGGGAAGAGGTTAATGTTGATGAGGTAGTTACAAATTGCTGTTGGGGGAGGGGGGTTTGAGTCAAGGTCTACATGAATATTAACCATGTAAAGATTCCGAAGCCAGGGATTTTAGTCCACATGTTGCTACAGCAAAGTACTCAAACTTGGGCAGTTTATTTAAAACGAAGTTTATTTGACTCAAAATTGTGGTGGCTGGAGCTTTCAGGTGTCACAGCACCACAGTGTGACTCCTGGCTGCATCCCAGCATGGTAAGAAAGGAGACTGCAAGTAGGCAGACAGCTGAATCTGCTGTATAGGAAACCATAGCCTTGTATTCATGTAATGTCAGATTAACCTAAGGGATGCTATGAATTACTTCATAAAACTGGAGCCCCATAATCTAACAGCTTGGTAGTAGGTCACTACTCTTACTGGGTTGGTGGCTTCTACACTGATACCCTGAGGATCAGGCTCCTAGCCTGTAGACCTCTAGGAGACTAACCTTGTAAAGCTGCCAGCCATGTTACTGATCCTGACCACAGGGAATGAGAGTGTTGTGTTCTCTTTTGGGCACTTCCGTGTTGAAGTCATTCTGTTTTCAGAGGGTGTTTGTGTTCTCATTTAAGCTTGTGACGCCATCAGTCCTGATTAAAATCTAAACTGTGACATTTCCCCGTGTAGTGGACAGAGGACACAAGACCTCACACACACTCTGAGACACATCACATCAGACATCTTTGCACAGTTATTAGAGCATGCCTACTTTGTGCTTTCGCGCTTGTCTAGAATATTTCCTTCCTCTCCCTTGAGGCTCAAATCGTACGCAGTGATTCTCCTGCTTAAATAGTTTCACTGGAGACAGGACTGGGGGTGAGTGGGTTATTGATTTGTTTACTTACATATATATGCATGAATCGAGCGTATGTAATTCAGTGCATATGTGTGTGTTTCATGTTGGGACCAGAGAATAACTTTAGATGTTGCTTCCCAAGAATACTGCCTTATTTTTGAGACAGGGTCTCTAATTTTGTCTAAACTTGCCCATTAAGCTAAAATGGCCAGCCATCAAACCCCAGGGATCTGCTTGTCTCTAGGTCTCCAGTGCTGGGACAACAAGCACACACTGTGATGCATGAATTTTGTGCATGGGATCTGGGAGTTGAATTCAGGTTCTTACACTTACAAGGAAAGGGATTTACTGACTGAGCTGGAGAGGAGCAGTTTTCTCTGTGTTACAACCATAGGCTTGCTCCTAGGAGAGAACCCTTTCATGTTTGGGGGAATAACCTTTTTCTCTTTGAGAGGTGTGTGATTTTAGTGTTGACTGTGCTTCAGAAAACTTGAAGGACAAAATTTCCAGATACACAAGTAATCGAGATTTGGAATGATGTTGTGAAAGAATGAATATTTCTGAGAAAGCTGGTATCATTACTATCAGAACTATGTCCTAAAGGGTAGATATGGTGGTTGTCCAGGCTGGCCACCTCCCCACTAAAGTAGATGTTACTTCATTAGTCTGGGGATACTCTCTAAGCCCAGTACATTGACGAGTCTTGTAGAATTTGCTTTCTTAGATACTTTTCAACCCGTGTCTCCATTTCCTCTGCCCAGCCACAGCCCAGTTGACCAACAACTGTTTCTTGATCTCACAGCTTGTGCCAGGCCCCATCTTAACTACCACGTCTCTTCATTGTTTATTTAGTTAGATGCAGATCCTTGCCACTGTCCATTGTAACCAGCTTAATCCAGTAAGCACCTTACCTAATGCTTCATCATTCAGTGAGATATGCACTGGAATTAGAGCCTGAAGAGGCATGTGTACATGGATGTTCATAGCATCATTCATTACAAGAGCTACAATGTGGGAGCAAGGGTCCCTTGATGGATGAACAGGTGAACAATCTGTGGTATGCATATCTCAGAAATCATGCCTTGAGAAGGAAGAAAGTTCTGACAATATGCCACAATGTTGGTGATCCTTGAAGACTTTTGCTAAGTGACACGAGCTAGAGACAAAAGTCAAGTACGGTTTGATCTCACTTACACCAAGTACGAGAGAAATCAAAATCGTGGAAAAGGAAGGCAGCATAGGAGTGACCAGCTTGGGAAGGGAGGGTTGTGGGGTTACAGTTCATAGGTGCCGAGTTGTGGAGCTTCAGGATGAAAGGAGTGCTGGGACAGACAGCGGTGTTGGTTTCAAAGTGTTTTCGGTGCCACCAAGCTTTACTTAACATGAGTGAGATGATGAATTTTATGTATTTAAGAGGAAAGAGGTTTCCAACAGATGGAATCTACCTCTGTGGGTTGAGGTAGTTTCCTCACCTTTATTCTGTGTGGGCTGACTTCTTCATGAAGTGCTAGGGGTGGGAGAACTTTTCTAGACACCACTCAAGAGAGCACTTGCTGAATGGTTTGTTGCACTGGCAGGGCTCTCTGGGTATTGTGTGTTGATAGGTACTCAAAAGTTGTTTCTTTCTTTCTTTTTTGAGACTTCAGAAATAAGATATGAGACAAGGTGGATGCAACAGATTCATATAGTCAGATGTCAGACCAACTTTGCCATTCTTGAAAGCTGTGTCTTCTCCTACCAGACAGAGGGTACTCATCGCTCTTGGGGTCCTCTGTGGAGCCCACATTTCAGCATCTGTTTCTTTCTTGTTTCCTAGGGCATTTTAACACACATCTTCTATCTGATGCTCTTATAACTGTCTCTAGGAGATAAGTAGAGATAACAAGGCAGGAATGCAATCTGTGTGTCTTGTGGCATCATCTGCATCCCCAATACTGATTGGTACAGACGACCTGTCTCGTTATGCATCTCAAGAACACAAACACATTCAGAATCAGATGTTTATCATTTGTTTTCCCACAAACACGGCCAAAGCTTTCCTGTCCTTTACGAACACAAAATCTCCGTGTATGTGTCAGCTGAGGTCACCTATGCTCAGCATGGATTCCTAAGATGGACAAATCTCCAACACTGGATAGGATAAAGAACAAGAGTGGGCATTGCTAAGGCAGGAACCCAAGTGTTCCTTTCTTGGGCAGGCGCTGAGACTGGCAAACAGACTTATTCTGAACTTACTGAGTTTGCGCGCCGTGATTAGCTCGTGGAAGAGAGAAGCCGGAGCCAGAAAAGATAGAAAGCTGTGTGTCTGTGCAGCGTAGCTTGGCGGGCGCTGTCGGCGGGAGCGACGGCTCAGCTGTACCTGAACATCTCACCATGGCAGTTCCCGAGACCCGTCCCAACCACACTATGTATATCAACAATCTCAATGAGAAGATCAAGAAAGATGAGCTCAAGAAGTCCCTGTATGCCATCTTCTCCCAGTTTGGCCAGATCCTGGATATCCTGGTGTCTCGGAGCCTGAAGATGAGGGGCCAGGCCTTCGTCATCTTCAAGGAGGTCAGCAGCGCCACCAACGCCCTGCGTTCCATGCAGGGCTTCCCTTTCTATGATAAGCCCATGCGGATCCAGTACGCAAAGACTGACTCGGACATCATTGCCAAGATGAAAGGCACCTTTGTGGAGAGAGACCACAAACGAGAGAAGAGGAAGCCCAAGAGTCAGGAGACACCTGCTGCCAAAAAGGCTGTTCAGGGTGGGGCAGCTGCCCCAGTGGTGGGTGCTGTCCAGCCTGTACCTGGCATGCCTCCGATGACCCAGGCACCCCGCATCATGCACCACATGCCAGGACAGCCTCCCTACATGCCACCACCTGGCATGATCCCGCCTCCGGGCCTTGCTCCTGCCCAGATCCCCCCTGGAGCCATGCCCCCACAGCGGCTCATGCCTGGGCAGATGCCACCTGCCCAGCCTCTCTCCGAGAATCTGCCCAATCACATCCTGTTCCTCACCAACCTGCCTGAGGAGACCAACGAGCTCATGCTCTCCATGCTTTTCAACCAGTTCCCGGGCTTCAAGGAAGTGCGTCTGGTCCCTGGGCGCCATGACATCGCCTTTGTGGAGTTTGACAATGAAGTGTAGGCTGGGGCAGCACAAGATGCCCTGCAAGGCTTTAAGATCACACAAAACAATGCTATGAAGATCTCTTTTGCCAAGAAGTAGCACCTTCCCCTACGGAGTACCCCAGTCCCCATTCTGGGGCTGCCCCTTCCCCCCTCCCTTGGCTCAGTCCCTGAAGGTAAGTCCCCCTTGGGGGCCTTCTCGGAGCCGTGTGTGAGTGTGTGGTTGCCACACAGCATTGTACCCAGAGTCTGTCCCCAGACATTGCACCTGGCGCTGTTAGGTTGTGATTAAAGTGAGTTTTTTGAGGAAAAAAAAAAAAGAACAAGAGTGGATAGAGGAAGAGAATCAATTTGCCTGAGGAGCTTCAGTGAGGCATCAGATGCCCCTAAATTGCTATCAGAAGGCTGTCTGCTATAAGCCAGGATGCTAAGTCCTTTCTTGGAGGGGCATCTGAGCTGATGCAACAACTATTTTTTTTTCTTGTAACATTTACTCTTTTGTCTCTTCCACTAGCCTCAGAAATAAATGATATCAGTCAGCCTAAACAACATTTGTTGCAGAAACAAAGAATTCCCCAACTCAGTAGCTGGTTACAGGGTATCATGGGCTGTCTGTGCCTCTGGCTTGTGGAATGTGTACCTTGCATCCCTGCAGACATTGGCATTTGGACATTGCTGGACTCAGGCAGAAGGAAGAGCCACAGAGGCACAGCTTTGAAGCTTTCTTCTTGGAAGGGAGTGTGTCACTTCCAATAGCATTTCATTGGTTAAAGCAAGTCATGTGATCAGGCCCCATTGTCTGTGTGGTAAGGAAGATCAACTCACTTACATTGAGTCCCAGAAGGGACAATCTCTATTTTTATTAACAACACAGATAACTGCATCAGGAAGTCAGTGGCTCAAAATTCTCCAAGCAGGTGGGGATTCCGGTCTGGGCCCTTGCTGCCTCATGGTATTGTTCAAATTGATGGGGTGCCATACTGTTTTCCAGTTTAAACTATACTTTGCTCCGGAGTATAGAGCTCCCAGAGCACTAAGCACAGCTCTTTCAGCTGGGGCAGAGCATCCAGGAAGCAGAAGCCAGGATGTCAAGGAGGGAAGGTGGTCTAGGCAGGCTCTCCAATCTTACCTGTTTTTCTGTCTTGTTGCCTTTCTTCTCTAAAGCGAGATCTTGGTATTCGCTTTTCCTCCTTTTTCAAACTTATTCTCAGAAAACTCATTTGACAGGCAGCGGCTTTTCCTCCGAGCATGCATGCTAGCTAGCAAGAAGTGCCTCTGCTCTCACGTTGCTGTTTACGTAGGAAGGGTAAAGGAAGTCTTCAGTGGTGGCCCTTTGCTTTCTGACCAATGAACTCAGGGTTAAGGTTAGATATTCTGATCTTTTGCTACCATGTCGCTGGCTGTGAGCAACTCCAAAGACTGATTTTACGAACATTGCCTTAAGCTTCTTTGTGCCATTTTGCTGGGGCAACTGTGAGGTATGAGCTCATTTGAAGAGTAGAAGTTTATCCTATCATAGTTGTGGAGTCTTAGAAGTCTCGAACCAAGCTGTCTTCAGAGCTGCACCTCCTGGAAGCCCCAGAGGGAATATTTTCTTGACTTTTTCAGTTTTCTGGCTTTTGCTATTCTTGGATCTTAGGCTTCTATCTATGTGTGTCTCATCTCCACGCCTAAGGATACCAGCCACTCTACAGATCTCATCACGTATAAGATCTCGACTACACATTAGGCATACAATTAGGCACACAATTCAACCAAGTAGAGGGTCACAACTGGAGGTTTATCATAGGGGATGGTGGGGAAAGCCAAGCTAACTAAAGTAAAAATGACCAATAGATAAAAATTCAGGCGCCATTTTTCTGAGCTTTTCAGTAAGTTTCAGTAGGTTCATTTAAAGGACTGCCCCTATCAGACAGGTTCAGCAGGTCTCCCGAGCTCTTCCCATAGCTTAAGTTTCTGTCTAATTTGGCTTCCACTTGCCTGAGAGTGGTGTCTCTGAATTTCAGGTCCAAAAAGATGACAGATATTTAGGAGCAGGGGTTTAGGGTCTTCAGGGACTCTAAACACCTCCAGTCTAGAACCGGAGAGTAAATATCTGTCTATGAGGTGCTTCTTGGAGCAGAAATCTCCAGCCTCTCAATAACAATAGGACAACTCTCTTCCAGGCTCAGACTTTTTGCTTAACAAGTGACAAGCATTTTTTTCATATTCCAAATACAGCTTATTGCTAGGATCCAGGAGGGGCCCAGAGACCTCCAGGCTGTTGAAACCAAGCTGACACTATATATAAACACACTTTGAGACAATCATTATCTTCAACAGTTCTCCGGGAGCTCCAGCTGTCAGCTTCCTGTTGCTTCTCTCAAGAATGAGTGACACTTACAACCTTTAAAAGCAGGGATGAAGGAGGAGCTGTGCTTCCCTCCCAAGGCGATGTCAGGCACCATGGAGATGCCAATCAGACATATTCTCTTATTCAGTCCTAACCTTCCATTGCTATTAACACACCTCTAAAATTAACTTCTGATTGATAACTTTCACGCAGAAGTAAAATTTTTAGCTACCTGTTAGAAAGAATTCCCACATGTGTCACAATGAAAATGGATTAATCTCCATTCCTGTCAGAGATCTGACTTTTTGACAGATCTGGAAAACAAAGGCATGCACATTCACGCCCGTTTGCACACAACCACAGGGTTAATCTTACTGTGGGCCATCTTACTCAAGGTCATTATTTTAACAAAGGTAAGCCAGAGAGACAAGGGGAGCTAGATAAACAACCGCCTACACGCTGTGACCTGGATCTTCCCCAAGTTCACTCAACATTTCACTCCTGACAGATTCCTTCTGTGGGATGAGCCCGAACGTCTCCATTTTGCATGTAGGAAATGGTGGAGTGAAAACAGGAAGTTTAGATTCTCAGATTCCTCCTTATTCTCAGCATCTTGCATTCTTTGCATTGTGGAAAACACTCTTCCATCACTCTTGGGCAGACTTCCTCCTGCTTCTGATTCTCTGCTGGGCTTCGTGTTGCTTGTCTGGAGAACATGCCCTTACCTGAAGTAGCTGCGAGTTACAGTGGATACACCGTAGAGCCGGCATTGCTTGCATTAGTTAGAGGTGAGGTGCGGAGTCTATGTTTTGGCATAAAACTAGCAATTCATTGACTTTTTACCTTCTATTAAGTAAGAATTAGGATATTAGCAAAATAATGCCTGAAAGAAATACATAGTAAACATGCTTGAAAGATTTTTATCTAAGTCTTTAATTCATGTTGGGAAACCAGTAAAATGTCATAATGATCTCAAAAGAAAATTATTACATGTACTTATTCATTCGTTTATTTATCATTTACTATGTGTGTCTCTGTGTTTGTGCTTGTGGCACAGCATGCCTCTTGATGTCAGAAGACAACTTTTAGGAACTAGTCCTTTCCCTCCACTGTATGCATTCTCAGGATGGAGCTCAGGTCCCGGGTTTGAGGATCAAGGTCCTTTACCATCTGAGCCATCTCACAGGAAGAAAATGAAAGCAAGAGACCATACACATAGATCACCAGGGATCCAGAAAAGAATGTATAGCTACACACAAAATTGGTCAACCTTAGAGACCAATGGCCAAATGCTTCTCTCCAGCTCAGCTTGCTTTCCCATAGGCAGAGGAAGTCACTGCCTTTCTTGTATAACACCATTTGCAGAGCCGTAGAGCGAACCAAAGCTGTCCAAAGGCACGGGTCTTCTGGGGGAGGGGCTCCCTGAACTCATTATCTTTGTTCATTTGAAAGAATTTTATAACTTTTCTTAACTATATATGTCTGTGTGTATACATTTGTGTGTGTCTATTTGTGTGTATGTGTGTGTGTTTGTGTGTATGTATATATGTGCATTTCCTGCTTTTGACTGAGCATAGAGAGAAAACTGATAGCTTATTTTCAATACTTCCCTTAAACTCAGATTTAATATAAAGTTTTTCAATGAAAGGGAAGCGCTTGCTAATTGCTGCATATAATTCATATGGAGTTGGGTGATTTTAGTGCAGATTAATTCTGGCATATGTAGCTATTTTTTATTGAGTAATACAATGACTTACTTTAAAATTGGATATATTAGGGACTAGTAGCACACCTAGCCTGAAGGATCTGCCTTAGAACTTTCTCTTCTCATGTACACAGTGCACAGCAGGAAGGCTTGGATGGGGTTTGTTTCTCATTACTTGTTGGCTAATGATCCTGCACAGAGTTCATGTTTTTGTCCAGACTCTGGCCTCTTTGTCTGTAAAGGACAAGAGCTTTATAACTCAGATTCCTCCAGCAATGATATAACCATAGTGAAGTCTTCCTGAGAGCTGATACTGTGTCTGTCAGGACCATTAGGACAGGGCCTGGCTCAGTGGCCATTCTCTTCCATGTCTCTGTTTGTTTTCCATTTATTCCAACAAGCTCTCCCTTTTGTTTGGTGAAGTCTGAATAACTGATTTTATATATTACTTATTCAGAGCCTTCTCCTTGAAAATACTGGAAATAAAACAATTCACAGCAGACACCAGTGACATCGGACCACTGAGGAACTCAGAAGTGTGCAAGGGAATTGCCCATGGACATTGCAGGTGCACCTGCCACATCCTTCTTCTAAGCTTTCCACTGAAAGGACCTGCATCCTTTAAATATGCTCTTTCTTCCAAAGGCTCTGAAAGACCCTTTAAACCACCACTGTCCTATAGAAAAGAAAGTGTACTTTCTATGGGCTTAAGAGACTGACAGGATTGTGGAGTGACAAACTGCATCCTGGTGATGCTCAAGATCCCTTTGATTCTGTCTACTTGGTACTTGTTATGCGTTCTACGTAGAATTCTGATTGGGAAAGTGAACATGGAAACCCAAGATTAGTGCAAGCTGGAGGGCTTTGGGAGGCGTGTGCTTTCTGCCCCAGTGTCTCCTGTGAGGGTTTCTTTATCCAGAATAACTTATGAATCCTCTGCATAATAAATAAATATATTCCATATCATCACTTGATGGTGAAATCATTTAATGTATGAGATAATCATACACGCTTAAAACAATCGGTTTAACTAAAATTTGTGCTGTAAGCACTTAACAAATCCACTGTGCTTTCTTGTAATACACTGAAGGCAATAGACATTCACATTGTCAAACTCTGAAAATATTGCTAGTTGCTGGTAATAAAGTCCATCCCAGTCACTTGATTCCCTACCCCAGTGTGGTCAGTGATTTGCCAGCCACTTAAGGCAATAGACAGGGCTTTACATTTGGATTGAGAAAGGAGGTTTCAGATAGTTTATGAACATTTTATGACACACTCTGAGCAGCAGGCTTCTTTATAAACATCTCCCATAAAGAGAGAGAGCACCAAGGTTGACTTCCTTCCTCTGTGATGATGTAATCCTGATTAGAAATCCCAGATATTATTTTGTCCCATCATGTGATGGACCAGCCTGATGCCATCTTAATACCAGAAGTCTTCTTGTTACAAGGTCAAAGTAAGTTCACTGTAAAACTTAAATTTCATGTTCCATACCCTAACCATGCCATGACCTCCTACCCTTCCTCAAACCACAGGATGTTCTGCCAAATAATCTCAAACTGCTCTCTTCTTCAGTATTTTGCTTGCCAATTTCCTGTATCACCAGACTTCTAATGGAAACCCCCAGCTCATGGTTTTGCTCTATAAAAGGGAGCCTAGAAAGTTAAGTCACTAGTGATCTCTTGAACCTCATATTAGGGGAGACAGCCGCAGCACTGGCTTTGCTGTGTACAGAATTAAAGACCAAAATTTGGGTCAATGAACATTATTCTTATCTGGTCGAATTAACACATAAAATTGTGAAGCCAAGTACAAAAAGGAAAAAAAAGTAAGGCTAACGGCCACTTAAGAAAATGTAAGTTGAATTGTAGAGGATGTGCTATGGTCAGTTTTTGTCAACTCAACACAAGCCTAGACAAATCTGGCGAGAAGGAATCCTAATTGAGAAAACAACTCCATATATAGGCAAGTCTGTGGGGCATTTTCTTGATTAGTGATTGACATGGGAGGGCCTGGCTCTGGTGGTCCTCACTGGTTATAAGAAAGCAGGCTGGGCCAGCCATGTAGAGCAAGCCAGTAGGCAGCACTTCTCTGTGACTTCAGCTTCAGTTCTTGCCTCTAGGTTCCTGCCTCAAACTCCTGTCCTAACTTCCTGTCATGATGTGACGTGTCACTGTAAGCAAAATAAAACATTTTCTACCCCAAGCTGCTTTTGGTGACAGTGTTTTAATCACAGTAATAAAAACTTAACAAAGATAATAATTAACATCTGGCAGTTTCCATTTTCTTATCTGAAAATGAAAATAAGTGTCACTAGTTCATGTAGTCGTAAAGATTTAACAAGTATCAAATCTGTATGTCACAAATGCTCAAGGAATATTTTTGGCAGTGTGTTAGCTTCCTGCCACTATGACAAAGTGCCTGAAATGCACAAAGAAGAAAGAGTGATTTGGGATCGTGGTTTCAGAGGCGTGTTTGGTGGATTGGCCTCATCTGGCTCATGGTTTCAAAGGATCCAGCATGGTAGCTGGTTCTTGTTTCTTTTAGGCCTGGGGGTCACGTGTGGAGCAAAGCATCTTATTTTATAGTGGGAAGAAACAAAGGGACAGCTCTCTCTCTCTCTCTCTCTCTCTCTCTCTCTCTCTCTCTCCCTCCCTCCCTTTTTCTCTCTCTCTCCATATATCTATATCTACACCAACACCTACATCTATATCTATATACACATACATACATACATACATACATACATACATACATACACATCTGCCGGTCTGTATGTGGGTAAACACTCTAGTGAGATCAGAGATATCATGATCCGGTCATCTCCCAAGGCCCTACCTGTGAATACTGCTGCGTTGTGCGCTAGGACTTCTTCACTGCATGAGTTTTCAAGATCTGAGCTATAACACTAAGTCATTGTTACTTTTGCTCAAAGTGGACATGGTGACTGGTTTAATCACTAAAGAATTCTGGGTAGTAGGCAGAGAAAAAGGCTACAGAAGCAACATTTAGTGCTGTTGGCTATTCACACGGTGCATGACTGGGAAAGGGGATTGATATCACACCAAGGGCTACCTGTGGCTCCCAGCTCCTCTCTGGAGATTCCCCTAGGGAACAGTCAAAAGCTCTGGACTGAGCCAGCATGCTTATTTTCTTCAGTCTTTAGAGGTTAGAAAACAGCTCTTGTGGTCAATGCTGAAGACTAAGTACTGATATATGTCACCATGCCAACAGTATATACTAACCACAATCAGCTCCCCGGTGACCAGGACTCTGTGAGTACAGCTGGCATCTGGGTGGCCACTCAGAGCTCATGCTTCATCTGCTGTTGCTGTGGGCTCCAGAGCAGCCAACATGACTCAGTGTATGAAGTAGAAATTAAGATATATATTTTTTCCTATTTCACAGTCTCACTGACTGATTTTTCATTGACTGCTGATTGTGAATAAAAAAAAATGCTGTCAAAGATAAAATGGGTTATGAGCAGTGCAAGCACCATACCGACCACATGAAGTACTTTAGTCCATAATAACTCTTTAGGTTATAAGTACCAAAGAATATTTTGCTTTTCCTTGTAGACTACTATGTAAAAACTAATGTCTACCCCCCACCCCAGGAAGCCAGTTATTCATTGATGAATGATAATTTAGCTCTATTATTGATATTGTTCTTTATTATTATTGAAAATACAGTTACATTATCTGTGTCATCTGAGAAGCCACTTTGAGGGTAGGGTCAGATGTGAATGCCAGAGACTGTCAGAGAAATACCTGCTGAGGATGCTGGGGCAGGTGTAAGCAGTCAAGTCAGGGAAAGCCTCTGGGTCCTTGAAGAGCCAGGAAAAGCCTTTATGCCACATGGTAGACCAGATGTCTGTGGATGGAGGGAGGAGAATTTTCACATTGTGGAGCAGGTCTGAGAAGTTTCTGGTAGCCTGATGTCCTGTCCTCAAGCAGCAGCCTTGTATGCTCTCAGACTGCCTGCAAGCATCTTTAGAAATACAGCATAGGTCCAGATAGCAGCAGCCATTCATTCCCGCCCACTGGCATTGATTACTAAAGAGGGAGAGCAGAAGTGCATGTTTCAGGTATCCACAGCAACACAGAAGCAAACTCCTGCTTTCCAGAAATCTTAGAGTGGCCAGAATGCAGAGTCATTGTTCCTCTGGGGGCAACAACATGCCTATTAAAGATGTGGTTTCTAAGTTAACTCTTGACCCGCAAAGAGATATGCTGGTTACATGGTACAAGGTCACTGTTGGCTTTATTTCATTCAGAATATGTTGCTGAGGGCTGTGCTAGTCCCAAGGGATGGTGGCAGACACAGGATGGGTGAACAAGTCAGACACAGGTAAATTTAGACCTTTCTTTTTCACACACACACACACACACACACACACACACACACACAGACACACACACACAGACACACACACACACAATCACACACACACAATGCAATGTCACTGAATCTGTCTGCTCGTGACCTTGAGCTCTGGAATCAAGACTGTGGTTTAGTGTCTCCGAATGCCTCGCGAACAATAGATGCTTGCTGCCTCGTCCTGCACTCTTTTAAATGAACTGTGCTGAGCAAATATAATAAATGATTAACATTCTTGTATTAGACTTGGTCCCAAGGCCAATTTTCATCCCATGCCATTTTCTTTGCATATTGCTTTGAAGGAAAAGACAATCAGACTCTCGTGTGTAAAGGTCACAACACTCCAGCACATGTCTGTAATGATCGTGATGTTGGGCGATGAAATTAAAGTCGCCTCTTGTGCCCACTGCTGGAGCCGAAGCCTGGAGCATTTCCTCTACCCCTGGGACCTGAACTTTGACCTTTCTTGAGTGGGCAGAGTATTGACCACTACTTTCTTCTCCCTCAGTCACAGTCCTGCTTGGTAAATGACTAGGCACGAGATTTGTGCCACCTCCTGGGACTGTGGTCTCTGTGCTGTAATAAGCTAAGGCCCAGGGGCCGTGACTTAGGACTGAGACATTCCCATTAGATATGCTTCAGAGGAGCCGTCCTTATATTCTCTGCTGTGTTTCCCTGCCTTTCTTTATGAAATTATCTAAAAAATATGAAAGCTCCAGTAGCCATTGCTAGCCTCGTAGAGTCTTAACATCTTGCATGTCTGTCTGCTCCATGACCTAATGGATATAAACTCTCCCACCAGAGCCTTGTGCACCTCTCTGGCAGGATCCACCCATGTGCCAGTCTGAGTTTTATGATTTTTCCCTCACATATGTCTCAATCAACAACTTGTAATATGATTTTGAGTATCTTTTAACTTAATTGAGCTGCGTTTCACTTTCATCTCTGGATGGGTCCTCAACCCTGCCCTTGGGTTCTGTGATTCCTTAAGTGACACTCAGGGTTCAAACTAAACACATACTTCTACTTATGGTCACTGCTTGATACAGGGAAAGGAGACAAAGTCAACAAAAGGGAAAGTGTACCTGGGGTGCAGTGCAGGGAGCCAGCCACCAGTTCCAGGGGCATCTGTAATGGAGTCACTTAGAACAAAAATTTCCCAGCAGCACATTGTGACATGAGGAGAGTGTCCATCAGAGATGAGTCAATAAAATTCAGGGTTCGTACTGGGGGATGAGCACATAGGCACAGAGATGACAGGTACAACATTTCCAGAAGCATAAAACACATTTGCTGCCCAGGTTGCAGGTGGAAAGCCACTCTTACTGGCAAAGAAGTGGTTGTAACTCCTGGAACTTAAACTCATAGACATTCAGCCAGGCCACTTTGCAGACAGACAGTCCAGGAAAGTGTTTTCAGCCGTGCAAAGTCAATGCTTTTCTGCACGCTAGCCATGTTGTTTGCCTTCTCAACTCTGTATTGTAAATTTAAGATTCACATACAGAATAAATTTAAATATGCTTCCTTCCTATTCATTATCATAATCACTACCACCACCACCATCGTCAATGTTAGTAGTCGTATTTTGGCATTCTATCTATAAGTGCTTTTTTTTCTCCTGCTTTCTACTGCGGTGAATGAATCAGGTAAGTGTCCCCTTGGATATTTTCTCAGACATACATGTACGTTTCTCTGCTTCACAGTGTGTATGTGCATTCTCCTCTTTGCCAGAGAAAGACTAGTGTACTCTGCAATCCCTCTGGGATGTGTGAGAGGCTTCCTTCATCGCCTCCTCTCCATCAAGTGATAGATTCATTTTTGCTGACATGCTTGAAATGAGATGGGCTCTCCCTGAATTTTGAAGTTCTTTGTATATTTTGAAGTTCTTTGTCTCTGGGAAGTAAGAACATGCTGTTCTTTGCAAGACAAGTCTCCTGGATACATCCATGTACTCTTGAAGGCAGGCAGAAGAGAGAAGATGGGCTGTTTCTTCTAGCAAATCCTGGCAAAGGTGATCTTGAGGACCTGTGAAATAGCACTGAGGGAGGTTGCATTTCATGATCCATTGCGTGCATCTATCATAGAATACTGCAAGATCCTGGGTAAAAAAATAATAATCAGGGCTTTTCCCTGTGATTCATGCACTCCTCAGAAATCGCTGGCTTTTTATAACCCCAGTAAAAACTCCAAGTCTTTAAGCAATAATTCTGAGCAGTACTTTTTCTTGGCAGTAGAACTTGAAACTCAAGCCAGGTATAGAAGTGAATGCTCTACAGACCTTGGGGAAGGTTTCCTTATGGGTCACTGGTGGTGGTGGTGGTGGTGATGGTGATAGTGGTGATGATGATGATGATAAAGGAGGTATATCTAATGAATTTTCTGACAAGGGGATGGACATTATTTCTCATGCCATATGGCTATGGTTGTCTATGTATCATGGCTCCTCACAATGGGTCGGGACATGAACACGCACACAGAATGACCTCAGACATGTACAAGTCATGACCCTTAGTTATGGTTTCTACTGCTGTGATAAGACACCAAAAGCAACTTTAGAAGGGAAGGGTTTATTTTGCCTACAATTCCACATTGCAGTCTATCCTCAGAGGAAGTCAAAGCAGGAACTGGGAGGCAGGAACCTGGAAGCAGAACTGAAGCAGCAGCCATGGAGGGATGCTGCATACTGGCTTGCTCTTCATGACTTGCTCAGCCTGCTTTCTTGTAAAACAAGATAATTCATCGAGAGTGGCACCATCCAGAGTGGGGTGGTCCCGCCCACATTGATTATTAATCAAGACAATGCCTTACAGACTTACACACAAGGTGTTTTCTCAGTTAGCATTTTTCTCTTCTCAGAGACGTCTTGAGTTGTATCAAGTAGACAAAACCCAAGAAGAATACCAAAGAGTACCCAGGAAGAAGTCACTATGTCCAAGCCAGGGAAAGAGGTCCTATATGGAGACGATGTCCCTGAGACTTTATCTCGGATGCCCAGTTATAGAATTATGGTGAAACAAGCTTTTGTTGCTTAGGCTGGTCAGTTCTGGAATCCTGCTACAGCAGCCTTGGCTCATGAATACATGTGTACACTGGAGAAAGAGGCTATGATTAACTCATCCCAAGAGGACAGGAGACAGAGAAGAGGATGTGAAATGTGAAAGGAGATGCTGTTCTCCTACCCACCACCTCCTGTGTGTGTCTCCCCACTCCTTCCTCCTCTCCTCTGGTTCATGTGGCAGAAACACATCTGATAAAAACAAACAAACAAACAAACAAACCATCTTCTATAGTGTATATCTCTACTCACCCATAAAGAAAACAAAAGTGATTTACTCAGTTGCGAAGGACAGTGTATGAAACCGCGTGCACAAGTTCGTGGGGTTGAACACTGAACTACTGCTGGCAGTGTCACTTTGGAAGGCTGTAGAACTTCCACAAGGTGGGGCCTTGGAGAAAGAAGTGGGTCGCTCAAGGACAGGCTTTGAAGATGGTAGCTCATTTCAACTTCATGCTGACTTCCATCAGCCTGGTCTTCCAAGATGTGTAAAAACAGTCTCAAGGTCTTACTGCCATGCCATGACCTCCAAGCACCATGACTTCCCCACTGTGATGGGTGGTACTCTCAAATTGTGAGCCGGAGTATATCCTTCCTTGCTTAATGAACTATTTGTCTGCTGTTTGGTCTCAGTGATAAGAAAAGCAGCTAATAGACCAACTCCTAGGTTCCTGGATCAGGGGGTGAGTTGGCTCAGCCCAGGTCAGGAGCTGAACAAGGCACTGTGGGCAGAGGCTGAAAAAAGGCCCTGGTGGATGGATGATCCTATGTTGTGGTCTATCTTCTTGAAATTAGTAGTGAAGTTTGCCCTTCTTAGCAGAGTCTTGAGGGAGGGGCCTTTATGATATCATTGAGGCGGACTAATGCCTTTCTGGCTTTATTCATTTCTAAGAGCAGGATACCAGGAGGGTAACCTTGATCCTGGTGTTGATTTCCAGTACCTGCTTGCTTATGTTCATTAACTGAAGAATGAAGCCCTCACCAGAGGCCAAGCATAAGCAAAACCACTCCTGGACTTCCCAGATCCAGAACTGTAAGCCAAATAAACCCTCATTTCCCAATAAATCACTCTAACTATTCTGTTACAGTAACAGAAAAAAAAGACTGTGAAGCCATGGGGGTAGGAGTGGGTAGGTCCTGCTGGAGCATCAGAAGTAGCCGCGTGAAGAGGGAGGCTGCTGAGCAGGCTGCAATGCATCCTGCAAATGGTTGAGTACTCTCTGGAGGACAGGCTCTGAGCTGAGGACCAGAGTGATCACAGTGCTTGCTGCAAACAGATCGTCCTGTGGTGGGGTGTGAGATGTATACCCCGGGAGTTGGGGATAGCAGGGTAGACAGAGATGGATGGAACCAGCCCAGAGCTCACTTGGTATCCTGGGCATTACCATGGTTCTCAGAGGACACTCTGAAGGACACTTAGGAGGAAGGTGACAGGCATAGCAGCAGGTCTCAGTTCAGACCTTGGATTTGCAGCTTCTGAATCAAGCAGGGTGCTGGATATAAACAGATTTATAGTCACATAAGACCTGTTAAATCATGCTTCCTGGGGTGGGAGCCAGGAATCCCATTCTTCACAAGCTCTCTAAGTAATTCAGAGGCCACTGGAGATTAAGAGTCATTGATCTGGTGTTGGCAGGCAAGGGCTCTTTCTCCCCCCTCTCCTCCCCTCCCCTCCCTTCCCTTCTTCTCTTCATATTATTTTTCTCCTTTGTTCTAAGTGGAACAAGCTCTTAGTTATTTTACAAAAAAAAAATGGTATTTGTATTATATTCTATACTAAAGACTACCCTGAGTATACGTGTTCATGCTGTATGTATGCCACATATGTGCACATGTGTGTGTTTGGTGTGAAGTGTTCATGTTGCATATCTGCACATCTGTACATGTTTGTGACCGTTTTCTTTGATGCTCTTAAAGAAATGTGTGCTATGTAAAATCCAGTCTGCTTTTTTTGGGAGAACAAAGGAAAACAGCTCAGATAAAGCAAGGTGAGCAGTTTGTCCACGGCTGATGTGGGGCACTCTGAGGCTAACATGAGACACACATGACTCTCATCAATACCGGGTTTTGTCTTCTGTCTGCTGAAAGAAAGCGGGTGATGTGGAAAGTGTCATTCTGGGAGGTCCTCACATCAAGGTAGAAGTAGGACATGATCTCTGACTGTGAGGGAAGTAGTACCCAGAGCGGCCCTCTGGTAGGGGAGGAGTTCATGTGAAGTCTCTTCAGGATGCAGAGTGCATCATGTCACAGGGTGCTCAGTCATTTTTCCAGTGTTGCATCTTTGCATATACACGATGTACATGCAACTGCACATGTTGCACCCAGGGTCTGTATCTGAAGAAAACATGGGCTGGTGAGATGACTCAGTAGGTAAAGGTGCTTGTCTTCAAGTCTGTCGATTGCAGTTCCATCCCTGGGACCTACATGGTATAAGAAGAACACAAAGACTCCTACAAGTTGTTCTCTGAGCTTCACACATGTGTCATTGCTTTGTGTGTCAACTTGACACAAGTTAGACATATCACAGAGAAAGGAGCCTCCCTTGAGGAAATGCCTCCATGAGATCCAGCTGTGAGGCATTTTCTCAATTAGTGATCAAGGTGGGAGGGTCCATTGTGGGTGATGCCATCCCTGGGCTGATAGTCCTGGGTTCTATAAGAAAGCAAGCTAAGCAAGCCAGGGGAAGCAAGCCAGTAAGTAACATCCCTCCATGGCCTCTGCATCAGCTTCTGCCTCCAGGTTCCTGCCCTGTGTGAGTTCCTGTCCTGACTTCCTTTGGTGATGAACTGCAATGTGGAAGTGTAAGCCGAATAAACCCTTTCCTCCCCAACTTGCTTCATGGTCATGTTTGTGCAGGAATAGAAAAGCTGACTAAGAGAGTCACAATACATGTATTCATGAGCACATACGTGTGCACATGTACATGTGCACACTTGGGCAAACATGTTTTTAAAGCATAGGGGAAGGGATGCAAGTGGAGTGACTGTAAGGAGTGGGGTGACAGTGAGGTGACATTCAGAGGATGCAGGACAGAGGCGCAAATGTGTGTGAGGTGCTTTGAGGTGGGGCAGGGCACTCTGCCAACCAACTCCAACTGGTCTTTTGAGGGTAGTGCCACTGTTAACTGAGCCACAGACCTCTTTCAGTTTGCTCTCCGCTTTCCTGATTGGGTGTTGACTCTGTGTCAGCTTGGGATATCAGTCAGGCCAGATCCACTGCTTGTTCAATCAAGATTACAAATAGGTAGGGAAGAGACTCCATCAACCCTGCTTAATGGATGCATGTTTTTCTCAAACATCTTTGCAGCCTTTGATATTGGATATAAAATGCCTTGGGGACTCCAAAGCTCTGCACAAACATAAATAGTTCTTATTCTTATCACTTTCACTGACTCGGGCTGTCTGTAAACACCCAGAGACATTGTTCGGTGCTATGGGTATCAGTCATTGTTTTCTCCTCACACCAGAGTACCCAGACCCCATCCAGCCAAGTCCTTAGTCCTTCATGCTCAGAAAGAGATCGTGGGTCGGGCTTCTAGTTCTACATGTAAACATATTCCCAATAAAGAGCTGTTAAGTCCAAAATTGGACATTGGAACAGACACTGCACAGGGGTGCTGGCTATAATGGTAAGTGAGCAGAGTGCCTTCTCACCCTGTGTGCTATGACTGTGGTGAAGAGATCCTTGTCAAGTGGCCTTACTCACACTGAACGAGGTTTACCTAAGTTCTTGGGTGAAACAGAAGACAGAGCGCTAAAAGTGTATCATGTAAAGCCAGGGCACTTTAGAAGAGGGAAGGATCTTCCTGTTGAGGTGTCACACTTTAGAAATTACCAATCTGAGTTATCAGTAGACTGGAAAGAGACCAACCATCTGGGTAGCAGAGACCATGTGGAAGAGTAGGTTGTGGGTAATGATGAAGGAGGGGACATAGGCCAGTGTTGGTGTTGGGTTGGTCCTATTAGAGCAGAAGCAGATGTGGGGGTCGTACCATGCTGTGAGTGTTGCAGCTGCTGCATTCCAGTGCCAAGGCTGAGGAGAAGGACATTTGAGGATCACGTGTATGATGAGGAAGAGGGATGGATGCTCTCAGGTGCGTTTACTGCCTGAAAGGTGATGTTTGAGATCGTGTTGACATCTGAGAGAAAATATGTAGGCTCTAGCTCTGTCATCGTGTTTGCTGCCAGAAATACCCTTGAGGACAGGTGTGGCCCGCAGACAGTTGTCAAGGAGAATGTCTGCCTTGTCTCTCAGCAGCTCCACTTGGTGTGAATGTGTGTGAATGAGAACTGAGAGGAGAATGGCATGGTTCAGTCTGCGCTCCCCAAGGTTTCCTTTGACTGCTGGGGGAATGGGTGGAATGGAGAAGGAGTGTGAGCAGAAACGGACAGTGGATATGACACTGTCTGGACTCAGATAAACACCTCCTTGAACTCTTTGCAGTTTGTTTTAAGTAGAATTAGTAGTATCTAATTGAATGGTTTTAGGTAGGAAGTGAAAGAAACAGAAGCCAAATCTAATTCTTAGGTATTTTACTTGAACCATGAAGACTATAGAGTTGAAGGTTCTGATGGGGGAATTCTGGGTGGAATATGTGTCATATTGGAGACCCCCACATAGAAACACCAGGGAGAGAATTAAAATCCGGGATCTGCAGTTGGGCATGAGGGGTGTAGTCCCTGGAGAGCCCTGGATCAGGGCAGGGGCATCAAGAGGAGCTGGGGTTTTAACATTACTGTATACAGCTGCTGCTGCTGCTTTGAAATGCTGTCTTGCTGTTAAAATAAAACTTTTCTCTCAAAATACAATTTGAGCATAATTATGCCAATTTGTACCAGTGAGATACAAGATAGTCCTAACACCCAGTCCATTATTTTGTTGACTAACCAGAACCTCTGTCATCTATCCTAAC
The DNA here is from genome assembly GCF_011762505.2 of Arvicanthis niloticus. NCBI lineage: Eukaryota > Metazoa > Chordata > Mammalia > Rodentia > Muridae > Arvicanthis > Arvicanthis niloticus. The sequence goes on along the minus strand of NC_047676.1, from coordinate 4,950,480 downwards.
TAAAACACTTAGTTCTGAACCTGGCTTTTTCCTTGGCTTTAGAATGAATGAATGTCAGCTGACGACTATCCACTCAAATCTTTTCTCTCAAGGTAAATAGCCAGGATTGGCTATGAGGCTATAAGTTTTCAACCCTGTCAGAAATCCAGAATGACTGAGTTAACTATAATTGTGGGAAGCACAAAGCATAGCTTCTAAACCTTAGCCAATTTATAGAGACCTCTGAACACCTAGACATTCCCTCTACTACAAAACGTTGGAACATCTGTTTTTCCGACTTCTGGCCCAGGATCATCTGACAGACCTTAGTGCTGCAGAATTATTAAGGGCTGATTACTCTGTCTAGACAGACATAATCAGTTGACTATTCTGCAAGTGTGTCCTTTTCTGGACCGTAATTTGTCTGTAGATGGAAAGAGGCAATTCTTGTCTAGTGGCTGTTTCACCACAATTGGAGTAACACCAAAGATGCTCAATTTCTTCTTAGAATTCAATACAGGAAGCTGTCAGGAGCAGACAGGTCTCTAATCAAAATGAACATTAATACAGAAATGTTTGTCACTTCAAGGTGGGAGGAGTACTGAGAGGAAGAGAAGGAGTAAAGAGAGGAGGAGAAGGAGAGGAGAAGCTAGGTGATGAGAGAGAGAAAGAGGGGTCGAGACAGGGAGACAGATGTTCATGTATCTCCACCAGTCAAAGATAGTTAATATATCTAGGTTGGGTAGTGGGTTACACCTCTGATTGAGCATTACCAAACTTATAAAGTCTTTGATTAACATTTTAAAAAAATGTATAAATGCAAAAAGGAAAAGGGGGCATGGGATAGGGGTTTCCTAAGGAGGGGGGGATGGGGAAAGGGGATGGCATCTGAAGTGTAAATAAAATATCCAAAAAAAGAAAGAAAGAAAGAAATGCTGTCTTGGGGTAGAGATGAAGAAGCAAGTTCCCTTCCCCAGTTTACTTTCCACTTATATTAATCTGAAACAAGAATGAAATCCCCATCCTACCTCCTGCCAAGGTTGGGGTGAGGGTGTCACAGAGCAGAGGATGACTTGCCTCTGTTGGTTTCAGTGACCACAGGTGACTGTTAAAGGAAGTCTTCAGTCAGTGAAATGTTCTGGTCTTATGGAGCCCCATCCAAATGAATTTCTGGTCAGGCAGCCCATGAGTGACTCTGCTGCTTCTGCTAAGTTCTGCCCCTTTGCTGTTATTGCAGCAAAGTTATTTGCCTTCCCCTGACCTACAGCACACTTGTTTACACTAGCCTGCCAATGGCCTGTTGCCTTAACCCAGAAGCCATGGTATCTCAGAACTCAACCCATGTTTCCTGAATTCCTTCTCTCCTGTTGTTGCTCTGATCTCCTTCCTGGACTGAGTAGTCTTCTGGGCTCAGACACCTGTGAAACTCTGATCTATATACTCAGTGTCATGAAACTGTGTCTTCATTTTTACAACACTGTGACACAGCAGAAATTGTGCACGGCTGTCAATCATTACCTTCCATCAGTTGTGGGCCAAGTTTTCATTGGTTGTATTCCTGGGTGTCCTTTTGCATCAGCCCTTGAAGGTGGGCTATGCTTGCCCCTCCCTCAGGGCAGCCATGCTAGGTTGATTCTATGCCACACAGATGTGCACTTTGATTACATTGGCTTATAGCTAAGAAGAGGCAGTGTAGCCTCAGGGACTGGCAGTAGAATGCTGTTTCGATACCTGCTTTTAAAGCAGCATCTCAAGGTTGCTGGAGGCAGCAAGCTTGGCTTGCTAATGTTCCTGTTTCCCTGCTTAGCTATGCACACATACAGGGTCTGCCTGGTAGACTGGAGCAGAGGCTCCATGAGTTGATGGCCATCAATGGGTGGTTTACGATGCCCTCCTAGGTGGGATTGCTGTGGAGCCATCCACAAGATGCCAACAACATTGTCACTGCCACCTCAGTGAACCGGCTGCACACTCTCCTTAATGCACAGCATCCAGGGCCTTGCGTAGTCTCTAGGCTGGGCTTGTCATGTCAGTCAGCATGATGTGGGGTCTTTCCTTGACCTGAACCTTATTTCCAAGTCACTAGGATTGTTTCTTAATCCTGGAGGAGAGTAAGTTTAAACATTTTAGTTTTCATGTAAAGCTTGCTCTGCTTTGTTCTCTGTCCTCTTGCGAGCCGCCCCGCAATATGGAATTATTCTCTCTTTCAAGTTCTAGAACTCAGTCTTGCTGCATTTATGTCAAGGGGCCAGGTGACATCAGTCATAATGAGCCTTGATTTTTTGCTTTAAAATCTGGGAAGTCCGTTGTTCCTGTAATCTTGCTTATTGATTTATGAAAAATGTTGTCTTTGATGTGTAATTTCCCCATTTTGACACTGCTTCTTTGATGGAAGACCCTGTGGGCTAACACTTCTGAGAAGAATTTCACTGAACGTCATCAACACAGTGCTATCAAAAGTCATTTCAGGACCACATCTCTTCCCATTCGTTATAAATCTTCATTTCCATCTCCAGAAGAGCTTTCTGGAAATCCTTTGTGTGTCTCAAATTCAATTTGATACAATTTGGCAAAGTTTCAAAGGGTCTCAGAACGACAAGGCATGGGTGTCTCTGGGTGTTGTTGGCATTCGAGATCTCTTGCAGAGCTGTTCCTTACACTGCGATCATTTGCTTTCTGGATTAATTTAATAGCAGAGTTAGCCAACCCTGGATTAATTTAATAGCAGAGGTACCCAGCCGCTGACTTCTTCTGGGAAACACCCAGGAGTCCAGATCTTAATGTATTTGCTTGATGTTCCAAGAAAACTTCAGGAAGCCACAGCTTTGTGAATATACATAGCAAGGATCTCAGAATTAATTTGTGGGATAGTCTCAATTCACTCTCTAAGACCCGAGCGCCTGTGTATGCTACGCATGGACATTCCCTAAGCTAACAGTTCTGTCCTCAACACTTCATATTGGTTCAGAAGTTGCATGGTTTTACTTTCATTTCTAAGACTGTTCATAACAAATGAACAATTTTAACAAAGGTTCCCATTGATTTTGAAATGCTTGTCTATTAACTTCTTAGCTGCAAATAAAATTAGATGCCAAACAAAAACAACCAGAAAGACAGACAAACAAAAACAACCAGAAAGACAGACAGGGCCAGCACTGCAAGCATCTAAGGAAATAAAAATTGCAATTGCTGGAGACCACAGAGAATATTTAGGTTATCTTCCAGAAGGCTCAGTCCTCTCTAAAACATGCAGCTTGTGTCCAGATCAGCTATGACCTACTTCAAAGGCATTTCTCTGTCATTTATCTCAGCAGAGTCTTCCAAGCTTTGTTTATGGAGGCCTCTTCCTTTTTAGGGTGTAAGGTTGGAGTATGGCCACTCATGATCTCCACTGTACTTGGAATGTGGCACTCGTCACAGAGCCTGCTTCCTGCTGCCTGGGGAGATACTGTGAGGATCTGACAAGGGGTCAGGAATTGTTGCGGCCTGCTCTGTCCACAGATTGGGGTCTAGCGAGGGGGGGGGGGGGGAGAAGAGGGAGAAACTCAAAGAATGGAAAACAACCCAGAGGATCTGTAGTCAAGTCTCCTTTACTGTCTTCAACACACACAATTCCTACTCTACACCACCACTACACCACACACTATGCCACCCTACTCCACTACTACACCACACCCTTACAAGGAAATCCTGGGTATTTATAAGCACAAATAGGAGAACACAGGTGAAAACATTTTACCACGTGCACCATACAGCTGAGGTCACTAAACAGCAAAACAAGCTATGTGGGATGAACAATATATTTATCAGAGTGTGCTTCAGCTGTTATAGGCTTTTGACAACCAAGTCTTTCATCAGGGTATATGGTTCCAGATGGCTGCAAAGTTGATCTAGCCGCTTTCTGCTTAAAGTCAGCTCCCAACAAGGAATGATCATTTTCAGGGTTGGAAACCCCTGAGTCTGTAGAGGAGCAGCTGAGACTTGCTTGGGCAAGAACCAAGCTCTGAAGGAGGTGCTGGCCAGAGATCTGCACACGTTCCTCACCGGGCCGGCACATGGAGTGGGGGCAGTGCAGAACCCTGTGTGCAGAGCCTTAGTGGACACTGCTGGAAACTCAGAAGCACAGATTCCATTCTCACTCCTGGAAGTCTCAAGTTCAAAGGAGATGTTCAGAGATTAGGTTGCATCAAGAGGTTCTAGTCTAATTTTCAGTTGTCTTGGTAACCACCAGGATGCTGACTCAGCTGAGGCAGTCCGGAACTTTGCTATCTCAGATTGCTCACAGGTAAGTTCTGGTCTGCTTTCTGGGGGTGTTGGGTTCTTTCCCACTTGAGGGATCAGTTGGTCCTGGAGAAAGATTTTCACTCTTCTTGAGGCAGGTTAATGTTCCTGCATAGCTTCCAGAGAGTTGGCTTCTGCCAGAATCTAAGCTTTTCAAGGTTTTCAGTGAAACTGTTGTTGGTCTGGGGCTGAGTACAGCAGGTACCATAGCACAGGGTCTGACTGAAGAGGAGAGAAAGAGCTGACTTTGGGAGGTTGAAGTGCTAATTGTGTTTCTGATCAGATGAGAGGATATCCTGGGACTGGAAGCCCAGGAACCAAACAACTCTGAGGGGAGAATATATCCCAGTGGAAAGGTGTCCTGAGACATAGCAGCCGCATATCTCTGAGGGGAAGCCTCCTCAGCAGGGGAGACCCAAAGGAGGGTCTCCCCTGCTGAGCTGAGGAGCCTCAGTCCTGCTCTTTCACTTCCCTACGCCCCTCCTTCATTGCTTCTTGTCTTCTTCAGACAAGAAAGGCACACCAGGCAGAAAAATCTCATGAAAGATTTATTGGAGGGTCCAGTATGGAAGGAGAGATCCAGGGGTGGCTGCCCTCTGCCCCTGGGAGCGGACACCAATGAAGTAGACTAAGGAGCAGTGCTTATATAGGATTTCTGAGAGGCAGAGCTTCTCAGGAGAGAGACTTCCAGAGGGAAGATTGGTGGGATTTCAAGTTCTGAGCTTGGAGTGGCTCAGGGATTGGCAGCTTTTTCTGTTTAGGGATTGGTGGGTTTTCATTGGAAGCTCAGGTATTGGTAGTTTTTTTGTTTGGTTGGTTGGTTGGTTTGGTTTGGTCCCCCCTCCCCTTTCCTCTGCATGAGGCCTGTGGATCAGGATGGAAAGTCTTTCCAGGCTGAAGCTAGCTTTTGCTGAGGTACCATCTCTGTGGGGTGGGCTCTGGAGAGGAGGTGTTACCACTGAGGACAGCTCCTGCAGCTCCTGAGATGGCTGCCGGTTGAGGAGATGTGGTGGTGCCGCCATTTTGACAGGAGCCACCATTTTGGGTAGATCCGGTGGGACATTTTACTGCAGCAGCCATTGACTGGGGCAGGAAGGAAAGGCCTGCCTCCACTTTGACAGTTTTTGTGGCACAGCTCAGGGACTACACTATTGCTCAGGGAGGCTAATCTAGACCCTAACGGCAGGATCTAAGGCAAATTCTGGAGCTGCTTAGAGTCTGTCTGTCCTGTGAAACTCAATCAGAACTCATTCTGGGGGATTAAACAACCAGTGAAAGTTCAAGGAAAACCCTACCAGCTTATTAGACGTGTTGCTATTCCTGATCCCTACCCCAGACTCCGAGAAATAGCCTTAAAGAACATTAAGAAGCTTCTAGAACCAAACTTGCTACTCGGTGACGTCACACTAGAGCAGGGCCCGAGGAAAACAGCTTGCCTTTAATCAATCCACTTCTTTGCTTTATGCACTTACTGGCAGGAAGTAGATTGAATGCATTTAATAAGATAGCTCAGCCAAGGAGCTCGGTGGCCTTGTGTGTGCCTTGCCCCCAGAGAACAGAGCAGACTTTGAGAACAACCAGCACCTGCCTGGGAGGCTGGGCGGTCTGGAGCTTCTGGGTGGGGTAATTTTGGCCAAGGGTTTCCGAGAGACAGTTCTCCTTTACGAAGTGACCCTGAGCTTGAAACCTTTTAATTAGCCCACAGATCCAGCCAGCACTGTGTGGGTGACTGTCAGTCTCTTTGCCTTCTGCTGCCCTCCGTTGCCATGGCGACACTCCTAACAATGGATTTACGGGGCAGCTGGGAGAGAGAGAAGCTTAGAGAAGCCAGCCCAGTGCCAGCTCCCTGGCAGGGAGTAAATATTCACGTGAAGACAGTGGGGCCAAAAGCAGCTCTGTGGATTGGTTTCTTTACTCACAGATAACACTGAGCTGCACTGCACGGTAAATAAAGCAAGGCTTGTTTATCTTAAAGCTAAGGCAGTCATGGAAGTATGGACTCTGTTAAGTATGCCCGGGCAGGGCGAAACCTCCGCACTTGCGCCATTCAGACTTTGCAGCTACCAAATCCTTCTGTGGAGAGTTCAGGACAGTTCATATCATTTGCTTCTTTGGAGATCGAACTTTGAGCTTCGAATGTACTCAGCACATGCTCAAATACTGAGTCATGTCCCCTGCCAGGACATTTGCAAAGGAATGGGTTATGAGGCTGAGATCCCACCAATGTGATTAATGACTTTCTGAACGTCACTGGCTTCTCTGGTTTTGTGAACTCATTCATAAAGGCGGAAGGTTCTCTCTTGAGAGTGTTTCAGGAATGGCAGGTCTGAGTGCAGATGCTATGTCTCTGAAAGGCCAACATTTTGGATGCACGTTGATATCTATCCATCAGATGATTAATTTCATAAGGAAAGGATGGAGGATAGTCAAAGTGAAAGGAGCCCTCGAATGGGGCCTGGAGTCTGACCACGCCATTTTGTGTCTTGGGAAGCCTGAGAAATGGTTGTTGGGAAATATATATATATATATATATATATATATATATATATTCTCATTCTTATATTTTTCTTATATTTTCTCTTTGTTTTCTACCAACTTGGATGATCACATGAATTTGTCTTCTCATGTTCTCATGTATCCTGTTATGATCTCCTGTATCCTTGGCTCCCACAACCCCCTCAGGTTTTACAGGTTCTACATGTCTAGCTCCAGCCTGGTGGTAACTCATGGCATAGTCTGGATGAGAGGTGGTAACTAGTCTCCTTTTCACCCTGTGATTTAGTCACACATTGGAGACTATTGATTACAAATCACTACTCAGGTCCTAAAAGGGAAAAGAATGAACATACCAAAGTTTGAGGCTGATTCCAGCTTGCTGGAAGAAATTCCACATCAGTACTTACAAAAGCATGCATTAAAAGCCAAATAACTATTGTAATTATGTTACCTCCAGCTTGCTTGATTATTTAATTCAGCCCATTGAGAAATTAATTACTATTTAATCAGCACTGCCATTTGGTGGACAGGCATAATTACAGAGGGTCTGTGTGGTAACGAGACTCTCCTGTTCCTTTCGGTCTGTTGTGACCTAATGGTTGGAGATGATGTTCTCATAGACATATTGAACCCTCTGTCTAGACAAATGTGGCATGAGTAGTCGCTGGGAACTTTCAGGAATGATGAAGACATGAAAAGTTTTGAAGCCACCAGCACTATTGTCTCTGAAAATAGAGACAGGGGTATTTCCAAGAGTGGACAATGCAGATACAGTCTACTACTATCTACAAATATATAAAGAACTCCCCAAAACTCAACAATCAAGGAGATAACATAGTTATAAAGACAACCCAAGATCTTAACAGACATCTTATTAAAGACAAGAACAGACATGTTTATGAAAAGACTTCCAGCATTGTGTGTCACTGGGAAGGTGAAAGTTAAAGCTATGAGATCCCATCACATGCCCACTAGAATGACTAAGATCCCCAGTGTTGGCAACACTGAGTGCTGCTGAGTGTGTGGAAATACCTTCATTGCTGAAGGGCACACAAGAAGGTGTGGTTACTACAGAGGACAATTGGATGATTTCTTACAAAAAATGAAATCTACTTATCATGCAACCCTTTAACTATGTTCATAGTTACCTACCTAAACAAATAAACTCATGTCCACACAAAATTTTCCTTGTGATTGCTAATAACAGCATTGTTTATTTATAACTGATGAAAATTAGAAGCAAGCAGGCTGTCTTTCAGTAGGTAAGTGCATCACTAAACCTTGGTATGTCTAGACAATGGACTATATGCAATGATTAAAAGTAAACAGTTATAAATGGTGAAAACACATAAGAAATTTAAATGGAGGCAATGTAAGAAGTCCGTGCAACAAACCTAACAATATTCCCTTCTGGGAAAGATGACACCCAAGAGTTCAAAACAAAACAAAACAAAACAGTGTTTGCAGGAGCTGGAGGGGAGACAAGCAACAAACAGTGAGAACTTAGAAGATGTGAGTGACAGACTGAAAACTTTCTGTGTTATGCACAGTGTGATTATATATTTGATCAAGCCCATAGGATGTACATTCCTTCATCTCAGCTATGGACTTTGGGCCAAATTGATACTTCCATTGCATTCATGAGTTGTAACAAGATACTACTATGACACAGGACAATGGCAATGTTGGTGACCATATTGGAGCCAAGGAGGAACATGAGACATTTTTGTACCTTATTGAATGTTTTTAGGTAAAGCTAAAACCACTCTGAGTGTGAAAAACAACAACAACAACAACAAAAAACCCAACCCCCAAACAACAACAACAACAACATCAAACCCCAGGAAGACAATAGTTCTACATCAGTAAAGTACCACAGCCACATCAGAATTCCATTGTCTATATATGGGGAATTGTGGCCTTTGTGGCCTGGGGCCACTTGACCCCAGCTATAGAGCCCAGAGTTCACAACTTAAACAGTTGCAGCAAAGAGATGAGAACACGGGAATCCGAAGTTGGGCAGCCAGGATTTCCTGTTTTTCAGGGAGGCTTCTGGGAAACCAGAATGTTGGCTAGGTGCTGGCTATGTGATGGTAGGAGTTCCAGGGTTCTGGTTGGTTATCAGGATTCTAAGGAAAGATTACCATGAAAGCTGGAAACTCTGGAAGGTTATGAGACTCCCCATAATGTCTCTGGGGAGTTCTCTCTCCCCCTGAGGGACGTGTGAGCTTTTCAAAAATGCTTAGGGAAGCATTTTCTCCACAAAAATTTTAATCACATCCAATCTGTAGCATCCTCAATTAACCTTATCATAACAGCTATAATTCATTAACTGCCCCATCAGTGCCAGAGATACTTAAAATTTATAACAACCCTGTGAGAATATATTGTCCTCTTTCTCTTATAAATGATCAAGTCAGGCTCAAAGCTGTCATGTGACATTCTCGGAACCCCTGTGCAGTAGGCATAGCTCATGCAGGGACTCCAGCTCAGGGATGGTCAAGGTAGAAAATGTGTCCCCACTACAGTCTACATCCTGTTCCAGTTCAGCCCAGGGAAATTTCTGCTCAGCCTTCAGAACACTTTAATCCACCCTGATGACTTCATTGATCATTATATGAAATATAATTAGGTAAAATTGAAAACTTTAAAAATTTATTGTGTAGGCAAGAGAGTAGTTAGAGCACCAGCCCCCCCACCCCCCCACCCCCACTCAAGTGAGAAGAAGAGATGTCAAGCCAAGGTTTTACAGGCCAGCTTAGCAGGCAAAAGACATTGTTCAGGGTTGGCAGTTGTTTGTCACAGTAGGGTTTTTTCCCCCCAGAGAGTAGTAGATTGGGTAAGAGTAATGTCTTAGTTACTGTTCTATTGCTGTAAGAGGCACCATGACCAAAGCAACTCTTATAAAAGAGAGCATTTAATTTCTTTATCATCACGGTGGGGAGCTGGCAGGCAGCATGCAGGCAGGAATGATGCTGGAGCAGTCACTGAGAACTACATTCCGACTGTAGGCAGCTGCAAGAGACTTGGGCTGACATGGACTTTTGAAACCTCAAAGCCCATCCTCAATGACACACTTCCTCCAACAAAGCTAAACTTCTTATTTCTATTTCTATCAAAGAGTTCTACTCCCATGTGACTAAACATTCAAATATAGGAGTCTGGGGGGGGGGGGCGGCTTTCTTATCCAATCCACTGCAAGTGGGTATCGGCATCATTTTGGAAGGTCGAACTGATGATTTGGTAGACACTTGTAGGAGCTAGGCCGGGTTTCTCTTGCAGGTGCCATCTGGTTTTATGTGCTTGGGGCTACTTTTATCTGGTCTGAAGTGAACTTCATTTCAACACCATTTTCCAGAAGAGATTGCTTTAAATATTAAAACCTGTGCTCCAGCAATGTCTAGTGGTTAGTGCTAGTGGCTTCTCATTCTATTTCCCAATGCACTCGACTATATAATCTGGTTCAGATCAAAAAGTCAAAGAGTTCCTGAAACCTCCATCCATGCTTGTCAGCCTGAAGGTCGGAATCTCGTAAATCTCACTTGACACAGGAACACTACCAGGGAGCCTCTGCTTCCAACTCTTCCATCAGCTCTGAGGGCCAGGAGCACACCCATGGCTACCTGAGCCCTGCTTGCTTTAGGGAAGGGCTATGCTATTTGAGAATTTTGGCAGCAGAGTTCCAGATCCTTCTTTAGGCATCCTCTGGTAATTTGTCCTGTGCTGTTGGAAGCAGACACACATCTTTGCTAAGGTCGAAATTGAGAATTCAAATTCAGTGAACACAAGAATGATCTGGTTCCCTTTGCACAGGTTTGCTTGGGGTCTTTATGATATGAACTGACAGTATGAAGGAGATATAAGGGTACTAAAATGTACACAGGAAGGAAGTTCACCTCCTGTAAAATGGCAAACTCAAAGTTACTCTTCAATCAGGAGGCAAGATGTCTGTTTCCTGGCCTCCCCTATGGCCTTATCCTCTTGGTTCAACACAGAGTTCAGTGCCTACTTCATTTTCCTATCTTTGTTCTTGGTCTTCTCAAGAAGAATAAATAGCTCATCCATTGTCTTCATTAGGATTATTATTCCTGTGATGAAGCACCTTTACCAAAAGCAACTTGGGGAGAAAAGATTTGGCTTATGTATTCCAAATCACAGTTCAATGAGGGAAACAAAGGCAGGAACGGAAACTGGGCAGATAGCTCCTGGAGGTAGGAGCTGATACAGACCATGAATGATTGTTACTTACTGACTTGCTCCTCATGGCTTGCTCAGTCTGCCTTTTTATAGAGCCCAGGACTACCAACCAAGGGTGGTACCAATCACAATGAGCTGAGCTCTGCCCACATTAATTACTGGTTAAAGTATACCATGCAAGCTTGCTTCCCTACAGTCCAATCTTCTGGAGGCATATTCTCAATTGAGTTTCTCTCCTCCCATAGGACTCTAGCTTGAATCAAGTTGATGTAAAACCAGCCAGTACATTCAGTCAAGCTCTGTAGATAATATGATCAGCCACTGCCTTTGTTCACAGGGATATGAGGAGACTACTCAAACGCCTAGGCCTCACTTGTTTTACAATTTTACAATAGTCAAACAAATAAAATCTTTCCATTTTTATATAGAAAGACAGAAATATTATATATATATATATATATATATATATATATATATATATATTTGCAGATTAAGAAAGTCAATATTACCCCATTTGATTTGTCTGTGCCCCCCTTATTTCAAATTTGACAGGCATGGCATAACAAATTTCTGTTATATGGTATGTGTGTGTGTGTGTGTGCATGGGTGTATACTATATGTAGAATATATATATTTTCCATAATATCCTTTATGAGGAGGAAGAAAGAGAGGAAACCTCATTTATGGAAGACTTTATTTGGAAATTTCTGTGATGGATACTTTAAATAGTTTGATGCACTCATTTTTTTTCTGTTGCTACCTGTCTGGTATCTGAATTCTTTTTACTTTTACACAGGAAAAAGAAAACACAGATGGAACTGCCTTTAGTTTAGCCAGCCCAGTAGGCAACCGCCTCATCACTCACCTCTAGAACCCATTATGGTGGTAGAACCCATTATGTTGCCATTTCCCGACACTTTGTAACCATTGCTCTCATAGTAAGATGCACTTTGTGTCCACTGCTCTCATAGCAAGATACATTTTGTAACCACTGCTCTCATAGTAAGATATATTTTGTAACCATTGCTCTCATAGTAAGATACACTTTGTATCCACTGCTCTTATAGTAAGATACACTTTGTATCCACTACTCTTATAGTAAGATACACTTTGTAACCACTGCTTTCATAGTAAGATGAATGAAGCTGTTGTCTTTGTATCATAGGAGGCAGTGCTTTATGCCTTTTTAGGTCTGAATTTTAGACTGGTTGGCAGCTCTGTGCAGACGAGCATAAACAAAAGACATGGAAGTGCTGTAACATCTAAACAGGTGCAGAATTTGCTTAAATGCAATTGAATTTCAAGATGCAAAGACTGTTATTCACTGGAAAGTTTAGGAGAAAATAAATGTTTGCTGCACTGGGAACTGCAGAATGCATAAATTAGCAAAGGAAGTACACAGACAGGATCGTTCTGAATGCATGACAATCTGCATTTCATCCTCTACCATTGCCTCATATAAATAAGGGGCATTCAACTCTGCCATCCCTGCTAGAAAAGTTGACATGTTTTGGCATCTTCATTTAAAATGCTTCATGCTGTCTTCAACAGAATTTTTCTCATACTGTATTTGTTAATCTATCATAATGAGAATCTATAATGCAAAAGGAGTCTCAGGCTTTATATCTGGGCACAAGGTGCAATGAAGTTGAGAATATATTTTCTTGGCACCAAACACAAATTATGATTTCCATAATGGGCTGCAGTTCCATGTAAAATGCTTCCTATTTATTGAAAGTAGATGCTAAACTGTTAACAGTGTATTTTTCTGTGTTTCTCAAATTATTATTTTATAGCCAGGAATGAAATATGGATTACAGATATAAAAGCCTTTATACTCAACATTAACCCTGAATCATTTGCTGCAGCAGACTTTGAAGAAATGGATGATCTTAGTCTGGTACCAGCTTTCTGAAAGGCTAGACAGCTCTCAGTAGCTGCTACCCTTGGGCAGACTCGTCACAGTGAGGGTCTGTACCTCAATGACTGTGGTAACATGTGATGGTTATCAGAGGGTGTGTGTGTGTGTGTGTGTGTGTGTGTGTGTGAATGAGTGTATGAGTGTGTGTGTGGATGTGTGTGGTTTGTGTATGTGAGAGTGTGTGCATGCATGTGTGCTTGTGTGTGGATGTGTGTAAATTCCTTTTTGTCAGGACAGAGTTCCTTGCATGAGTTCTTCCTTAATCTAGTACCAACCCATCCAAATGCAGTTCTATAACCTCACCCTGCTCCCATTCTTGTAAATTGAAATTTCAGAACTCCAGGAAAAAGATAAGGAAAGTATTCCAAAATCTTATTCATGATCACTAAATTTGTGAAAATAGTTTTCTACTCCTGTGCTGAGGCACTTGCTGCTGACACAACACTCCCTTGTTGGCTTCAGTGAGCAGCTGCAGTTGAGCAGCTGCAGTTGAGCATCTGTATGTTGGGCAGCTGCTGTGGAACAGCTGCAGGTTGGGTAGCTCCAGTTGGGTAGCTGCAGTTGAGCAGTAGATGCTAGAGGAGCCTCACTCAGGATCTTTGAGTGTCCAGTTGAACAAATTACATGAGGTGGGGACTAGGACTTTTGTGAGTTAGTGAGGAGGAGGAGGAGGAGGAGGAATAGGAGGAGGAGGAGGAGGTGGTACAAGTGGGTCATGTTAAGTCACCCAGACCAGAGGAGTAGGTCCTCAGGTGGGCAAGCCTCAAAACCAAATAGAGAAGATCTCATGTGAGCATTTTCCTGATCTTCCTGCTGAGACCTTGTCTTCTGGCTGAGCTCAGATCACAGACTTCTTGCTTAGCAAGCACTGTCTGGCCCTGCATCAGTGATAAGTCTGATCCATGAAACCTGGCAGCCTTAGGTGAGCAGCAAGAGTTTCATTTGTGCCCATCGCAGTGATGATACTATTGACATGTTAGTGATTTGTGACTATGACAAAGGGTGGTTCAAAAGTTTCTCTAAATTCTAATGGAAACTATATCGTTACAAAACCAAATGATACTTCATAGGGAGACTCAGAACAGTAAGTAGCTTCTAGGGAATAAAAGACTGCAGGGAATTACAGTTTACATACATAAACGGCTCCCGGGTCCCATTGGAATTTACACAAAAACAATTTTTTTCTTTTCTTTTTATATTGGATATCATATTTACATTTCAGATTTTATCCCCTTACCCCATTCCTCCCACCACCCAGAAACCCCTTATCCCATCCCCCCTCCTCCTGTTTCTATGAGGGTGTGCCCCCACCTACCCCCACTCCCACCTCCCCACCATCGAATTCCCCCCTCCCCCCACTCAGTGTTCAGCCTTCATGTGACCAAAGATCTCCTCTTCCACCTATGCCCAACAGGGCTATCCTCCCCTACATATACAGCTGGAGTCATGGGTCCCTCCTTATGTGCTCCCAGGCTGGTGGTTTAGACCCTGGGGAGCTCTGGTTGGTTGATATTGTTGCTTTCCTCATGGGGCCACAAACCCTTTCAGCTCCTTCTGTCTTCTCTCTAACTTCTCCATTGGGAACCCTTGATCAGATCAATGGTTAGCTGTGAGCATCTGCCTCTGGGTATATCAGACTCTGGCAGACCTCTAAGGAGACAGCCATATTAGGCTCCTGTCAGCATACACTTCCTGACATCCATATCAGCAGCTATCTTTGGTGACTGCATATGGGGTGGATACCCAGGTGGAATGATCTCCAGATGGCTCCTCCTTCAGTTTCTGCCCCACACTTTGTCTCCATATTGGTTCCCTTTTGTTACTCCTTTTAAGTAGGACCTAGGCATCCACATGTGGTCATCCTTCATGAGCTTCATGTGGTCTGTGAGTTGAATCTTGGCTATTTCAAGCTTTTGGGCTAATATCGGCTTATGAGTGAGTAAATACCATGTGTGTTCTTTTGTGATTGGGTTACCTCACTCTGGATGATATTTTCTAGTTTCATCCATTTACCTAAGAATTTCTCAAATTCATTATTTTTAATAGCTGAGTAATACTCCATTGTGTATTACTCCAATGTACCACATTTTTACACAAAAACAATTTTACTGGCTAGTTTTGTGTTAACTTGACCCAAGCCAGAATCACCAAGGAGGAGGGATCCTCAACTGAGCAAATATGTCTGCTACATCCAGCTATAGCCAGGCCTATAGAGAATTTTCTTTTCTTTTTTATTTATGGATAAGAATAATAGTATACAGGCTTTAAGCAGAAGCAAGAGGGTAGTGGGCTTGATTATTGCTGGTATAACAGCTTTAATTACATTAATTGCTAGCACCACTGCTTCTGCAATTGCTGTGACACACGAAGTTAAGACAGCTACTTTTGTTAATCATTTAGCAAAAAAATGTTTCTAATGTGTTGAATATACCAGAGGATTTAGATAGGCATTTGGATTGATGCTCTTTGATGTTCTTATTCTATTCAAATTACTAGAAGGAGGTTCAGAATTTAAGGGTAAGAAGCCATCTTGAGTGTCATGCCAAATACCAATGGATTCATGTTAGTTCTACAATTTATAGTGGTTGTTATTATAATTAGGAAAAGGTTTAATGACACTTGCAGTGTATTTGGCATAATTCTAACACCTCTTGGGACATTTTTAACGATACACAGGGAGCTTATAAATTTCAAGAATGCTTCTCTGCTCAGCATTGATGCAATAGATACTGCAGATAAAATTATCCATGGCCTGAGGTCAGTATTTCTATTTTGGTCAAGCTTCAAAAATGGCATATATAGCTTGATCATTCTAGTTCTCTTTGTCTTGGAAATACTTTTATTCCTGCCCATTGTGTTAAAGCTTTTCTTTAACAATGTCTACAAGTTGTCAGCCAAAGTACATGGCTTGAATCTGAAAATGGACCCCAAGACAGAGTTATTAAATTAACAGGCTAGCAAGCATTTTCTTAATTAGCAAGTTATCGGGAGGTCCTAGCCCACTGTGACTGGTGCTATACTTGAGATAGTGGTTCTGGATTCTATAAGAAAAGCAGGCTGAGCAAGTCAAGAAGAGCAAGTCAGTAGTAAGCAACAGCCTTCCATGTCATATGCATCAGCTCTTGCTCTTCAGGTTCCTGCCCTGCTTGTGTTCCTGTCCTGACTTCCTTTGATGATGGGCTGTGATGTGGAGGCATGTGCTGAATAAACCCTTTCTTCCCCAAGTTGGTTTGATCATGGTGTTTCAGCAGAGCAATATCAATCCTCTCGAAGACCTACAGGTTTCTGCATTCCAGTGCACCATATCATGAACATCACATTTGGCATCTGCCTATCTGACCTGTGAATCCTCATTTAATTACCATGTCAACCTTCTGAAGCAGGCACCGTTTCAGTTTTTATGCTTCGAAGATTGAGCTAGAGACACGTGGTAATCTGATTGTTTGTAATGTCCTTATAGTCTGTGTGTCTGCTTTTCCATCTTAAGTACAGTGGAATGGGACCTGTAAAACCATGGCTGCATGGAATGAGGGGAAGCTTCCTCAGCACAGAGGAAAGGCAAGCTGTTAACAACAAAGCTGGGAGCAGCGGTCCCCAGATGTAGATTGCATTCACTCCCTCCATTTTTCTGACTCCGGGTTTTCTCCTAGTGCAGTCAGGTCATTATTCTATGTGTGATGTGAGGCAGATATCTGAATATTTTTTGTTGTTTGTTTTCTGTCATTCACAGTCCATCTACATTCGCCAACAGTCTCACCACCTACCCCTTCTCCATGTGGCACCATTGCCAGGCGTTAAGTTTCTGCATCTGATAGCAACTCTTCTCTCCATTGGTCTTGTTGCCTGTGCTTGCGTGGTTAACTCAGGAGTTTCATTATGAGTAATTTGTTGAATGTCATAACAACAGAATGAGGTAAGTTTAAGACTCCACAAATCTGTTGTCAGTGATGGTATCTTTGTACTATATTTTTGTTTGTGAGATTATGAATTCTAATTATCTAATTGTTTAGGGTAATTCTGCATCCCGAAACCTTTGTGAACACTGGACATATTGCTTTTTAAAGGTCAATTGCCTGTTAGTTACGTTTGTTTCTCTGTGCAGATGTAGTAGCAAGATAAAATAGTAATAAATGTATGTGTTCCTCTTCCAGCAGTGCTGACTAGTTTTTATGTCAACCTGACACAAACTGGGGTCATTTGGGAAGAAGGACTCTTACTTGAGAACATAACTATGGGACTGGTCTGTAGAAGAGTATGTAGGGGATTTTTTTTTTTTTTTTTTGGTGGATGATTAATATAGAAAGACCCACGTCTCTATGGGTAGTGCTGCCCCTGGAAAGGTGGTCCTGATGCTATAATAAAGCAGACTAAGAACCTCATGAGGAACAAGCTAGGAAGCAGCAGCCCTCCATGGTCTCTGTTGACATCACTTTCTGTCTCCAAGTTCTTGGCCTGTTGAGTTCCTGTCCTAACTTCCTTTGATGATGGACTGTGAGGTGTAACTATAAGCTGAAATAAACCGTTTTTTCCTCAAGGTGTTTTTGGTCATGGTACTTAATCCCAGCAATAGACACCCCAGCTAGGATGCCATCTTTCCAGATGCTAGTCTTGACTTTCTTCCCATAAAGGGTTATGGTCAGCAGTAAAGGTGACTGTGGGATTTTTGCCAAATCGTTAAGTGAATACATATATAATTTTTCCTATTATTCTTGGTTTTTGTTGTTTGAAAAATTTGAACTTGATAAATAGTATATGTTTATATATCTACACACACACACACACACACACACACACACACACACACGGCTACCAAAATTATAAATTTGAAGGAAAATACTAATAGAGAACATTATTGATTGTTTAAAATATAGTTTTCAGGCTTGTGTTACACTTTATTTTCATTAATATACCATTGAATTCTTATAGAAATCTGGCATTTTACATGTGTTATTACTACATGGATTTTCACGGTTTTATATTGGACAATTTCTTATAATCTTATCATTTTCCATTTGTATCGTATTTGTGATTGTAATCATTTTTGTTTCATATTTTGTTTTTAGAGTTTCCACTTTCTTCTCTTGATTAGCTTTGTCATGAATTTTCTTTCAGTGGGACCATCTCTTCCTCTCCTTCCCTTCTTTCCGATTTGCCTGGAGGCTGAAGGGAGAGGACAAAGCCCTGGAAACTGCAAATGTGAAACCCCTTTGTCCCTGGTTATCAAACAGAGTCCTTCTACCACATCATAAACATGATATGAAGGAGCCAGTCACCATTAGGCCAGAGGGAGAGAATGTGGATGCTCCCGGCTTGTTCATGGTCTGTGGTCCTACACATGTCCTACGGCAGAGTTTATAGAGAACAAGGAGGTTGTCTTTATAAGGCTCTGTTAGAGGCAGTGGTCTTCAGTGTGTCAACCTGGATCTGTGGCTCAGTTTCTTTCTCCCAGTAAAGGTTTGCCTCAGCACCTCTGTATCAATGACCACTACTTAAAAGTAATGATTGAAGATGCAGCCCAGACTTTGCTAAATTTTCACACTTTCTGTCATTCTTTCATCTCCCCACTGTGACTTACAAGTCTCTTGTATCTTGTACTCGGGGAAGCACATGCCCAGCTGGGTAAGGATTCTCTTCTGCCCAGTGAGTAATATTGCAAAGATGGCTTCATGGTGTTGGGTAGACAGGTGTGCAGCTTCACTTCCCTGTAATGTTTGCAGCCTCTAGTCTCCCATAGGCCTCTCCACACCAAACCAAGGAGCTGGTTAACATTTTAATGAGAGCAGATTAAATGATTCATATTTACTCTTCCTTTTATTCTGTGCTACTAAAGAGCTTTTGGGGAGACTCGGGATCAAACTGTCTGGTCTTGACTGAACACAATATTTGATTTTAGTTATAAACTTCTTTGGGGAAATATATAAGGTACATGTTTCATAAGTTGGGGAAAAACAATTCACTGCAGTGCACTTATTTACATATGTATTTCCTGTGCATTCTGCATTTTCTACAAATTGTCTAAAACTTCCTTAACTTCTGAGATGCTGGAAGCTTCAGATGATGATCTGAGCTTGTGATGGGCTGTTTTCTTGGCGACTGCCTTGCCTTGCCTTCCTTTCCTTTTCGTCCTTTCTATTTCTTTTCCTTCTCTTCTCTTCTTTCTCCTTCTCTCCTGTCCTGATCTGTCCTGTCCAGTTCTCTCCTCTCCTTATCTTTTCGTGTGTGTGTGTGTGTGTGTGTGTGTGTTTCTTGGGATCAAACCTAGAAGATTGCATATGCCAGAGAAGTATTCGACAACTAAATTATATACCTCCAGTGTTCAAGAATTTAGAGACAAGAAAGTGTTCCCACTGTATGAAAAGTTTTGTGTGTGTGTGTGTTGTACACATGAGGCTTCCTTAAATAATACACTTCTATAATTCTATCAACTGGTATGTCCAGGATTTTGCATGTGTTAGTGAGGGCTTATGTGTAAATGGTTGCATAGAATTTCAGAAGGCTTTATAGATGTGATTTAACAAAGCCAGAGCATCTTATCCAGCAAGGGGTTTGCCACTGATGTGTGTAGTGGGCAGAGTAAGTGTGCCATGCAGAGTTATAGGGTAGAAAAGGGATCCTATGTCATAGAGGGGGACGAAGAAACGATGGAGGGTGGTGTCTGATATTTAGCAAAGACTACTTCAGAGAGCTTAACTAGTGCTCTGCTGATCCTTCAGCAAAGCCATGCTGACAGCTCATACAGGCTTGTAAACTAGGGAGGAAAAGGATGCTGTGAACAGACTTAGCAGAGAGAGGAAGAATAAGAAATGAGATGTGTTTACTAAGCCAATCTTTAGTTGGTTAAGAGTACCACAGCCTCAGAACTCCCCAATTCAGTGAGATCACACACTGTTGCTCACAGTGG
Organism: Arvicanthis niloticus; assembly: GCF_011762505.2. Classification (NCBI taxonomy): domain Eukaryota; kingdom Metazoa; phylum Chordata; class Mammalia; order Rodentia; family Muridae; genus Arvicanthis; species Arvicanthis niloticus. The sequence continues at coordinate 4,930,705 of NC_047676.1, read as the reverse complement.
CCTTGAAAGATATAACTGAATGACTAGAAATTATGCCTGGGCAGTTTCTGTCAGAAGTGGACCTGACTTTTTAAGACTTCCTGTTTGTACAGTGATGAAATGTCTCATTTTGCATTATTTGGAGACTTTCTAAAAGATAAACTGTGTGATCTTTTGTGGAAACTGTAATTCTGATATTGCACATACCAGAGAGAGGGTTAGGGTCTGGAGGGTAGAAACTAAAGGGAGGAAAGTGGGAGGGGCTGGTTCTCTGTGGCTGGGACAGGAGGAAAAGGTATATCCTGGACTCAGGGTTCTTCCCACTGTAACCAGCCCCACCTTGGACACAGAGTACTGGGCATTTAGATTTCCCAAATCCCCAATAACTCCATTTTCCTACTGGCATAGAAAATCCCAAAGGATAATACTGGTCCTAAGATATGGTGCAGGGAGGTTAGAAAGGACATCTCCATGGTACTAGTAAAGGCCTGTAGTAACTACCAAAAGAAGTCAGTGAAAGATCTGGCCTAGAGTTGGTGACAATGCTCAGTAAGCAAATGTGTTCGCTGTGTATTTCTGTTGATCTCAGTTTGGTCCCCAGAGTCTATGATGGGATGAGAGGAAAACACTGTCCTCTGACCTCTCGTGAATGTTGTAACAGTGAACCCGCACTGACAAACACACAGCACCAATGAAATAACTAGAAAATATTTGGTTCAGCTTAGTCTTTCTAGAGTCTGAGTGACCTTGAAAGGAAGAGATCTACGGGTCTTCATGGAGATGATGATTAAACTGATCTAGGGGATTTTTTTTTTTTGAAACATGCTTTTTCTAGGCTTTTGAGTTTGTAGATAGACACCTTTTTTTTTTTTTTTTTTTTTTTTTTTTTTTTTTTTTTTTTTTAAACCACTATGTCCCCTGGCTTACCCAGTGGGACTTTAAAAACTTAAATCTTCCAGAAGACACTGAAGGAGAGCAATGGTCAACACCAGGACGCTCTGCTGGTTTCTGAATAACAAATGGCAAAAACAATTTAGATAATGCCTAAATTCTTTTCCATCTATGCTCTTCACTTGAGCCCAGCAAACCAAACCAAAATAGATTTACTGATGTTAAATGACATCAAAGTGAAACATCAAAACATGGAAAAAAGCTTCCAAATATCTTCCAATATCTTCCAAAAATAACAGTCACCGTGACCAACTGAAACGTGTGATGAGAAAGGCCCTGTGCTTTAAGGATAGCAAGGTGAATGAGAGAGGAAACTGGTAACTATGTTTCTGCTCAAGCACCCTCCAGACATCATCTCTGCCCTGCCCAACAGAACTCCTCTTTATTGTCATACAGAATGTCCTCGGCCCCATGACGTGACAAATGAAAGACACCTGATGCTTAAAAATTCAATGTGTCAGAGGTTTGTTGTGTTTTGGTGTTTGTGTGCTTTTGTGTGTACATGTGTGCTCATGTGTTTGTGTAGGCCAGAGGTTGATATGGATATATTCTTCAATCACTTTCTACTTTTTGTTTTGTTTTGAGGGCAGCTCTCTTGCTGGTTCTTGGGCTCATGGCTTGGCTAGGCTGGCTGGAATGAGAACCTCAGAGCTCTCCCTGTTTCTGTCTTCCAAGAGCTGGGGTCACCAATACTCAACGTGGGGCTTAGATTTTGTTTTGTTTTGTTTTTTTAATGTGGGTACTGAGTATTGAACTTGGGTTCCATGCTTGTATAGCAAACTGTTACCAACTGCAGCATCTCCCAAGTTTGCTTTAGGAGTCTTTTTCCCCGTTAATGAAAGCATGTAGCACGTTACACAGTCAAATTAAAAATTATTACTCGATCAGGCCATATGCTTCACAAGCATGAGCTGTGGATGGATCTTTGTCTAGGCCTCTCCCTGCGTGGATTCTAACCCCTGCCTGCTCCTGAATGTCCCTTGGTGGGTGAGGTTCGCGGTGTTCTTGGGTGCAGACATATCTTGCTACTATGAAAACTTAGCATAAATGTATGCTCCTGAGAAGACTCCTGTGTAGTTTGTGTTTGCTCCTCACTAATTGGTCCTCTGGGAGGAAAGAAAGCCTTTCACATGTGTAGTTTCTGCGTGCAGACATGTTAATGTAGCTGCTAAGACTTTGTTTATCCTGCATAGAAAACCTGCTGTGCCTATAATGGCATTTATACAAATGTGACTTTTAAAACACTTTTCCCCACAAAAGCAACTCATGTTCCATGCAGAATTAAATGTTTGTACCGGGCAGAGTCTCTGCACTTTGCTCCCTTGGGACCCAGGATGGGAAGATGCGTGAATCAATTTTCTTCAAGGAAGCAGTATCTCTTCACACCAAGTTGGCAGATAAAGGTTATTTTACTTCTTGGGTTTGAACAGATGGGAAGAACAGCAGAAGTGGGTGGACAAGAATAAGCGATTGAAACCTGCAGTCTGGATGTTTCTCTCACAGGTGCGAGCCTGACCTTATTCATTTATGGCGCTGTCCTGCGTGGATAGAGATGAGGCAACTGACAGACTATTCTGAGCGGGCCCAGAAACTGCCCCTGGTTCAGAGTGATAAGCCTGTCAGCAGGTTCTGCCTTCCGCTCTGGGTCTCAGAGTGTGCACTGTGTCTGCTAGGATGTCAGAGAGGATGGGGATGAGTAGGCCAACCCAAGCTATGTGCTTAAAGAATTTCTCCAGTTCTTAAACAACCAAAAGGAACAGCTTGAAATCTGTTATGTATTTTCCCATTTCTAACAACATCAATTCCAGCCGAAGAGGCAGAAAAGTCAAGATGGAAAAGTTCTTCTGAGAGACAGGTAGGAAAGTGTAACTGTGCTGGTTATACATACAAGTAAAAACCAGCATGTCCTGTAGCTGTGGAAGCCAGACAGTGGAACAGGGGAGCACTTTGCATGTGCAGACCTGTGGGTCACAGTGGCCTCAGACCCAGCCACTTCTCTTCTCTACAGCTGGCGAGTCTGTGCTATGCAGAGGTTTGGATTCTGCTTCCACTGGTTCCCTCTGGGCAGCCTGACCTCTCTTACTCATTGCTTCTGACCCTGACCCCATTGGTGGCTGTCCTTGGCTCTCTGGATTTTTCTGTTTTTTTTTCTTCCATGCTTATTAGTAAGGGTTCTCGGGAGTAACAGAACTCATATAATGAATCTCTCTTTCTATAGAAAAGATATTTATTAGACTGACTCACAAGCTGTGGTCCAGCTAACCCACCAATGACTGGCTGTGGATGGAAAGTCCAAGAATGCAGAAGTTGCTTAGTCCACAAGCCTGGATGTCTCAGCTGGCCTTCAGTAGACCTACAGGAATCCCAAAGAAGGAGGCTCTAATGCCACTGCATGGGCATGCTCACAAGATGAGAGCAAGCATGCAGAGACAGGCTTTTCTTCTAAGTCCTCACATAGGCTTCCAGTAAAGGGCGTGGCTTAGATTAAAAGTGTGTCTTTCTACAGCAAAGATACTGGTTAGAAGTGGGTCTACCTATTGCAGATTAGGCAAAAATCCCTCACAGGTGTGCCCTCCATTTTTGGCTTTTAGTTAATTCCAGATGTAGTCAAGTTGACCTATCCATCACACAATCTGAATTGTTTGGGTATTCGTTTCTGATCTCAGCCAGCAATAAGAAATCGAGTCATGTGCATTTATAGAGCTTCATAAGCACCACAAAGGTAGAGGTTTGTCTGGGTGTCTGTGAGAGTGTATCCAGATCTCTGCTTCAGGTTCCCCACTCCCTGAACATGTGATTACATCAACTGTTTTCTGGTTTTTTTGGATTCAAGTTTCCATTTTAGAAATTGAAATAACCAATTGAGTCAATAGTGCATTAAAGTAACTTCAGAGGGACACCAAAACTACTTAAGGAATGGAGACAGACAGACAGATAAACAGGCAGATAAATTAGATAGATAGACAGACAGACAGACAGACAGACAGACAGACAGGAGAGTTCCTCTTGGAGTCATTCCCCAGAAGCAATCCCACATTTGAATTTTCCACCTCCTCTACTTCTCCACAATGTCTTTTGTCTGTTTTTAGTTGGTAGCCCATCTACTGTTTGCTGTGTGTGTGGGCGCACGTGCGCATGTGGGAGTGTATGGTGTGCTCAAGAATGTGTGTGATCTGTCTGTCACTAACAAAGGTCTTAGCTCTGTATTTACACACAAAAAAACCCCACTATATGAGAAAGGGATGAGGGATCACTTTTTATAGAAATCATTAAGTCTTACCAGTGAAAAAGTTACTTCACTGCTCCCCGAATACCACTCAAGACTGCAAACAGATATTATCCATGGATTCCCACAAGTTTCTTTCAATGTTTATGGTGGATGTTTGTTTTGATTAAAAGCACTTTCAACCTGTTGGCTGATTACACACACACACACAGCACACACAGCACACAGCACACACAGCACACACAGCACACACAGCACACACGCACACACGCACACACGCACACACGCACACGCGCACACGCGCACACTCGCACACGCGCACACGCGCGCACACACACACACACATGCGCACACACACACACACTTTTAGGTCATGGGCATGGAAAACATGTAACTTGAGAGTAAAGCTACACATTTAGCTTAGGTTGGAAAAGCAGATTGCTTGGAGAATCCAAGGTACAATAAGATTGGCTACACCCTTCTTTTAAAGGCAAACAGGCTGAGCACACAGTAGGAGAGCAGGCTAAAGACACAGTCTTAGATAATCTTAAGGAATATGATCAACGTGGCTGAAAGGTCTAGCAAAATTTCAGACTCTTTGAAGGCAAGAGAAAAGGTATGTTCAGAGAAAACCCACATTGCTTGGTAAAGTGATGTCATAATGTCCTCCAGTGGTTACGGCACCCTCCTGAGGATGGATCACTAAGTCAAGCACAGCTCTCCAGAGCAACAGAACCAATAGAGCTTAGTATGAACTTCCATGACACGGGGTATGTGTGTGCTGGATGAGCAGAACTCATTAGCTGTTCCACACACAGAGCTGGCTGCCTCTGCTGCCTCAAACTGAGGTCTGATGCCTGAAAGCTGATGCCTGGGGAGCTGCTGGAATTCAATACACACTGAAAGGCAGAAGAAACTAGAGTATGAAGTTAGGACCAGGTGGAGACAGCAGTGAGAGGGGACCCATCTGGGGAGAAGCAGAACAGTCAGGCTGTGTTGATGGGTTTTTCTAAGATCGATGCTTTGAAGGTAATGCTTTAAGGTTGGATTTTTCTGCTTGGTTGTTCTTGTTGTGAAAAAACCTTTATAGATATGCCAGAGGCATGTTCCTAGAATGATTCTAAATCCTGTCAACCATCAAAAGTTTGCAGCTTCCCAACCCTGGATCTCTGTACTATGTAGCCGCTCTCCACACCTCACAGCATCCGTGTCTTCTCCCTCAGTTGACACCTAGACTACATTTTAGTTTTTACATCTCAGGAGAATGAACTAATGGTTATCAACAGTGGGCATGAGACAAAGTGACCTGTGAATTGTGTTCTTTAATCCCATTAACCACCGCTACCTTCTTCTCTGCCCTGTCTGGATTTACCCTACACAGGGCATTCTGCTCCTCTCAGAAACCACAGATGGACAAATAAAAGGCTCAGTACCGTCTGTGTAAGACATTAGCTCCAGTTGTTGGTCAGGGGTGTCCTGGAGATCCCCCAGAATAGTACAGGCTGTTACTATTACTCCTGGTGGCTCAATGTTCAGTTTCTATTTCTGAAGACACCACACACTCTGACTGTTAGGAGCCATGCTGCGTTTGCTGAAGTAGCTATACGCTCGCCATTATAAGATGGCACTGGCTTCCTGTTCCTGGTTCTTCTTGGCCTTGGTGTCTGCAGCTGTGCGAACGCGTAGGCGCGAATTTTCCCACTGATAGTACTATCAGTGGACATGTAAATGAGACCCCAGTCTGTAAGCCAATGAGGACAGATCATGTCTCTTTGATAGTATATAAGTCAGTACATTCTGGGGCTTGGGGTCCTTCCTTTGTTCTCCATCTTGCATCCTTCTAACTAAAAGAGCTGTAACAATAAAAGACGCTGTCAGAAGAATCTTGAGTGTGACATGCTCCTTATCGGCGAGGTAGCGTGTCGCATCTGACCACCAGACAGAGAAGAGTAGCTGGTGCTGACTGGAAGGCTTCCTCCATGCTGGTTGGCTCCCATAGTGCTGGAAGGTTCTATGTAGGCTGCTAGGGCAAATGCCATCACTGGTCACACCTGGCTGTGAGGTCTGTGAAACTCAATAACAGTCAACAAGCTATGGCCATAGGTGAAACAGTGACCCAAATGTTATGGGAGCAACCATTTGTTTTCTGTTTGGACTTAAGGCCCACTTCACAGGGGGACACAAACACGTGGTGATGTCAGTCAGTCTAGGAATCTACAGGAATGACTAGTACTGTTAGTCTGGCTGGGAATCCACAGTCGGGGAACTCAAAGACCACAGAGGTGAACCTATTACTGTTATTTTACTGAGTAGATAAAGTATCAAACTGATCTCTAAAGTTGTACCTTCATCCCCATAGATTTCTGCAGCTCTCAGACATCGAAGTTTTCTTTTGCCATGTGCGGAGGGAATTCGGAAACTCACAACTAGCCAAGGAACAGAGACTACACGCCTGTAAAATGTTCAGCCATAAATAGGACATCAACATCACATGGCTCCATCCAAGGCTCTAGAATCACCACAGAACAGGGGAAGAAAGACTGTTAGGAGCCAGAGGTCAGGAGGACTGGAGCAAGACTATGTCATCTGCACATGGCAGGACTGTTGCACCCATGAGCTCCCAGTGGCTGTGAGACCAGGATCAAGCCAGTCAACATATCAACATGTAGTCGGGGGGTGGGGGGGGGAGGGCAAGGAGGACATCACAATCCCCCAACCTTAACTAAGGAGGCATTTACAGTTAATAGATTCTTGGGTAGGAAGAATCATTTTTTTTTTTAAGAAGTAGAGACTCTCATAGGTTGACGGACAACACTCCACTTGATGGCCACACTTATGAGTATATGGGCAGCAGAAATTGGACTTAGTAGGTCATAAAAAAAAACAAAAAGAAAAGAAAAAGAAGAGAGGACGTAAAATTGGGAGGGTGTAGAGGTGAGTCTAGGAAGGGTTAAGAAGTAGGAGTGAGCAAGACCCAAACACATTGTACGAATGTTTGAAATTCTCAGTCTATTTCTCACAAGTAGTTGAATTTAGGAACATAAAGCTTTTCTTTTAGCATAGGTGAGACATCTCCAGGGATTACTTTTATTTTATTTCTAATGCTATTGTTGTCTTTCTATAAAGACTAAAATTCTCAGGTCACATGACCCTTTCACAGGAGTCATCTAAGACCATGTGAAAACACAGATAAATATTTGCATGAAGACTCATAATAGTAGCAAGATTACAATTATGAAGTACCAACAGAAACAGTTATGGTTGGGGGTAACCACAACGTGAGGATCTGTGTTAAGGGACTATAGCATTCGGAGGGTTGAGACCTATAAACTCTTGCGTCATCCTGCTTATTAGACTGCCTTCTCTGTGGTTGACTTTTACACCCCATCTCCCCTTCTTGCGTGCATAGAAATCAATCTCTGTTATAAATACATAAGAAAGAGCAGTGCGTACACAGCTCAGTGCGTACACAACTCCTTCCAGCCTTCCATATTGGATTTTGGAAATAGGGTCTTGAATGGTTCCACCATGGGCACAGGGGCCTGCTGTATTTATTTTTCTACTTTCCTTTCTAGAAACTCTGTTGGGCTGGGCTTTCTATAGCTATCTCTACAGGGTGATAGGATTCTCACCCTGTATCCCCAAATCTGTATACCTACCACATGGTATCACTCAGGAATGCTCTTCTATGTGTCTGATGACTTAGCTTGCCCATCTAGTTTCCCACACTCACACTTTTGTTACCAAAATTCCCCTCAGAGGCTCCAACTTTTTTCTTTTTTTTTTTTTTCTTTTTCTTTTTCTTTTTTTTTTTTGGTTTTTCGAGACAGGGTTTCTCTGTATAGCCCTGGTTGTCCTGAAACTCACTCTGTAGACCAGGCTGGCCTCCAACTCAGAAATCCACCTGCCTCTGCCTCCCAAGTGCTGGGATTAAAGGCATGCGCCACCACCGCCAGGCAAGGCCCCAACTTTTGATCCACCATCTAATCCAAATGACAAACAACACTGAGCCAACAGGAGGCCCTAGGGTTAGTACTCTGTGTCCCAGTTTCTTGACTGTCCTCTGCCATACCTCCACATTGTCCCAGTTGCCAGTCACAGACAGACTTGCTGTGGACCACCACTGCTTCCTTTGGTCACTGATATATTCTGTGTGCTTAGAATTCCTTGTGGGTAGAGAAGTTGATATCACCAAAATAAAACAATCAGCATTGCCCCAAATTCCTGTTGTAAAACATATTTTCTTTTCTTCTTCTTCTTCTTCTTCTTCTTCTTCTTCTTCTTCTTCTTCTTCTTCTTCTTCTTCTTCTTCTTCTTCTTCTTTTCTTCTTCTTCTTCTTCTTCTTCTTCTTCTTCTTCTTCTTCTTCTTCTTCTTCTTCTTCTTCTTCTTCTTCTTCTTCTTCTTCCTCTTCCTCCTCCTCCTCCTCCTCTTCCTCCTCCTCTTCTTTTTCTTCTTCTTCTTCTTCTTCTTCTTCTTCTTCTTCTTCTTCTTCTTCTTCTTCTTCTTCTTCTTCTTCTTCTTCTTCTTCTTCTTCTTCTTCTATCAAGACTCTAAAGATGTAAGGCTAACATTAAATACAAGGCACAGCTGAAAACCCAAACTGGAGTTAACTTTGCAAGTGATCTGGGAAGAACGTATTGCCAAACATACTAGGTCACTCAGGAAGGAGCTTTTGAGATGTTAAATGTCTGGTGAGAGACAGGTGACCTGATACTCCTCAGAGCTTTGGTGCTGTGATCTATCTCAAGATGTGAGACATGCACAAAAGAAAAATGGGTATTATGTTGTACTTGAGAAATACTACAGCACAAAGAGCATCTGCCAGTTAAGACTAGGCAGCTCTTTCAAAGAGCTGACTTTCCTGATTCAGTAACTCCTCCATTTTTACGCCCCATTAGGTGTTGTCATAAGCTTTGTCTCACTGCATCTCAATGGCAGCTTAAAGAGGCAGGTGTGATTGCACCTATTTATGGAGAAAACCCCAAAGTCTTAAAGATATGAACTGGCTAATTCAGGGACACAGAGAGAGCAAGCAGCTGAGCCGTTTCTGAGCCCAGAGCTTCTGAGTATGTCTTTTCCAAACAGCAAGATTGTTAGTTCTTGGGGAAACCAGGATTTAAGGAAACCTATTTAAGGCAGATTGTAATATTATTGCTCTTCCTAGGCACAAGTAATATCTTCTCAAGGTGCAGTGATGGTAAGCAATTGATCAGCATGTAGCTCACACACTGTTAGCATTCTGTACCAACCATACGCCTTATGAGGGTATGAAACCTCCCGCATACCATAAAGGGAAGGGATGCTAGATTCACGATCCATGAAAAGCACTCATTTTCTGGCCACTTTATGGTGCATGAATCACACATTCAGAAACAAGGGGATGCATATTCATGGCATAAAAATGCATGGTGCTTATCCAGGGAAGCACGGGGCTTGTTTTGCTTTGTGCTTTAAAGACAATTACATAGGACAAATACATTCTGGAGAAACACTCAGTTATTCCCCAGGAAAATTATAAATGCTTATAGGCAGCTCATTTTGATCGTTTTTTGCAGTTTATTGCTCTCCTCTGCCGCCAGCATGCTCTTTTCTGTCCATTAGTCCCTGTAACAGATCTCTCTGTCTCAGTACTCCCTGTCAGCCCATGGACTTAAGCACCTATTTTATCTTTGCTGTAATGTCACTTGGACTAAGTTGTAACCACTGAAGTTCGCTCTTGCAATTATCCTTTCAGTCTTCTGCATCAATATCTCCCTGTGTTCTGGCTCAGTCCCAGATGCCTATCTGTGTCTTCTCTCCTTGACTCATCTTAAAACAAGGGGTGAAAGACAAGAACTCACAAGCCTTCCGAGCCTCGTCTTCACTACACCTTTGTTGTCTTCCCTTTGTGGAAAAAAGCTGCTACCTCGTCTTCTGAGGATGTGGATCTCCTTACCCTGCTCCCCATTCTCTCCTCAGCGCTATTATTGCTCACTCCTGGCCTGCCTCTGTCTCCTGTTCTCATTCTTGGGCATGCTGATCCACTGTCTTCGCTTTAACACACCATGATATGCCAATGTAACTAAGGCTCCAGACCCATCTTCTTTCTGAGATCATATGGCCAGCCTGCTTTCTCTGTGTTTCCATTCCTGACTGACTAGAATGTTCAGAAACCTGTCACTCAAACCCACTCTTTCCCTATTCTCCCTACTCAGCAGACAACCTCTCCCTGGAAACTTGGGTTCCACCCCTTGGGATGACCCTTGACTTTATCCTTGTGTGTATTCTCCAATCCATCAGCCAGTGATGGCTTCCAAATACCCACTCTGGGTCCAACTTGTTTTATCTAGTATCCCCACTGAGGCTAGAAACCTCTCTCTGTGTCTACCTGCTTTTACTGCCTTTCTCTATAATTCCTTTCTCCAGGGTTCTTGATGTTCTTTTCCCACACTTATCAAAAAGTCACCTGTGCTCAAGATCTCCTGTGCCTTCTCTTCATCTCATGACAAAAGCCAATTCCATTGCTAGTCTAAAGTAAACCAAATGCTTCTAGGTTTACTTCACCATGATAATTCCCATCCCCTCTCTGTGCCCAGGCTGACCTGCACACTGGTCATTTTTTTGTTCACTTAAGACATATTTAGAAGTATTTGTTGTTATTTATTCACAAATGTGAAGCTGTCCTCTGGGATCTGGAGACAAATTTAAAACAGGATGCGGGAGTCAAGAGACATTTGACACACACAAATTTGACGCACATTTCTCTTACATCTGCTGTAAGAGAAATGGAGATGCGTAGGCCCAGTGTGTTGGGAGGACCTGACAAATGTGGGTACAAGGCAGCTGTCGGGAGATGCCAAGGAGACCCAGGAAGGCGGCAGGGAGCCACCTCACTGTGGGCCCATCATGGACCAGGTCTATGTGGTATAGTAGGACCCTCCTTATGGGTGACTTCATTGGGTTCCTCAGAAATGATAAGAAAGGAAAGAGATTATATTGGTAAGTTTTCACAGAGAAAGAGAGCAGGTAAGAGAAACATGTACATACTAAAATAAGTTTATTACTTAAGTCTATGTAAAAATAGTACTAGGTTGTCTGACACCTAAGAAGTTGAGAACCTAGTAGCTGCTCAATCCACCAAGCTGAATACTTAGCCATCTTAATTTCAAGCTGAATGCCTGGAAGGTTTCTGGAGATTTGCTGGTTCTTAGTCAGGGATGGAAGCCTGGAAATGACAGGAGGGAGAGAAGAAAACCACAGCAGCAACTGGACAAACATCCTCATGGTGAAGAGGATAGGCCAGGCGAGCAGCAGGAGAGAGATCTTCCTTCTGCAGGTCCCTCTTTCATCTGGGCTGTGCCATCTGGTAGCAGCACCCACACTCTGGGTAAGCCTTCTCATATTAATTAGCAAAGTAAGGACAATTCTTCATTTGAGACTCCCTACTTAGAGTATTCTAATTTATGGCAAATTGACAGAGAGGCCCTAAGGAGGTACTGTCTTCCTAAGTGAGCAGGCATAGCAGAGACATGAAGGGACTCTTCTGAAAGGCAAAGGGTGAGCTTATACTCTACCCGAGAGGCAGAGAGTGTATGGTGTTATCACAGTTGCAAATTAACTTTTCTAAAAATAAAATTGTTTAAGTCAAATTTGGGGCAAAAATGTAAAAAAAAAAAAAAAAAAACAGGAAAGAGTGAGCTCGGGTATGGTCACTGTGCAATAGACACACACACTGCATCCTTTCACAGGGTGACAGGGTTCTGTAAGAGGAAGCCACTGTAACACCAAATCCACAGAGTAGAGGCCATTAGTGAAGAGTAGAAACCATCTTAGGCAAGGCCAGCAGCTCAGACCATGTGGCATTCAGGGATCTTCCGGGTATCCCATGGGTTAGAAGGTTAGTAATATTTTAATGTATTGTTTGGATCCATTCTGATTCATGGATTTTTATTGCTTGTTGTGTATGAGAACTCCATTCTCGACTGCATATGAAAAGAAAAAAATAAACAGTCTGGGGCTATTTACTCTTCTTTAGTCTCGTCCCCATGTAATTAAGTATGCCATCTGCAGTGAGCCCGGCTCTAACAGGAGATTCTGTGAGCGAACAATGCCTCAGATATGCTTATTTCTTTCTCTCTACTTTCCCAACCAAATCAACACCCCAAGCTTTCTGTGTTATGCCTACTAGTTTTCAAAAGCCATAATAGAGGCTATTAATGTTGATAGACAAGAACCATTTTTTTATCCGTATGCAGCGTGTCTTTCCATTTGATTTTTACTAAACATTAAACTTTCTGTTTGGCTTGTAGAGAGTGGGCTTAAAAGAGAAGTCTGGAAGACGTGCAAGTTTGAGATGTGATGCCCAGTCATGGATCACATTACTGAGCAACTGGTGTGCGGGGCACTACTGTCGGACAGAAGATTCTTCTCACAGAGCTCACCTAGTGTGCCTACAAATGACTGTGCCCATTTCTTGCCCAGGAAGATAAGGATTAGTATAGAGGAGGTAGGTTAGCAGAGTGCTTGCTTTGCAGACATAAGAATGGACGTGAATTCAGATTCTGGATCTCACGGGGAGAGGCTGGTTGTGGTACATGTGCTTATCATTCCAACACTCATCCCTAACCCTAACCCTAGGGTCTAGGGTTAGGGTTTCTGGGACTCACTGGCCAGCAGGCCTAGCCGGTTTAGTGAGGTACTGCTCAGTCAGAGACCTTGTCTCAAAAGAAGTGGATGCTGTCCAGGAAAAGACTGTTGAGGCTGTCTTCTGGCTGCCACATGCACAGGCACACATGAGCACATGTGACCTCACTCACATATGCACTCATAAAATGAAAAAGATAAGGAAAAGACGGCCTAGATGCCTGATCTGTGGATGGACAGACGAATGGGTGATAACTGCATATTTTCTATTCTTACCTGTTTTCTTCTTTTTAAAATCTTTACTTAATATTATCTTGTGCATGTGTGATATGGTAGAACACATGTGCGCCATGACACACATACGGAGGTCCAAGGACGCCTTTGCAGGTCAGTTCTCTTCTTATACTCCTGTGTGGATTGAACTTATGAACTCAAGCCATCTGGCTTGCTCAGCAAGCCCTTGACTGCCACCTCTCTACTCCCTTTCCCTGTTCTAAGTACTGATGGGCCAATTATCTCTGTGTGTATGTCAACTGAACCAAGAACTCACAATTTGACTAGCCTGGCACACCAGCCTGCCCCAGATCCTCTTATCTGTACCTCCCAAGTTCTGGGGCCATAAGTATTTATCTCTGTGCCTGGACTTTGAGAATGTTTTATTTAATTTTCATATTAAAAAATGTGTGCCTTCTTTGAGAATGTCACACATGCTCCGATCACGTTCACCTCCTCCTCCTTCAACCTCAACCCTTCCCAAGTCCACATTTACTTCTGATCCTACTCAAAATTGTGTTCTCTTGGTTTGTTTTTTTTAACCCATCATAATCAATTTTTGCTACCCATCTATTAGTAGATGTGTGGTTTTCCACTGGACTGTTGTGAATGTAAAGGACACTACACTCCTAGTGAAAAACAGTCTCTCCCTTCTCAGTAGCCAATAGTCACCAACAGCTCCTCAGTCAGAGGTGGAACTTCATGCACAACTCCCTGACTCCATGTTATGTATGACGTGGGCTTACACAGGTCTTGTGTGTGATGTCACAACTGTCATGAGGTCAAATGTACAGCTACTTTGCTGTGTGCAGAAGACACCGATTCTTTGTTGTCACCCACCACCTCAGGATCTTACACCCTTTCCTCCCTCTCTTCCACAGTTATTGGTGAGCCTTGGGAGGAGAGGGTGTATCAGTTGTGTCCTGCAGAGGGTGAGCATTCTGAAGTTTGCAATTCTGTATCCCCTAGCTAGTTGAAGTTCTCTGTGTTAACCACTGTTTACTGCAAATGGAAGCTTATCGTATGGGGGATGAGAGATACATTGCTCTATGTATCTCTCTATTGCTTTATAACAATAAACCATTGGAAGTTGGTTTAATATTATGACAATTTGGAAGAGTAACAGTAGTAGGTTCTCTCCCAGGGCCTCTGACCTCTGTAGCCATAGATTCTTGACCTAAATAATGGTAAAAAGCTATGGGTTTCATTCTCTGGAGCAGGAATTAAATTCAACCAAGAAGTAGTAGGTTAGTCCAATGTTATTCATGTTTCTATGACACCAGTGGCCTTGGCTTTCTAGACATTAGGTTCCATATATATTGGAGTTACTCTCTAATGGGGCAAGAATGGGTCCATTAGACCCCAGAAGCTAACAAGACCCCAGAAGCTAACAATAAAAATCCTAGTGCAAAGGAAGAGTTACTTCATTTAGAGTCCTTGGTCATTGAGGTGACATAGACCCCAAATTTTTCAGGTCAATGCTATTTGGTACCCGAGAGAACTTTGTGATAAGACTCCATTACTGACATCACTTTTTTGAGCCATTGAATATATAGAAATCAAGCTGGTACTGATGTGGAAAGCTCATCCCTTCTGGTTGGCTTTCACAGTGTTGGGAGGATCTGTGTTCAGTACAGGAGGGGAGCAGTAACCTTCAGTCATGTTCAGCTGTGAACCTTGCAGACTACAATCATAATTCTGCCTGGCTTTTGATTTGGGTTCTGGGAGGTTGAACTTTAAAACTCACAGTTGCTTAGCATCTCCAGGTCTCCTAGGTTGGTTTTATATGAAGAGAAGTTGTATCAAGAGAACCAAGTGCATCTTATACTGAGAAGCATGGATACTGTGATGGTTTGCATATGCTCGGCCCAGGGAGTGGCACTATTCAAAGGTGTGGCCCTGTTGGAGTAGGTGTGGCCTTGTTGAAATAGGTTTTTCAGTGGACTATCAGACACACTTCATAGCTGCCTGGAAGTCAGTCTTCTCTTAAAGACCACCAGTAGATGAAGATGTAGAACTCTCAGCTCCTCTTGCACCATGCCTGCCTGGATGCTGCCATAGTTTCCATCGTGATGATAATAGATTGAAACTCTTAATCTGTAAGCCAGCCCCAATTAAATGTTGTCCTTATAAGGATTGCCTTGGTCATGGTGTCTGTTCACAGCAGTAAAACCCTAACTAAGATAGATACCTATAGAGGATTCAACCTATAATACGATTAAAGGTCCCATACACACCTGCAAAGCAGAGAAAGATAAGTCCTTGGAACTCCTCTCAAGAGGAGTGTGTAGTAACAAGTATATGGGTGATCTTGACAGTGTACTGTAGAGACACTGTTCCAGTGGGCCTGAGATAAAGAAGAGGAATGTGCCTGAAGGCACACTGGGTTCGTGGCAGGCTGGAGACTCAATGACTGTTGTCTTGTGCAGAGACCAAAAAGAGAAGAAGTCATGTGAAAATGAGGTGAAACTGGAGAGCTACTGATGGAAACATGTGGACACAAGCCCTAAGTGGACAGTTATTGGCCTATTGATTAGAAACCTAGGGCATTCATGGCATAGGCTCTTACTTAAAGCCTGGGATTGAGGCCCTGTAGATACATTGGTTCTAGAATCTCAGCTTCTAGAACTTCTAGAAAATCTACTTCTATGTTTCTAAGTCAGTGCTTTCACTATGATTTATGATGGCTTCTCTGGGCAACTTACTCAGCATTACAGAAAACTCAATGTCCTCTCAGACTGAATTCAGAGCCAGACTGTGTGGATTTTCAGAGATCAGCACCACCATGAACACAAGGGTCTATAGTACTTCCACAGAGACAGCTTTCCAGCCTTTCTTTGGGGAGTTGCATAATTTCTCTCTGCCTTGATTTCCTCATCTGTCTGATGGACATTATAATGATCTCAGCGCCATCGTGCCTGGCTTCAGTGTGTATGTAGCTTAGCAGTGTTTCATGTTCCACTTGTGTCTGCTAGCTGCCTTCAAGGACACCACATGGAAGGGGAGGAGGCATCTTGGTAAGGAGGACAATGAGATCTCAGAGAGAGAAAGCAGAACAAGATGTGTAAATAAATGAAATAACCTGAAATGGTACTTAGGATTCATAGGATATATGATGGCGAAAAGAAGACAAATGAATGATATCCGGCATATTAAAGATGACATACGTGTACAAAGTATAAAATCCATGAATACATGAATTTATTTTCCACTTTTGAGAACTTTATACACGAGTACTGTCTTTACCGCATTCATACTGCTTATTTTTCCCTCCTCTCTATCCTTTGTCTTCCTCACTCCATTTCAAATTATTACACACACACACACACACACACACACACCATTTAGTGCTGCCCCTGTGTCTATGTATTTACGGCTGAGTACTTGGGACAGAATAATCTTGACTAGACTCATCCCTGGAGAGGACGGACTCTTCCTCTATACTCAGCTGCTGACTACCAGTGGCTTTTCATTAGGGGTGGGTACCTGTAACATTTCCTCTACCCGCGCTAACATGTCAGCTCGTGTTAAGACTATGCACATCTTGGTTTAGGCAAGCACATTGCCAAGGTTTCATGGGTGCAGCTTCCCTACCTACCTTCCAGCAGGAGCCCTAGCCGCTGTCCCTCTTCTCTTCTCTCACCTTCATCTATGTTCCCAATCGTGTGTATTTTAGTTATGATATCTTGAACATATTCTACAAAACACAAGTTCTTCTTATCTATTCAACAAATGTAAAACAGGATTAAGAGTGAACTGGGGATGGCTAAAGGGTTGGATGGCTGAGCCACTTACTCGAAGAAAGCAGAGGAATTGATGAAGGACCATCTCAGACGTTGGAAGGCAGGAAAATACAGGGCACTCGGGGTGTTAGGGTGCACAGGTGGTACATGTCTGCCTCCCTGGCATCTGTGGAAGATGAGTTACCTCCCCTTGTGTGTGCAAGATATGTGCCTTTTGCTTTGTCTGGCTTCAGTTGCCTGACATTGATGGATGACCTGCAGTAGATTGAATGGTTCATTTCCACCACTGTGGTCACCAGCGGGACCTGTAGACAGTCCAGAGGCCACATCTATTTTTGTCATTTGGAAGCCTACTGTTAACATGTCTGCTCTGCTCCAGAGGAAACTGGGGCTCTAATTCTACTGCCTGAGGGATGCTGACAATAACAGAAAGACTTTTCTTCCTTCTGATATTAGAAGGTGGGTGGGAGCCCTGGCATCCTCATCGTCTTTGTTTTCTTGTATCATTTCTCTATATCTCTATAACCCTGAGCAGACAAAACAAATCAAGCCTGAAGTTTCACAGAGGATGGCCCTGGCTGCTTTCTTTTAGGGACTGGTCTCCACCAGTGGAGAAAAATCAATTGCTCACAGTAGTTATGTATGACATTGTCTCCTGTGTAGGACTGACACTTCATCACTACTATTCACGTAGGACAGAGTTGAACTAACAGAAGTAAGAGAATGAGCTAACCAGTGTTTGAGGAAGTAAGAGAGGGAAAGCTGACACCATCGATGATGTGAGTGAAGGTCACCCTCTAGCTACCCAACTGCAATCAGTGGATGACTCCAACTTTCCAGGTGACATTTTACAGCATGATTTGGGAAGTTCTCTTGGGTGGAAGAGAGCGAGACAGACTGCACAGCATGGCTCAGGTGAGACACCAACATGAGCCTCTCAGTTAGACAGTGGAAGCAAGGTTAGAGTAGAAGAGTCCTCAATGGCGGAGGAGAAGGGTACACCATGATCTTCATAGCCAGAAACTAATATCTTTGCTGGCTACTTAGCCCATTTCTCAATGTAAACAAATGTTTTTATAATAAATAGAAGAAATGTCATGAGCACACGGTACATTACGGATCCACTCAGACAAGACTAATCCATCATTTGGTATCAAATACACCAACAGTTAAAATAACTCAAATGTATTTATTCAATAGAAACTCATTCCTGACCATCTTTAGGGTGCAGATGGCACTCGTGTAGTGGAGGTTATACTTCGATTTGACAGGTCTCATAAAAATCTTGGTAGCAAGGGAAAGAAATAACAAGGCATGATTATCAAAGTCTGTGTAACTGTGATGAGGAAGCAGGTGCTGCCAGCCAAGTGTTTTGTAAAGGAGAAGTACCCTGAACCCTTCTTCCCACTGAAAACCTACAAAGGATTTTGTTCTCGTGTCTGGGCTTGTGCGCAGAGAGGTTACATACAACAAACCAAGCAGTGCAGAAACATTGAGCCCTCTTTGCAGAGGGGCTCCAGAGGAGACCCCACAGGAACAACTAAACCCAGGGTTCAATAGGATTCCTGTGCCCAGAGATCAGAAGGGGTGATGCAGCTACATAGGCAATCAACCCCAGTAAATGCCACTTTCCGTTCTGAAATAGGAGAGGGATAAGGCCAACACAAGACATGGTGTGTATGGGTCTGAGAGTTAGGTAGCAATTGGAGGAAGGGGCAAGCCAAGTGATGACAAGACGTGTCACCTAACAGATGCCTGATGTCCCTGTTCAAAGTAATGTTCATCAAGGGTAGAAACATCCATGCATTACCAAGAGCTTAACTATATTTGTGCTACATTTTCCAAGAGGAGCAATTTATGCACCAGGCCTGAGCCTAAGTTTGAAACGAGGGCTCAGCTCCAGGTGTTATGGTTGAGGATTTCTTGGTTTCTGCCTTCAAAGCTGGCCAATGTGAGAAGCACGGTACATTGGAATGCCCAGTGCATTGATCAGAGATGGGCATGCAGTAAACACACTGTTTTCACTTTTACCATCATGCCTTAAAACTTTCAATACACTTCTGAGTTCAGAACCTGAGCTCAGCTTTGCAGGTACACCCTACTGGGAAGCTCGTGTTCTCCATGAAATATTCAGGAAACAGAATTCAGATCTTTAGAAAGGACATCCTCATGTAACTAATTTTAACATTATTTCAAAGTAAATGACTGGAATAAAAATATTTTACTTGAATCTGATCACTTATTATCAACCAGGAAATGACTAATTTCTCATACATGTGTGTAAAATAAACTGCACTCCTCCCATTCTTTAACTTTTGCATCATTTAAAAGTGTATTAGGACTGAACTATGATCCCTTGAAATTTCTATAACTAAGGTGCTAGTTCTTAATGGGGCTGTATCGGAGTTGGAGCCTTTGGGGAAGCAAACTAGGCTTAACAACGCATAAAGATAAGAGCAATGTCCTCCTCACACAGGATCTGTGGCTCTGTTGTTGTTATTATTATTATTATTATTATTATTATTATTGTCCATTATAAACATCATTGCACCAGCAAAACAACTTCAGAGAGGAAAGATTGATTTTTTTGGGCTTCACAGTTTCAGGATGTCAGTCCCGCTGGCAGAGGGTCAAAGAACAGTAGCTCGGGTGATGGAGACATTCATTCAGCATGGCAGAGCATATAGAGAAAACAGCATCTCACATGACGGAGACAAAAGCAGAAGCAGAGTAGAGTAGTAGGAGGAGACACTGCCCCTTCTTCTATCCCCGAGGCTCCAGAAACACGTAGGTCTTTTCCTACTGTCTTTACCACTGGGAAAGAAACTGTTTAAAAGGAAGGCAGTTCTCAGATAAGAGTTGAGAGACAACAGTCATGTTCAGCTGCTTCTGGGGCAGACATTAGTGGCCATGACCTTCACCACAGGTATCCACAAGGCAGAGTAAACAGAGTACAGGCTGGGGACAAGACCTATCTTGCAGAGCATGCCTAAAGTGACTAGATTCCTCCAGTTGTCCCCAGTCTTAACAGCCTGTTCAGCCATTCCTATCGGAAGGTTAGTGTGTCAGGAAGTTGGTGCCCCTGAGAGCCAATCATGCTCTTGGTAGCACTGACGACTGGGAACAAGCCTTAAATACTGGACATTTGGAGACATGTTCATATCCAAATCTCAAGAGAAGCCTCCTCTCTATGAGCTCTGCATGAGGCTGCTTCACTAACACCTGCGCTTTCTTCACTTCCTGGACTGTTTGCCATGTGCCAGTCTGGTTTTTTTTGTTGTTTGTTTTGTTTTTTAAACCTGTCTATAAAAAAGGCAGCTGCTGGCCACCTTCTCATTGCATGCATTTGTTGTCCGGGTGTAGTTCTCTTGTATACAATATAAGCTTACATTCTGCAGCATGTCCCACAAGAGCTCTCCCAGTGAGTCCTGTGGAGCTGAGAGATGCAGCCCTCAGGTAGATTAAAGATCGCTTCCTTCACAAACTTGAACAAGGGGCTGGTCTGCTCGCCCTGAGAATCGTAAAACAAAATCAGAATTGAGTTATAATCTGTCTCTAGATCTGAATCGGACTTGATTTTGTGTGATTGAATGAAGAACTGAGCAGACTATTGAAGAGTTTTGAAAGAGACCACAACCTTCCTGCCCAGAAGCAGAGCCTCACTGCCAGGCCAGAGCTTCAGATAAACAGTGCCAGCCAGCAGAACATGAAGGAGTGACAGCCCCTTCCAAGGCCAATGTCCAGAAGATGTCACCCCTAATTCTCCCATTGTGGCACTGCAGGCTGTCCTCTATGCACATGTATTCACTACCTTAAAGGATTTGAGGTGGGACTATACACTATTCTATAATAGAAATATAATAATCATAAATTATGAGATCTAAAGAACAACATTAAAAGGTACACTTAGGTTTCTTGTACATTAAAGTTTGTCTTTCAAATTTTACAGAGCACCAGATAAGTTGATAAGTTGAGGAGCACCAGATTATTAGAGATTCAGGCCCACTAACGGATGTTGAAGAGCCAATTATGCATCATGCTATGAGAATTTGGATAAAGAAAATGAGGGCATCCTGGTCAAAGCTTAGCTATCAGTCAGTTCCTTATTGGCCGGCTTTAATTCCATTCTCCTGTGTCCGCTTATTTGAACTTGAGTCTGCTTATAAAAACCCCCACGTGTTGTAAACCATTTCAAACATTGCTTCCCAACTGAGATTAATTGCAGTAACGTAGACAGCTATGAGCTATGAGAATGTCTGTGTGTTAAATGCCATTTCAAGCACTTCTAGGCATCACCTTCTTTGACTGTCACAAGGACGCATCCCTGTAGGAACTAATATCCAGCGTTTGAGAGAGAAGCAGGGATATAGGAGAAATTAGATGGCAACAAGATCTACACTTAACTCACTAATGCCAGCTTCATGAGCTGTCTTGTGACCCTTCATGACCAAGCCCTGCTATGGACTGTCATTTGGACAAAGCTCCCAAGGTGATCCCATTAAAACGAAGTTGCTAGGAGTTCAGACACCCAATATGGCAGACGTCTTCACTTAACAAGGGAGACTTAGACAGAGCAGATCGATGCACACGTGGGGAAACCTCGTGTAGAGATGAAAGTCAAGGTCGGGGGATATGTCTATAAGCCGAAGAATGTCATATCTTGACCGATGCCTTTTGTAGTGAGTTGTTTGCTAGCGTTTCATGAATGATCAAAATACTGCAGACAACCACTCAATGGGAGGATTTAGTCAGTCATAGCAGGGCCACTGTTTCTGAGCACTGGTAAGACGAACCAACATGAATTGAGAGGTGAAAGATCAGAGATGCTCAGCTCATGGCAGCTGGGGAGAGAGGGATATGTGAGGGAGAAAGAGAGAGGGAAGGGGAGGAGGGAGAGGGAGAAGGAGAGGGAATGAGGGTAAAGGAGAGGGAAGGAGGGAGAGGGAGAGGGAAGAAGGGAGAGGGAGAGGGAGAGGGAAGGAGGGAGAGGGAGAAGAGGAGGGAGAGGGAGAGGGAAGGAGGGGAGGGAAGGAGGGAGAAGAGGAGGGAAGGAGGGAGAGGGAGAGGGAGAGGAAAGGAGGGAGAGGGAGAGGAAAGGAGGGAGAGGGAGAGGAGGGAAGGAGAGGGGAGGGAAGGAGGAGAGGGAAGGAGGGAGAGGAAAGGGAAGGAGGGAGAGGGAGGGAGAAAGAGATATTTTCACCATTGGCTATATGAGTTTATATTTTCAGAGGTATGCCCAGTGGCATTCTGCTTTCAGCTATACCCTACCCTCTATACCAACTTCCGAAATAGTGACAAGGCTGGGACCAAGCATTCAACACCATGAAACCTGTGGGGGATGTCTTACATTCAAGCTATAATGTTATTTCCCTGGCTTCCAAAAGCTCGGGCCATCTCATAATAAAAAGTGCATTTATCTCTGAGCACTCCCAATCAATAATTCCAACACTATTCAAAAGCTCATCGCGACATGCTTTTAACTGCGAACCTTCGGGAAAATGAAAAATAGAGGATTACTGTTCAGTCCTATCGTTGCCGTGAGCAAATACTTGACAGAGACAGCCTAAGGGGAAAGAGATTTCTTCTGGATCACGCTTTCAGAGATTGATGTGCGTAATCAACAGCTCCATTGCTTCTGAGTGAGGCAATGAACAACAGCGTGAGGGTGTTGTAGAGGAAGAGGTTATACACTGTGTGAAGGACAGGAAGCAGGGGAAACACAGAAGGAAATATGGCAAAAGACAGGCCCAAAGACCCACCCTCAGTGACTACACCTGACCACCTCCTACCTATGGACACTACTAATCACGATATCATACAAGTTTACTGACTGTTGCAGATCCTCAAGTTCCCATCACTGCCTTAAAGGGCAACATCAGGCAACCATAGTCATGAGACTATGCGGAAAATTCATATTAATCATTGCAATTTCGTATTCCATCATAATATGGACAGTGTAAATATCCCCGTTCGTGCTGGCTCGTCTTAAAGTGTCAACTTGACACAGGCTAAAAATCATCTGAGAAAGAGTGAGCCTCGATGAGAAATGCCTCCCTAAGATTTGGCTGTAGGCAAGCCTGTAGACATTTCTTAATTAGTGACTGATGGGAGAGAGCTCAGCCCATTGTGGGTGGAGCCATCCCTGGGCTGGTGTTCCCAGGTTCATGAGAAAGCAGGCGAGCAAGCACATGTGAGCAAGCCAAGTGAGCAGCATTCCCTCCACTGCCTCTGTATCAGCTCCTGCCTCCAGTTTCCTGCCCTGTTGAGTTATTCTGACTTCCTCAATGATAGAAGAAGTTGGAAGTGTAAGCCAAATACTCCACCTTTTCTGCCCATGCTTGGTCATGGCGTTCATCACAGCAACAGTAGACACCCGACTGAGACGCCATTCTAAATGGAGAGACATGAGGGTGTAGAAAGGAGAAAACAGGGCCAGATATGACTGAAATCCAGCAGGGGCGCACAAAAACCCTGGGGTTGCTGTCCTGCAATTCCTGGCATGTTGGAGCTGGTGGGTGAGAAACTCAGGCAATTTGAGCTACCTCACCTCTGTATCTGCTTTGCAGCCCACACGGCCTCTCTCTCAAGCCGTCTCTAGTCCTTACCTGTGGATTGCTTCAGCAAGCACATCGGTCACTGCGTTTCCAATAGTCTACAGTCTCCACAGCAGTTTATATTTCACTCCAATGGCTTCTTGGTGTCATCCTCTCGTGGATGCCCACTGAATCTCAACTTGTCACACCTTTCTGGTTTTCTTTTTTAGTTTATTTTTTTTCTAATTGGATATTTCTTTATTTACATTTCAATTGTTTTCCCCCTTTCCAGTCTCCTTTGGAAACACCCTATCTCCTCCTCCCTTTCCCTGCCTCTATGAGATGCTTGCGCCCAACTCACAATCATCCCGCATTCCCGCCCTGGCATTTCCCTACACTGCGGCATCAAACATCCTAAGGCCCAGGACCGCTCCTCCCACTGACTTCCAACAAATGCCATCTTCGGCTCATATGTGGCGGAACCATGGGTCCCTCCACGTGTACTCTTCAGTGGTCCAGTCCCCAGGATCTCCGGAGGACCTGGCTGGTTGACACTGTTGCTCCTCCCCATGGGGCTGCCAAACCCCTCAGCTCCTTCAGTCCCTTCTCCAACTCCTCCATTGAGGACCCAATGATCAGTTCAATGGTTGGCTCGTGAGCATCTGCTTCCTATATTCGTTTGGCTCTTGTACAGCCTCTCAGGAGACGGGCTATGTCAGGCTCCCGTCAGCAAGCACTTCCTGGCATCCCCAAATAGCGTGGGTTTGGTTGAATGTATATGGGATGGACACCAGGTGAGGCAGTCCCTTCCCTGTCTTTCTAGGCATTCTTTTGATCTCTGACGGATGTTCATAGGCTATACCATATAGTATCTATGATGCTATAGCCATTGCATTCTGCATTCTACATTCTGCATTCCTATAGAAACAGCATTATTCGGACAATGGCAAGGTCTGACACCAGCTCAAACTAGCCAGCCTCCTTTGGACCATGGCTACATGGCTTGAGGAATTTGGGTGGCAAGATGCTGCAAAACAAATCTTGGAAAGGCAGCTCCTTGGGAGGCTCTGGAGAGCTAGATGCTCTGAGGCTCTCTCTTCCTAGAGAGCGTTTTAGATCAGTCTAGTCTTTTGTATTATTTCAGTCAGAGTGACAGGTGAGTGTTAGGCCAGTTTCTGAGATTTCCCAACAAATCTCCATGTTTCCGATGACAAAGGCACTTGTCTTAATATGGCACAAATTTCTTCAGATACCATGCCTTCCTCAGCCCAACTTTACACTAATGTTTCTTGAGCAATTGCCAATTTCAGTCCTGGGTCTCACTTCAAAACCTGACTAAAAGCAGTCAGCAACACCTGTGTTGAAGCCTGCACACTGGATGGTTTGTTTTCAAAGTAGATTTTTTTTTTTTTTTGCCACCTGATTAATAATTGGTCTCTCACTTCTAACCTGCACAGTTTTAGGTCACAGATGAAAGGCAGGCAAAGCTGTCAGAATATAATATGATGGACTTTGCCTATTTCCTCATGGAGACTTAATTCCTATCTGAAGCCTTATAAGCCTTTTCGTCCATAACCTTCTGATCTTTCAGGCTTCTGAGAGCACCAGAGAACCGCCTCTAGGCTATGCATACAATTCTGAAAGCCTTGTTCTAGCTTGTTCTCCAAACTTTTCCAGATTTCCTCTTGAGAACCAATAGCAAGAAACTCAGAGGTCAATAGAAGGCCTAGAGAACCAGGAAAGGTGCGGCAGGCTTGGAGTCTGTGGGTCGTCAACACGTTTGGTCTTTTTCAAGTCACACATTTTGGTGCTAATTTTCTGTACTAATCGAGTTTCTGTCTCTGTGACCAAAATATCCAAAACGTCAACATAAAGGGAAAGGTTTCAGCCATCTCATGCTCACTTTTCTGTTCCTAGGCCCTTGGGAGGCAGAGTGTCGTAGTGGGAAAGTGTCTTGCGAGAGGTTCTGCCGCTGTGATAAAACACCGCGACCAAACCCACCCGTGGGAAGGAAAGGGTTCTTTCAGCCCACAGCTCTGTATCGCAAGAACCGGAGGTAGGAGCTGAGGCAGAGGGCATGGAGGGGGTGCTGCTCACTGGTTTGCTGGCTGTAGACTTGCTCAGACTGCTTTTGTATAACACTCAGAACCACCAGCGGAAAGAGTAGCCCTGCCACAGTGAGC